>NW_017728911.1:13525619-13582804 GCF_001723895.1 Crocodylus porosus | reverse complement strand
CCGGGCTGGTGTCAGCCAGCAGGAGGGTGAGTTCCTCCTGCTTGTTACCCATACTACGAGCGTTTGTGTAGAGACATTTGAGGCCTCCTGTAGATGTGTGTACTGACCCCCTAATCCCAGCATTACCCTGGCCCTTATGTCTTACCTGTTTTTTTGCTTCGCTATTGCTTAATGTAAAGAATGTTAATATATATCAATATAAGTTATATTAAAGTTATGTTAATGTGATTCACACCACTGTGAACTAACAAGAGACTTTTAAAAGTTCAGTTTATCCTCCATTCCCTTTTAGAGTTGTTGTAATTGAATTAATCAAGTCAGTCTAGTAAAATATATCACCCCAAAAAATCCCTCTCTCTCATGTTAATCAAGAACTCATTCACTGTCATTGTTAGTTGTATACTTTAGTTTCCATAGCAATTCATCATTAATTTCTTTAATTAGGCCATAACTAAATTCAATGATCACTTAGATCAATTACCTTAATTGAACTGTCTCTGTTTCAGAAACAGTAAGTTCTCATTACAAATCCAGCAACATAAATGTTACTACATAAATAGCAAAAAATGAAATTTTGTTAAATAATGCTGAACAAGAAGCACTTATGAAGTGCTAAAGTTGCAATATTTGCTAAACATCTCAGAGGTAATAGATTTTATTTTGTTAAAATCCCTAATACTATACAATTGAACAGAAAACTTCTACAGCTAGAAGTTAAGATAGTTTAAAACAAGCAAACAAAGGTCATGGACATTTGTAGCATTATATGTACCCTTGTAACACTTCAAAAAGCAGGTATTTGGATGGGTACCTTATCTGTAGCACAACAAAAACGGTACCAGCGCTATAAAAATATTCCCAAATGAAACAGGAACTTTCTGCAGTGCTACATTTTGTACCACATGTAACACCTGAACAGTTACATAATGATCTCTCATCCCCCCATATCCCATAGTGCTCTTCCCCCCACCCTCCTTTCCTCCTTCCCTGCCCCATGTAATCATTTTGTAGCTGGTTTCACTTTTTGTCGCATGATTAATTGCTTAAATGCCTGGCCAGGTTATACTTCAAGATGCAATTAACTAGTTAAGGAGTGTAAGGAGGCTCAACTCTCAACAGGGGGGCTAGGTAAGTTCTAGCAGTTCACTTTAGAGAGTACAAGGTACTCTGTATAGTACGTAAAGTATTTAAAGTTCCAAGGACCATCTGCCAGCTGCAAACAATTCAAGCTCCTTTCACAATCTAAGTATAGCTCTGTTCCTAGTGACTTGTCTGGCTTAACACTGCATGATATGCCAAAGAAATCTTGACTCTAACTAAGTAGAACTAAATCATTTTGTACAGCTACCACCATATGATGATCTTTTGGCTACATCTTCACTCCCATTGTTACACATGCTAATTAGATTAAAGCTGGCCCATGCTAGCATACCAATGCAACAATCACTTTTCATTCTGCAGTGTAGACATACCAAGTAATAACGCATGCAGTGGAGAGAGCAAAAGTTCTGCTTGCTGCAGTGACAGACTATCATCTGGAATTAATTAATTAATTAATCTGGAATTGCAGACAAGTGCATTTTTTCTGGAAAAGTGCTAGTGATTTTTCACAAAAAGAATAAATAACACTCTTTATTTAAAGATTTTCCACAAAAACTTTCTTATTTTTTTTATCAAAAAAAATGAAAAAACATCAAAAGAGCACAACAGTTTTTCATAAAAGTTTTCGTGTATTTCACAAAGAAACACTTTTGTCACAAAAAGCCTTGTATTCAGGAGCTTCTCCTTGTGGGAATGCTTTGCTACCTCTCTTATTAGGTTTTGATAAGGAAAAACTGGACATTTTTTCTGACAACAAATGGGTTTGAGGGCATTACAGGTCAAACAGAACTAGCCTAAAGGAAAGTGATCCAGGGAGGATCACACCTTCTAACCTATGTTGCTTGGCAGATGTCCTTTCCTTCCTTTTTTATGTTCTTGTAACAAGGTATTTAGCAGAATTTGAAGATTTGTTGGAATCTGACAGGGCCATACCATGAATGCTTCTATGGCCTTGAACTTGTAACCTCCTGGCTGTCAACCGTGGGTGTGCCTTAGTACCCATACCACGCCATTCCCCAATTTGGCAGGTGTGATAACTACTGAACTGTTTGTGTACTGCAAATAAAGTAAGACATTTCTATGCATTTTAAATATAATGTAATATGAGCTCTGTTCAATTAACAGAATCATACAAAAGTAGGGCTGACAGGGACCCCAAGAGGTCCTCTAATCTGTCCAATCCCTTTTTGAGGTAGGATCATCCCTACTCAAACCATCCTATACAAATCCATGATCTAATATGAATTTACTCTTAGCACAACTGCACAGTCAACCCAGATAAAACACAAGGCACAGCAACATAACTTGCCACAGGTTAAGCACAGGGACAGTGATGGCCAACACTGTGCTCCTGCAAGGTTGTTAATACATGTTCAAGAGATCCCAGGAAGAGAGCCCCTCCTCCTCCCCACACCCCCCACATGACAAAGGAAGGCAAAAACCCACAGAGTCTACACCAAGCTGACCACAGGGTAAAATTCCTTCCTAACCCCAAATATGGAGATCAGTCTGACTCTGGGCAGAGGGGCAAGACTTTTTAGTCAAGAACCTCCAAGTTAAAGTCATAGCAGGAGGACTGGGACATCCCAGTAAAATTCTTCAGCCTTGGCTGCAGCCAACACCCAATATTTCTGAGAAAAATATAGCAACAGGAGAGGGAAAAAATTCCCCCCTGTCCCCATGCAACAACCAACAAAGCCCAGAAGCATGTGAAATACCCATAGTAGAACATAAGCACAGTTATGCTTAGACCATCCCTGACCAATGCCTGTCTAAATTCTTCTTGAATACCTCCAATGATGGAGATTTCACAACTTCCCTAAGCAGCCTATTCCACTACCTCACTGTTCTAAAAGTGAAGGAGTTTTTCCTGATATCCAATCTAACCAACTCAGCTATAATTTCAAGCCATTGGTCCATGGCCATGTCCCACTCTCTGCAGCAAGAGATAAAAGGTGTCCAGTGCCCTATCCACAAGCTGGACATGTCCATTTCTTGCAATTTCTCTTCATTTGACTTGCTTTCCACACCCTTTATCATTTTTGTGCTCTGCCTCTGAGCCCTCTCTAGTTTCTCCCAGTCTTTTTTAAAGTGTGAAGCCCAAAACTGCATACAGTACTTCAGATGAGGCCTTACCAATGTGAATAGGTAGAGTGGCACGATCACTTCCTGTGTCTTGCACTTCATGCTTATATTTATGCAGCCCAAAACCTCAGGTGCAACATTTTGCGTTCCCGAGGTGTAGCATCTTGCATTTGTCAGCACTGAACTTCATCCTATTGGCTCCAGGCCAGCTTTCCAATTTGTCAAGATCCTTCTGAATGATGCACCCATTCTCTAATGTGTTTGCAATTTTCCCAATGTCTTGTTTTCTAAAAACTTGCTCCAGAAGCCTTCTATGCCAGCATCCAAAGCGTTAATATAACACACGGAACAGCATGGGGTCCAGGAAAACCTCTGTAGGACTTCACTTGGTTATGCCTTTCTGAAAGGAGAAGAGGAAAGGGGAAGGGAATGGGGCAGAAATCTTTCTCTTTCTCCTTGGACTCATTTTAGTATGAACAAGAAGAAGTGACAGGGTGCAAAGAGCAATATTATCCCCCATCCCAATTACAACATTCAAATAGCTTCCAACAGGGTCAAATGCCTCTCTGTGACACCTGCTGAACATTTGCCCTTTCAGAGAGACATCAACCTCCCTACACCCCATGTGCTTCCTACTTTTTCTAGCTAAGGGAACTCAAAGGGAATTCAAGGTCTATACTTGGCAATGAATTTTCAAACACTGTGTTTCAAAATGTATTTGGAATTTGAGAAACTACCCATGTGTGCTGCTATAGAAATAGAATCCAAAACAGATTTATTGGATTAATTTAGGAAGCATGGCATTCTGCCTTTAAACCTGAATTTTTAAACTGTTCCCCACTGCATCCATCCAAAATAAAATTACACATCTTCATTTACAGATATTGTTGTGGCCAGATTTTTAAGGAATTAGCTTCTTCAAAATACTTCATTTATATCTTTTTTATATAATCATCAAATGTTTAAGGACATTTAAGGACATTTCAGATGAAGGAACTTTTATTTCAAAAGCAAAACTGCAGCAGAAAGATCTCATTACAATTAGAGCATCACAATAATTAAAATATTTGCTGTTTCTGTAGCTTTAGGCTTGCTTGCACCTTTTAATATTCTTACTCTTTCATTCAGATATTTTTCCTCTGTCACAACTGGACTTTCCTCCCAAATCCTGGGTTTAATTTCATTCTGAGTCATTACCTTTCCAACATAAACTAGTATTTTTCATTAAAGAGTCTAAATTCATAGGGTTTATAGTCCTTCTAATATGACTTTTTTAATAAAGACAAAAGTTTGTGTTGGAGCAGTAGTGGATAAAATAAGTTTTAGAATTGCAGCTGCACCAAATTGAGCAAGGGAAAAATAAAAAAAACTGTATTTTTCAAAAATAATAATAATTATACTTAACTTGACTATCACAACTGGGCTGTAAATTGTAATGCAGCTTCCCTCATAGCTCCAACAAAAACAGTAGGGGTAAACTATGCAATACAAAGAAAGAAAAGAGAAATGGTGGTGACTGTTTTTAGTCTCTTGAGCTATCCCTTTTGGCTGAGAGTAGGACGAGTCAGACCTGCTGTATATGGAGCAAGGAGTTGGAGGTGGACAAAAGTAGCTCTCCTGGAAGCAGCAACACACCCACAGCTTACCATATACTGCTGAGTGTATCCTGAAAGGGGGTGGGTCTGCCCCCCCCCCCCCCCCAACTTGTCCATCATGACTCTTTGGGGCCATGCTGCATGAAAGGTCATGCTGGTCAAAGCCAGGGTCCCAGAACGGAAGATTACTATGCCTGCACAGTATGGTGAGTGACAGAGATAAAGCTTTCTGGACCTTCCATTAGTGCAACTATACAACACTGGACTGAACTTAAATTAACCTAATATAGAGATTTGCCAGTTAACCGAGAGTAAAAGCCATGACTAAGGCCCCAGCTGCTATAGGCATTCACATCATTTCACCAACAGGGGTATTCGCAGTTGCTTAAGATGAGCTTGTGTCACTCAAATTTAGCTATAAGCACAGGCAGTTCTCACTATGGAGGGAGGAAAGCAATGGGGTCCCCCAAGGGTCTCAGCTCAGGCCTGTGCTGTTTAATGTATTCATAAATGGTCACTAAAGGGAGGTGAATAGTGAAGCCAAGTTTGTGAATGACACCAAATTATTTACAGTGGGAAAAACAAAGGTGATTGTGAAAGACTGCTACAGGAAATAGTAAAATTGAATGAATGGCCAACAAAATGGGAGATAAAGTTCAATGCTAATAGTGCAATGTGATGCATGTGGAAAAGAATAACCCAAGATGCACATACACAATGACAGGCTCTACCTTAGCTGTTACAATTCAAGAAAGATATTGGAATTATTGCAGATAGTTCTCTGAAAGCACCACCAGAAACACAGGTAAAATGTTAGAAATTACTAAGGAGACTAAAACAAAACAGAAAACATCATTATACCACTGTATAGCTCAATGATACACCCACACCTTGAATAAAGTGTGTACTTCTGGTCTCCCCCACCTCCATTAAGTCAAACTAGAAAAGGTACAGAGAAGGGCAACAATCGTGATCAAGCACATGGACAGGATTTCAAATAAAGAGAGACTATATAGGCTAGGACTTTTCATCTTAGGAAAAAATCCTTGTTCTTCCCCTTGCCTTGTGCCACTGATGTACAGAATAATAGCTAAGTGGATTGGTTTTGTAGAACCACGTGTGGTGGTATATATGTATCCCTCAATGTCGTAATATGTGACCTGGAAAATACTTCATGAGGCAGGCTGTTTAAGACCCTGCCCTGGTTGCCAATTTACAGATCTGGCTTGTGTATTTGGCCCAAAGAAATAGCAGGATGTCTGGCATTCCTCAGCCCCCTGTCTGTTTTGCTTGTACAAGGTTTTCCTCACCACTTTCTCCTATCAGGAGCCCCAAAAGATGCATACAGCCCTCTGGATTGTGTGGACACTCTGCTCTGAGTGGGGGAAAACTAGTGCAGTGTACAGAAGTACCGGTAGCAACACCACCCTTGTGCATGTCATGTGCCCCCCTACTGACAGGCAGTGCATGTGCCACAGTCCCAGTTTTTGTTTGACTTTGGCCTCAATCTTTTCCCATGCTCTCTGTCCAGTCAGCTCTGGGTCAAGCTCCAGCCCAACAATCTTCACCCCCTTGCAGGAGATGAAGCCTTTCAGGGATGACAGGTCCCCAAGCACACCCAGGCATATGCTTATGCTCACATTGAGCTTTGCCCCTGCCACTGCTCCATGTACCTGTATGTGTCACAGTACATTTTGAATTGAACACTTGTCTATGACCTTGTCTTACTGAGGTCATCCATGCAGGCTAAAACCCTTGCTTCCTCCCATTTTTCTCTGGGGACCTACACTCTATGTATTCTGGGGTTCTGACTCAACCTTTGGGCTAGCAGGTCCATCGCACAGATGAACAAGATCCAGTGGGCAGTGTTCCCCAGTAGGCAACCCTGCTGGACACAACTCCACTGCAATGAGCTTGGTCTGAAACCCATTCACCATTACCCTGCCGCTCACATCAGGGTACAGTGTCTCTATTTGCCCTTTTCCAATCACCTGGGACCTCTGCCAACTGCCACAAATTTTCAAAGATACCAGTTCTGCAGTCTCATTGGCCAACTCCCTCAGGACCTTCAGCTGCATCACATCTGGCTCCATGGACTTGTACATGTCCAGTTTTACTAAACGGTCCCTACACTGTGGGTTTTTTTGCCACTGTTGGTTTGCTTACCTCCTCCCCCAATTGTGCTGCCAGCTGCAATAGTCTGGGAGCTGATCTTGCCTGTGAAGACTGAGGTGAAAAAGGCATTGAGTACTTTCGCCTTTCACCATCTGTCACTAGATTGCCTCCCCCATTCAGTAAGGGACACACATTCTCCCTGACCTTCCTCTGGTTGCTGACATTCTTATAGAAACTCTTCTTGTTACCCTTCATGTCCCTGGCTGGCTGCAACTCCAATGGCATTTTGGCCTTCCTGATTTCATCTCTTCATGCCCAAGCAATGCTCTTATAGTCCTCCCTAGTCATTTGTCCAAGTTTCCACTTCTTGTAAACCTTCTTTTTGTGTTTTAGCTTACTGAAGAGTTCCCTGCTAAGCCAAGTTGGTCTTCTGCCATATTTGCTAGTCTTCCTGCACCTTGGGATGGTTCATTCCTGATCTCAGTAAGGTTTTTTTAAAATACAACCAGCTCTCCTGGACTCCTTTCCTCCTCAGACTGGGGATCCAGGGAGTGCTGCCCATCAGTTCCCCGAGTGAGCTGGTGTACAGATAACCCTACTTTGTCAAGAAGAATGAAAAGGCCTCCACTGTTGCCCCCTCCTGCTTCTGCTTTCTCCAAGTCACTCACTTTCCCACTTACCTTAGTGCTTTGCTCTCCATCTCCCAGCAAAACCTAGTTTAAAGCTCTCCTCACTAGGTTAGCCAGCCTGTCTGCAAAGATGCTCTAGCCTCACTGTCAGGTGGCTCCCGTCTCTTCCTAACAATCCTTCATCTTGGAACAACATCCTGTGGTTGAAGAAGCTAGTGCACCATCTGTGCAGCCATGCATTGATCTGCACAACACATCCTCTCCTGCCCAAGCTCTTTTCCTTAACTGGAAGGATCAAGGAGACTGAGCTCCTGTCCCCTTCATCCTTGCACCCAGAGCCCTGTAGTCACTTTTGATCTACTCAGGGTAGCCCCTGGCAGCATTCTTGGTGCCGACATGGATAAGGAGCATGGTCAGAGGTTTATATAAGCATCAGTAATCCCTCCATGACATCTCAGATCTAGTCTCCAGACAAGCAGCAGATCCCTTAAGACAACAGGTCAGGCTGGAAGATGGATGTCTCTGTCCCCACAGAAAGGATTCTCCAACCACCACCACCCATCACTCCCTCTAGGTGGAAGTAGTCTCAATCCTCCAAACCTTGGGGATGCCTGGCTTGGCCTCCTCCACCAATGGAACATTCTTCCCCACTATTGCTCGGGTTCCATATCTATTCTCCAGGCAAACCGCTGCAAATGGAGATGAAAGCTGTGTCCAGACAAGTAGGGGCGTGTGGCTTGTGGCACCATAAACTTCTTTTTGGTGCCACAAACTGTACTCGTGGAACATTAAAATGTGCCCTGCGCTGCAAATTTGCAGCGTGGGGGCAAAATTTGCTACTGGGATTGTTTTCCCCAGTAGGAAAAAAAAAAGCAGCATGACAAAATGTGGCATACAGCACAATACAATAGTATGTGTAGGAACAAATGACAATTTGTTCCTCCAGTGAGATGCTCTGGTTGCTGGCCAGCTTGTGACTTCTGGCAGCACGTAGAAGTCATTGGCTGTGTCCAGATGAGCAGGGGCATATACTTGCAGTGGTACAAATAGTAGCAACACAGATTTGTGCCACTACTTTGTGCCAGAGCAGATGCCTCTGCTCATCTGGACACAGCCAACGACTTCTATGTGCTGCTGGAAGTCACAAGCTTCCAGTTTCCACATTCCTGGGGGTCCATGTCCTCTTCCTTCTCTAGCTGTACTTCTGGTAGTCCTTCCTCTGCAGTCCTAGAGATCTCCTCCAGCATCAAATTGAAGAAGTCCTCATGGTGGAGGATGCTTCGGAACATTGCCACCTTCTCCTATGTCTCTTTCGCCTACTTCCTGAGGGATACCACCAGGAGGTGCTGCTCATTACAGACACACCCCCACAGGTGTCACCAGAACGAACCTGCAAGTCACAGTCTTCACAATGCCAAACCAAGATCTGGGTGGAAGCCTTGACAATGAGCAGTCCTGCCTGGACAGGTGCAAGCAGAAGAAGAGCTGGCATTGCAACATCCCCTAGACATTTCTCTGGTGCTCTTAAACTGTCACCTCTCTTCTTACCCCTCTTTCCAAGCAGACCTTCCTTAGCACGCTCCACTGTAAACTAACTTGTTCATTGCTCCTTGGTCCCAAAAGGTTCCCTTTTCCCTGGGAGATAGAATGTCCAGGGAGACAAGAAATAGAGCCATCCCAAATCATTTTTAGTAAAGGCAATGAAAATGTTTAAATGGGAAACATGCACAAATGGCTATACTTACCACTATGCCACCTTTAGTTCTTAAAAGGACAAAATGTGAAAGTAAAAGTAACTTGTTGCTGTCATGGCTATTATTGTTCACTGGAACCTGCCTCTGTGATTTAAAAGTCTACTGCAGAAAGGGAAATTCCTACAGACATCACTCATTAATGTGAAAAAAATAGATTCCAACCATACTGTGAAAAGATAGATCCACAGAAAATAGAAGAAAATAAAGCTACTTAAAGAACTAATTCAAATTAATCTGGTGGTAGTATCATGTGTTACCTCTACTATTACACACTGTATTGTGTAAGCTGTTTGGTAAGTGGACATTTAGTAAAAACTATATCCAAAGGAACACAAAACCTCTTCCTCCCATTCTATTCTGTTCTACATAGGTTTTAATTCCCACTTACCACCATGGCACTTAAGAGCCTTCTAAGAAAGCATTAAACAACATGGCAACATATTTGTCACAAATACGACTTGTAAGAAAGAAGCTTGTGCAGAGGTCTTATTTTGTGTGCTTGCTTGTATCTTTTGAAAATGAGAGCAAGAGTTTGCAAACTCTTTTTTGCATAGTACAGTTGTGCTACCACAACCCAGTAACTCACAATATGGGGTCCTATAAAATTAAGCACAACCTGAAGGTCCTAAGAAATCTTAAAAGAAGGATTATCTGCTGTGCTCTCAGGAGGTGCAGCACAGAACAAAGGCTTACGATAGCTTCAAGTCATATTTGTGTCCTCATATGCCCAAACTGCTCCAAGGGCTAGAAGGGCTTCCAGTGTAAACTGAGATAGCTGATTATATTACAGCAACACCATGGACTACAACATTGTCCACAAACTCAACAGTGCTGCATACTGCAATCCCATTCCTTTTATGATTTCTATACCTGGTCTTATAAAGGGTCATCAAAAGGCTTACAGAGCCCTTTACCCTTTTCCTGTCATTTTACACATCATAACACAACAGCAGATTTTGGGTCTTGATCCCCAGATGTTCACACTTCTCTATGCTTAAGTGCTCTTTATTCTGGTGATGTACAAGCTTTTGTAAAAATGTTAATAAGGAAATAAGACATAAAGCAAACTAGCCTCTTCTCAGGTGAGAGAGAAATATTTAAAGAATAAAATTGCTATACACCCCATAAATATTTATACAGTGATAATCACAGATTACGCCTGAGGTGGGCCCAAGCACTGCTGACAAAGATGAATAAATAAATCGGACCTCAAAGTTCTGAAAATACATCTCCTTAGGAGAGAGTTTTACTCCTCTGCACCCCTCTGACATCCTCCTACTGGGGACACGAAGGGTGGCAGGCCACTAGTATGGCTGCTTCTTTTGTATTTCAGGGTATTCAGTTCAACTCCCAGCTAGGCAAATTCCTAACTCAGCTATCCTCCTTTTTTCACCATTCCAGCTGTTGAACAAGTCAACAGAAAAAATAAATTGTGGTTATTGAGAATCCTGATTACCCAGGGTCAGATGCTGAGCTGCCATAAAATAGCTCAGCTCCATTCACATGGTGTTACATAAGATACACCCCAGCTGAGGATACACCCCGCAAAAGTCGGAAGTGAAAACATCCCTTTTTGGAATGGCTTCTGGTTTTACTAGCTAAGACTGAAATTCAAGGACGTATGTGGTTTCATTGCTCTAGACCCCAGGAAATACCGGTATTAAGCTTTTTACTGTCACATATGGCTTCAATGGATTAAGAGAGAAGGGTCCATACAGGCTTTAGGAGAGATGGTGCCTATCAATACTTCTTGAGTTAAAGCTGTTTTCCTTTCCAAAACATAGTGCATATAACATGCACAAAGCATATCTGTCTTCCCTTACCTTCTGAGAAAGGCTCCCATTCATAAAGTCGACCCATAAATGGTTTGTTGTTGTATGATGCACATTGTACTTCCCTGATATTTCTGGTGCTTTCTGGACACATCTATTGAAAGAAAGGACAAGATATTATGCTATAATCTCCAGTAACACTACTTTTTACATACCTTACTTAATCTTGGACCTCTCGGTGTTTTTTTCTAAGTGCATATTCAAAAGTTCCACATTATCATTATCCAGGGGACACTCTTTTTCCAAAATAAGTTATAAATAAGAAGCACATTATGGCACTGCTGGGTAGTCTGTCACTTCCTCCCACAGCAGAATTGTGCCTTAAGGAACTTCTGTTAGGGATTTCACAAGCCAAACCAGTGGTAAAAAACTGTCATTCAACAAGACTGGCTCTGCCCAAGTGCATCTGGGAGTCAGAGATTCTTCAGTCTGTAGGTTCCACAACTGTTGCCACAAAGTCAGCCATGATGAGGAGTATCACAGAAAAACAAATAAATATAAAACTTTGATGATGTCTCACATAATATGAAAAAAACCAGGCACAGTCATGTCATTGCCATAACTGAAATTATAATTTTCATTATTTAAAATATTAAAACAAAGTTCCTGCAGAGCTTGAAAAAGCTGATCTTTAATTCAACAATTTGTTTGCCAAATTTCCATCTTGTTTTTTAATGGGTAATAGACCTAGTCAAAATTTTTCATAAAAAGAATTATATTTTATTTTATTTTTTTATTATTTTATTTTTTTACAAAAAAGAACAAAAAGGTTGATATTTTTAGAAAGTTCTGATAGGAACTGTATAGTATATATACTTATACTTTTGCCAGCTCTGGATGTTAAGAGCACAAGTAGAACAAGCTCAAATAAAGCTATTCTGCCTTATAGCTGGTAAAAATATATATATATTAATTAGCTAAAAGAGAAATCTTATGTTGGCACAAAATTTATATTTATTCTCTAACCTGAAATTTGAAAAAAAAAATCATAGTTTTGTGTGGTTTTAAAAAAAAACCACTTCTTTTTTACAATGGTTCAGCAGAGAAAGACAACTTTAAGCCACCCTTGAAAGGTTTTATTCAGCTCTTGAACTGGCTACCTTCAAACTGTTACTATTTTCCCATCAAGTGGGAAATTGTCAGAGATTCCACTGCCTCTAACTTATCTATCAGATTCATACCAGATGCCTTGTCAGTGTGTCAGGCTCTCTCCTGCAAACAAAAAAGAGTGAAAAAGGCAGGATGATAACCTGTCATACATTACTAAATCTTAAGATAAAAGGTAAAATTTTCAAATCAGTTTGGGAGTTTGACTGAAAAGCTAGCATACCCATAAATTGCAGTTAAAAACACAGCCTAGATGATTTAAGAATATAAACCTCAATAGTCTTGACCAGTCAAAAATGAACCATAGGACATCAGCACTACTGAGGACAGAGAGTATAAAAGGAAAAATTTCAAGAATGCACCAATTCAATGGCCCAAATTTGTGCATGTCAGGCCGGTTTTCAAGAACTAAACACCTGAAGTGGTCTCAGATTAGGCATCAAAAATCAGCAGCAATTTCAACTTAACCTATTTGTGCCTCCATTTCATCTTGCTATCCATTGCAGTAGTGTGATACAGCACTTCATTATGTAAATGTCAAGTACTGTTACTAACATCTCAACATTAGTAGATACCTGAGCTAACATTTTAAGACTAAGCAAATTCTTTGCTTAAACTATAATTTTCACAAACTACTGGAAATGCAAAGGGTTCTTCAAATCTTTTTTGACACCTCAGTTAACTTAAGTAGTTGTTGGCTAACTACCAGAAAATTACTATCCTTCTCCCACATTGTTATGAGTTCAAACTGGACACAGGCCCACAATTAGCAAAACTGTTCCAAACCTGCACTGAGATAATGCAGTTTTGGAAAAGCATAAATGGGTCATGTTGATACTCAACCCACTTCTAAGAGCAATTAAACTTTTGACTGAAATTCTGGCACTGTTTCATTTGTGTGACCTACGGTAACTGGCAGAATCATTTTCCTAATCCTTACACTCCCTCCAACTCTATAGGCTCAGGCAGGGTTCAAGAGTTAATCCTTACTTTCCATGTGTAAAATATATTACATACACACACACATTTCCAATTTAAAAACTTACTTTTGTCAACTTTTAGCTTTTCATGGCAAGGGCTAAAAGTAGTAAGCTAAAAAAACCCAACAGCCCCAAACAGTTTGAAATATATTTCCAGTAGGTAAATCTTCACAATGAAATTAAATTGGTAGAGAGCTGCCTAAATTTGATGGCCTGTTATCTCTGTTATAGTCCTATTTTTATTGACACTTGGCCAAATAAACATACCGCTATAACACAAGTAAAACAAAAATTTCTGAAACAAGATGCTTTAGAATCTTCTTCCTTTAAATACGTTCTTTCGAGAGCAGAATTCCCTCCCTAAGCTTACTCCGGGCCTCCACTGTTCTTTATACGAATGTAAAGTTTACCTCATCAGCTACCATAGACTAGCGTCATATTTGGCTATGGGGGTAGCCTGACTCACAGCCAAATTCTAGCTCCCAATAAAGTCAATGGAAATGGTATGTCTGTATCTGTGAGGATTTGTCCCTTATATTTTAAGTTTTTTGAGGGAAGATGTTTTTTTTTTCTTTCATTGAATGCCCAAGGGATATGTACATCAAAATTATTGCCGTATAATGTAAATGTAAAACTCCACAAGTCAGTGATAGAGGTGGTTGAAAAATGAAACATTAATTCCACAATTTCTTTGAAAACTTTAAAGCAAAGTTTTTGTTTCTTTTTTCTCATGTTATTTTTAGTTGAAAAGCTAATGGGTTTGCTAGTTTGCCAAAAACCTATATTACTGGCAAAGGGAAAAAGTTTTAGAAAACCTTTTATCAAAGTAATAACATTTCTGTGAAAAGTGCAAACATGGAGAGACAGAGTCTACATGCAAAATTAATCTGACACAACAAACTCTGGTAGTTTGCACCAGAGTTTATTGCTCCTGGGCACAGCGTTTACACGTGCGCTTGGAATCACAGCACTTCAAGCTGAGGTGGTGTAGCTTCAACTGGCAGCAGGCCTGAGGAGGTCAGCCTGCCAGCCTGGGGATGCTCCTGCCCAGCTCAACATGCTGTGGAGGTGCTGGCTGGAGTACAGGGGTGCTACAATACAATGCTAGTTAGCAGGCAGCCCCACACTGTAGCACCCTCGGGCCCCAGCCAGCTCCAGTCACCATCTACATGTGCACTGGGGCAGAGTAAATAATTGTGCCATAGAATAGTACTTGTGTTGGCTAATGCTATCCTATGGTGGAGCAAATTAGTTCACTGTGGCCTAATAGTATCACTCATGTAGATGGTGATGCTTTACTGAGGAGCTAATTAGGCGACTGCAGTAAGTGTCTTGTGTAGATACACCTGAGAGCATCAAGGCATTTAGAGTTGTTCTTCTTCCCCCTTCCCCCAAAAAAACTATATAAAACTATACAAGACCATTCTTCAATTGGATTTCTGAGGAAGCATAACTGAAAAATGTTGACCAACTCTAGTTACAGACTATTACCATGGGTAGTAAGCCATAAACTGATGGTTTGACAAGATGTGGCAATTAACAGCTGTGGGTGGCATTGTACATTGACATGTTTCAAAGGAATGAGCACCTGCGTTGCTTAAATTGCTCCCTGCCTCAAGCACTGAAGCTGCATCAACATGTTTGGTATGGTACATTTCCATGGCTGGTTATTGTTACCCACATAAAATACTAACCTCCTTCATCTCCTTCATTAATGAATAACATTCTTTGAAGAAAAGTTGTTCAGGGAGGGAGGGGGAGAGGAGGGAAGGTATCCTTTTGCCTTTCTAAATTAAAAAGTTAGATTTATTTTTCATAAGCTATAACACAGAGGATGTGGGCATGCAGAATGTTTACTGTGAAATACCTTGACTTCTTGGCCAATATATTCCTTTGCAACTCTAGTCCCAAAATTCCCAAATGTTTTGTTTCTGAAATAGAAAGCTAGTTCATTTAGACACTGTTTTATTCATTTTTTTTTCATTCACCTCAAATTATTTGGCAGATTAAATCAATTACATGTGCAAACAATTTTATTTCATCTTAATCTGCTTTTTGGGCAAATGAAATATTTATCACAAACAACTAGACCAGCCTTACTCAGTTTTTCCCCCAAACATTACATAGGCTTTGACAATCTCTAGTCATTTAGTAAATCCTAAAATTGAAATTGGCCCCTGTATATTTCACCAGGGAATCATGCAAACTACAACAACAATAACTTGAATCTTGCAATTTACAGCCATTTGTCCTTATGTTTTGCTCTTCACAACAGATTTACCACTTAAGCCATATTTAATACATTTTAGGGTTTGGGTATGTGCAAATGTTGCATTTAGATCAGCCTAACCCTAATCTGTGTAGACATTAGAAGTTAAAACATGCAAAATATGATGGGACCAATCTAATTTAGTTCACCCAAGGTAAACTAAATTACAGCAGGAACAGGTTAGCCATATCTAGTGGACATGTACACACATTTGGGCTACAGACAGAAGTTACACACAAACCAGTTTAAGTCATCAGAAACTGGTTTAAACCTGTAACAAAACAGAAGCTTAGTGCACATACACCAGTTTCTAAATGGCTGAAATTGGTTTAAAATAAAGCTGGTTGAATGTAGTATCAAATTACCTGATTTGAGTCAACCTGGTTTATGAAACTTCTATCCCAGACCTCTTCCCGATTCAAGTTAAATCACAGTCCCCCAGCATGCTTTCTAGCCCTGCAGCTGAGCTGGGCTGGGCTGGGCTGTCTGCTCCAGCAAAGAAGGGCTGGGGAGGCAGGGAGACCTGGGATTGTCCCAACTCCCCAAGCAAACCCCAGCTAGAGTCTAGGGCAAGGGTGGGGGGTTAAACCTACCTTACCTTGCATACAGAACTGCCCCACTGCTAAACTTACTGAAACTTACTGTGGGCTGCAACTGTGGACTACAAATCCCAGAGGCACCTGGAAGCAGGAAGAGAAAGTGATAAGCAACCCTGGGGAGTCCTGCTGCTGTGATTCTGAACTGCAAATCCCAGAGACCTCAGGGGCAGTAGGAAGAGGAAGTGAACACATAGCCCATACTGGCTACATGCCAAAGAGGTGTGCTCTAATGCCCCGTGGTGTCTGGCCTGAGCCACTGCAGGCATGTGGCTGCATTTGCTGAATCAATAGTAAATGTGTGTCCAGGTGGTTCTCAGTTTAATCTCTGCAGCTTAGACTAACCTGCAAAGATTGTATCAATTGAACCTTGGGTTTTTTGACTGTCTGTACTTATCCTTGGAGCCCCAGGGCTGGAAAGCCCCATGCAACAACCCCAAGCCTGTGCTCTTCCTATCCCCTACCCTGACCAAGCTATTTTTAGCTCCCCAACCTTCCCATCCTAGATGAACAAACCCCCCTACACACCCTCCAACATGGACAAGAAAACTGTTCAACTGAATGTCCAGAAATAGAAGAACAATCTTCTCATTAAGCAGCATGTAAATAGGTTTTATTTTTATGTAAAAAAGCATGACCAACTAAATTCTGTTTTATTTACTGACAGAAGAGATTAAGGGGGAGTGGAGATAAGTGTGAAAGATAAAAATTAAAATTTTAATTATACCAGACTAAAACTCCAGCATGTTTCCCAAATATCCATCTTAAACATTTTGTAAATGTTAGTCATCTTCTTCATTCTTGTACAAGCAAGTAAATAAAACTTGAAATGCCAATCAATTCAATATCATTAAGAGCATTTCTCTACATCATCCATGCTTGTTTTTCATGCAATTTATTTTTTAACTACATCACTGACAGCATTGCTTTATAACTGCTGGCACTCGAGTGTATCTAAACCGGCAATATTTAAAGTATTTTTTCTGTGTTTTATGGTAGACAGAAAACAACTATAAATTTATCAAACTGTTTAATCAAATTCTTATCTTTTGTCATATGCATAGTCATATACTGATACCTGTACCATTCTGTTTTTAAAAACCACTTGCAGCTAGCATGAATAATGTCTTTTCCTTCACCATGTGTTTTGAAAGCATCTGTGTAGTATTATGCAATACATCTCTTGATTTCCCTTTTCCACAAATGCAAAAAATAAAACTGCTTTACTCTACTTTTTTGTGTGTTGTGTTCCTAAAAATAATCAGTTTGGAGATGGTCTTTTTGATTCCTTCAAGTGCTTACATTTTTTGGAGTCTTCCAAGTATTACATATTTTTATTAAACCTAGCACAATCTAGTTACTAAATGTAATAAAATACATTACAAATCTTACATTTTTTTTCAAAGATTTTTTTTCATAAAAATATTTTTCTCCTTTGACATCCTGAGTTATGAGATAAAACTGAAATACTTGGAAAAAGAAGTTTGTACAGTTCTAAAGTTTTCGTAGCATTACAGCACCAGTACAGAAAGTTCACCACAATCTACTCTTAACATTCACAGTCCCATAAAGGTAAAGTATACCTTAATGACCTCTCTCTCTCAATCTCTCTGGTTTCACAGGCCTCAGGGGCCTATAACTGCCTTCCATCTCATCCTATCTTGTGCAATCTTCTTCCACCTTGTTGCATCTTAACCTATCCCTTCCAAATCAGTTTTTATGGTATCTTCCTATCACTGCCTTGGTCCACCTCGAAGTCTAAAACCCATCACCTCAGCTTCCAAAATCTGCCTCATGTCGTCTCTCATTGGTTCTTGCGATATGCCTTCCCCATTTAACTCCCTGAGCTCTTATCTTGCCCAAGACATCAGGTCTTTTCTACAGGCCCACAAGCTCCTGATCATGTCTACTCCTCCATACTCTGTTTTATTGCATTTAGAACTTTGTTTTCAAATACTTGCAACATTTTTCTATTTCCCCTCATCCGTGTCCAGGATTCACATCCATATAAAAAGACAGGTTGAACAATTGTACTATTCAACTGGATTTTGAGGTTTCCTGAGATTTTCTTTGATGCCATTATTTTATCTAGGCTCAGTAGGCATATTAGCTCTGTAAATTCTTGCCTTGATTATTCCTAAATATTTAAAAGTTCTTACCTTTCCACATTGACATTCCCTATCCTTATCTTTCTGTTATCTTGTGATTTATTTCTGGATGTGATCGTCTATTTAGTCTTCCTAACATTGATGGCATTCCCAACTTCTTTGACCTTTCACTTTATGATCTCTGTATTCTTTTGTACCACTTCCACTTGTAGATATCACCTGTAAACGTAAACACCTCGTGCAATCCAGTCAGCTGAAGATCTTTTTCTTATTCTTCAATTTCAATGGTAAGCCATGTTGTGTGTGGTAAAGAGCTAGTTACACCTATAATTCTTACATTCTGTCCAGTCACTTTTCTTGTAAATTGGGTGTATTATTGCCTGCTATCATTGTTTGGGCTTTTTTTTCCTCTCTCCAGATCTTTTTCATCATTTTGTGAAGGTGGGACTTTAATGCTTCTGTCCTGGGAAGCGGGGTGACACTGAATACTCACCAGCAGCCCAGAACGACACTCCCAGGGAACCTGTGTGGCTTGTGAGCCACCTCTATGTGCACCTGCGGGCAGCTGGTGACGTCAGCACCAGACGCCAGCCAGCGAAGATAAAAATGGCGGCAGCTGTGGCAGAGGGGGCGGATGGCCCTGGGAAGGAGCTGCTACAGATGCCACAGGAGAAGCAGGTTCCAGAGGAGCATCCCAAGGAGGCTGGAGAGCCGGAGCAAGGAGCATCAGGGAGAGAAGCATCCTGCCAGCATCTGGCATCAGGCTCTGGGGAAGTGAGCGCTGGCCTGGAGAAGGAAGAGTGGAGGCAGCCAGAGGTGGCTGGTCGGACTGGTGCGGAGTGGAGGACAGCACGCCAGGAGGCAAGAGCTCAGGAGGACCCATACAAAGGGTTGTGATTGGGGCGGGGTCACCACCCAAGCCCAGGAGGCTAAGCGTGAATGGGCTTGTGCTTAGGGGACTAGGTGAAGTAAAATACACAGGGAGTAGTGGAGTAGCACTGTAGTCAGGGCTGCAGGTGATTGGCCCCACGTTGGGGAAGTCTGGGCGTAGACCATAGAATGAGTCCTGGAAACAGCCTCTCAGGGAGCAGGGTTAGCAGCAAGCCTTGCTAGGAGTGTACACGACCCGACACCATGAGGTGTCACTACGCAAGTGGGACAGGCAGGATCCGCTAGGTAGGCCTCAAGACATCGCTGAGGTGGCCCGACAAAGTTGGCATGAGGCTGGGGTACAGGGGTGGTGGAGCCCCGTGAACAATCACCGGGTCGGACCCGGGCATCGAGGGACCCTTCAGACAACCCCACCCACTGTGAAACATCAAAATGTGGCAGGTGAGAGCGGGATCGTTGACGCAGGAGGGAGAGCTGCCTCAACGCTTCTAAAAGGCCCGGAAGTGGAATAATGCCTGGCTGAAACATCGGAGCCACATCCACATGGATAGAGAAAGCCCGGCAGGCACAGCTTCAAATCTGAATTTCAGACATTTGGCTGGAAGATTGTCTATCCCTGGTGCTTTATTATTTATAAGTTTTTAAACCAGGGATCTGTATCTCCTTTAGTGAAGGCTTTACTATTTCAATTTCAGTTTGACATTCAACAGCTCTTCCTTCATTTTCATACTGTACATTTATAAGTTATTTGAATATTCTTTCCAAACCTTCAGGATTTCTTGTCATGCTGATATCAGATTCCCATATTTGTCATGTACTACTGTCAACCTCAGCTAATAGCCTCTCCTCCATTCAATTAAAAAAGTCTCTTACGTTCACGATTTATCTTCTTCTTCCATTTCAGCAAGTTTCTGTTTTAGATATTCACATTCATTTTTCCTGATTAATTTCTTCATTTCTCCACAGTACACTTGATGCACTCTTGTCCTGCATTTTGCTGTGCAAGCCTTATTCATATTCTCCACCACACAAGTCTTTCTTCCTATTCTTTGATCTTACTCCTAATTTACTTACTTCTGCATTCTTCACTGTTTTGCTGAATGTTTCCCACCTCTCCAATATCTGTATCTTCCATATCTCCTAGTGCCCAAATTTGTTGCAGAGCTCTAGCCGGTAATCTTCTCCAAAGGTATTCCCATTTTGATATAGTGGAGTGCTGTGCATGTCTCTGCAACCCTGAAAGCTACATCAGTGGTAGCGAGGTATAGCTACCAGCAAGTCTCCAATACTGACAATTTAAAGGGTAGAAATCAAAGCGGGGGCAAATACCCTGATCCTCTAGCTTGAAGCTTGGGCATGAGGCCACCTCATCTCATAAAAAAAAGAATGTTATGAGACCAGAACTAAAGAGGAGAGTACTTTCATACCTTTGCCACCCAAATTCCCAAGCCTGCTGAAAATCCTCCACCAGTTTAGTGAATATGACCTTACAAAGGCAGCCTGGAGAGTGGATTCTGTACTTTATTACCTTTTGTCTTGTTGTAAGATCATCATCTTGCCTGTTACCTTACCTTGAAAATAGGGGTCAAGACTTTTTGAGATCTACTAATCAGACGCATTTTGTAGGTACTAAATAGTATCGTTGGCTGTCTATATACATGTTCAGGAGTAAAGGAGAGGGGTTTAACTAAAGCAATTCCTGGACAGCTACATGTATTAAGCCCCTACACATTGAAAAATGACCACAAGATGCTTCAAGTAAAACTCATTTGATGAGTTTTAGTTAAAGTGCACCTGTAGCCATTTTGAAATGCAGGTGTTCCAGGGTCCCAGCATCCCTGCAGGCTTTTAAGGGCTTGGGACTGGGGCAGACAAAGAACTAAGAAGCTCCCAGCCTCAGGGTCCCTGCAGATAGCCCCATGGTGGTGGAGCTGGCCAGGAGCAAATTTGTTCCCAAGTCAGTGTCTATACATGCTCAGTAACTACTCGCAAGTAAATTTGCTACTTGTATTTACAGGTAGCAAATTTACTGGCAATTAGAGACAATTACTGTGTGGTAAGTGTCTGCACATGTAGACTGTGATGTTTACTGTACAGTAATTTGCACTACTCTTGAGTAAAACGCCTCATGTAGACATGCCAACTACAACCTTAAATTCCAATTGTAACGACACTCTCATTGTATAGCAGACACGTTTAAAAAATCCAAATGATTCTAGTTATTTCCCCATGCATAAGTATATGACTTAACAATTACTGTACAATAATTCTCATTTTCCTGAGTACAGGGGAGTATCCCCCCCAAATACAATTTTAATTTAGTGTTTACAGTTCCTCCAAGTTCTGTTCAAATCAGTGAATAAAACCAATGTTTTTGGAGCCTTCAAGACCTGGAATACACTCCTTCCAGATGTGGTGCAGGCACCTACTCTGGACTTATTCAAGAAATGCTTGGATGCTTATCTTGCTGGGGTCCTTTGACCCTAGCTGACTTCCTGCCCCTGAGGCAGGGGGCTGGACTTGATAATCTTTGAGGTCCCTTCCAGCCCTAACAACTATGAAATCTGTGTTTGGTGTGATATTTTAATTAAGGATCTGACAGATAAAAAGTTTCCATCCCAAACACTGTTCCTCCCCACTAGTCCCTCTTGCACGTAATGCCATTAAACCAGTGTTCTCTCAATAGTGCTGTGACAGTACTTTTTAGTTTATTTATATGCCCATGTGGTGCTGTGTCAAAAGCCTAACTAAAAACTACACAATCACCTGCATAGTTCTAAACCATCGAATTCATAATTAGACAAAAAGAGGGGTTTTTTGACAACTTGTTTTTTCTTTGGCCTATCGTTATTTGTCTTTTCAAACAAGCATTTACAATCTTGCTTTTTTAATTGATACTGGAATATTTTGTCTAGTGTAGAAGTCGAAAAACTGATCAGCAGCTTACCTGTTTCTTCCTTGTTAAACATACTGGTATATTCTACATTTGACTTTTATGCAGTGACATAATAAGCAAAGTTGGTGCCTGGGGAAAACTCTGTGGGGAGGCAGGTGGCATGTGTAGGAGTGCTGAGAGCAGGGGCAGGGGGCAGCAGTTTCACCCATTCCAGGAACTTCTAAACAGTCCCTGGCTGAGCTGCTGCTGCCACTACACACTCCCCCTGCCCTAGCTGTTGCTCTTAAATAGGCAGTAGTCGGGGACTGTTTTTGAGTACCCAGGACATAGACTTGTTGAGGCAGAGGATTGGGGACAATTCCAGCACTCCTACTTGACACTGTGAGGGAGAGAAGGAGCCGGTGGACTCCAAGACTCCCCACCCCGGCGCAATCGCGCTAAGATCCCGCACTCAGACCCAGAATGCGGGGTGAGAACACACCTTTTCCAGGTGCACGGAGGAAGGAGGAGCCTAGATAGCAAGGGCCGGCATAAAAGAGACGCCGGCATCAGGAACAGCGAGGGTGGAACCGGAAGAGTCCAGCGGGGAAGCGGACACCGGCAGGAGCACACGCGTGCGGATGCGCACCGTCCTGAAACATGGCCAGACCGTCTGGCACAAGGGTAAGACCCCACGGGGTTTGTGAACCCGGGCAACCAGCCCAGTGAAGCTGCGGACTATAGAGAGCTGCCGGGAGCAGCTGGAGCCCGGTAGACACAGCTACCACATAGACTATAATAGAGGGGCAACCACGGACTGTGAGATCGCAGCCCTGTCAATAAAAGACCGAGCGGCCTTGAGAAGCCCTGGGAGGGCTGAAGAACTTCTTAGGAGCTGGGAAAGGGGGTTCCAACCCCGCGGCATACAGGGAAAGAGCGGAGGACGTCCACTGAGGATTAAAGCAGTCCTCAAGCCATGAAGAATCCCTGGCTGTACTTGTCTGTGTTGACTTTTTTTCCTTTTTGCTTTTGTTTTTGGCACTAACCTCAGAGATACCTTATCACGTGGCCGACTTATATAGGCAGCCACGTCCCAGTGGAACAGGTAAGGGTGTAGGGGTGGCGGAGCCCTCAGCTACGCGGGACCCACAAGGAGCGAAGGAATCTCACTTTTGGAATGACACACGCCGGACCATCTGGACCGTTCAGGATTATCATCAAAGTCGTGACAGGCGAGGCGAGTGTGTGCAAAGAGTCCGAACATAGGTGAGCTATTCCTTGGCGTCTGGTGAGCAATCCTGACAAGGGGGAGGCGGTACCGACCGCGGCAAAGTGAACAGGCACCAGGGTGGGTGCCCCGTTTACCCACCCCTAGTTATACTACTCCTTTCAAGCCATCTGATACCTGTCCCAGTTCCTAAGATGTATTGAAAAATATTTCTAGAAGTTCAGCAATTTCTTTTGCTAATACTTCTAAAACCCAAGGGTTCATCTTATTCAGCCATGCTGATATCTATATGTTTAGTTTTACCAGGTAACTCCTCCACTACTGCTTTGTTGTTAACCCCTCTTTCTTTTCTGTCCCCATCTGTCAATTCCATTAAGTTTTCTGCATTCCTTGTAGCTAAAATGCAATTAACAGAACATGACTGTTGGATGTATTACTATATTATGGCTAATCCTAAGTCAGGATTGAAGTTGGTCTTCACCTTTTTAGGATTGCAGCTAAAATATTTTGTTCCATTATTGATTTCAGTTTTGCACTCTAGAAGAGCTCTCTGAATTTACCTAGTACACTTTTGAAGTATTGCTTGAACTTTACCTATATTAACTACGCAATGCATCTGAATCAGGGTTTATCTGTTATTGTATTTGTTACTGCTCCATCCATTTTCCCCACAATAATTCTTTCTGGCATAAGTCAAATCATTGCCAATATCAGGTAACTGTAGACAACCCATAGAAAATTAGAAATTCTTACTTAACCTTTATAGGTAATGTCTTATTCCCACTGAGCAAATCTGCTAAACAGTAAATAGACTGACTAGGGAAAATATCTCACCTTACTTAAGATCTTTCTGCTTAAAGAGGATTCTGTCAAACTTTGGTCATAAATAAAATGAATGGAGTGATTCAATTCATGACACTAGATAAATGGTCCATACCACTCCAACATGCATTTTTTGGCAGTTTCAGCACAGAAGAGGTTGACTGCAAAGTTAGGTGGGGAAAACTAATACTACAAGTGCCTCAGAAGCACCTACACCACAGTTTCAGTTGTTTCTGTTTTCCATTGCAGTCAGCTACTACATTTCCTAAGCATTTTTCGAAGGAAATAAACATGACTTGACAAACGGCTATTAGAATTAGAAAATGGAAAGAGAAACTGAGCATGCTGGAACAGAACTTTCTCTAGTATAAATCAATCTGAAAAGTAGTCAGAGAGTCAGGGCTGCACCTGCTGAGGACCTGGCTGGCCATCCGAAATCTTGAGCCATCAAAAGGACATGTGACTATCACCACATTCTGATGTGAATAAATAAGAGGATGTAATTTTACTTTCCACAAGTTTCTGTTAGTGCCTGCAAGATGGAAAGTCAATTAAGTATACAGGTTAAACTATTAAAGGGATCTTCTTTGGCTGATCTCAGTCAAGCACTAAAGCCTTGGCCAGTGGCAGCAAATCCTTAACTACTCTGTACCCTGGCTGCTCCCCCTCTCAACTATGCCACCATATTTTTATATCTCTGTCCATCTAATTTCAAGGAACTTTTCCCCAAAAACATATTTATAGAAACTGTGTGTAATGCTCAAGGCACTTAAACTGCACACTCTTGTCTCATTAAATGGGAAATCAATGAAAAGTTATTTCCATTTGACAAAAGTTGGCTCCAAGTCTAAAGAATGTCTAAACATTAAACCTTTCAGCTTAGCTGGTCCTTCACGGTCTCATCTGGGTGTGCTGTTCACATGCACTATAAAACAATAGCACATATATTTATAGTCATCACCAGAAAATCTATGATGTACGTGACATTGCATATCTGACTTAATATAAGCGATAAAAACAAATTAAAATGTTCTAACAGTTTTATGGGCTAGAAAGTATTTTCTTTTCACACAAAAAGCTAGAGTGATTCCAACACTCCAAGACTTTTTTTTAAAAAGGCAATGCCAACTTTGAAAGATACTAAGTGAAATCCATGCTTGATGTGATTGAAATCAATAGAGACGATGCATTTGGTCCATTCAGTTTGTAAAAAAAAAAAGTAATGCTGGTACTACAAAACCTGCATTAAGACCTCCAGAAATATTTTATTTGACATTTAAAGGCCATCTCTATGAAGCAATTGATTTTACTGTGATATGGGTCACACTGAAATCAGGTTTTATTGTTCATTTTCATCTTCTGGTTTGCTTTTCTTTTCACTTCTTAGGGACAGATATATAACAGTGATCCTATAGTGGGTGTTTATACACATACACAGTCTTTTTCTACTGAAAGGAGATCTATGTTAAGGGACTCTGGGCATATGGATGACTAGATGTGAATCCAGCAGTGGAACTCAAGCTTTGTTATTGTTGCTCCTTCACGCCTGCTGCATATTCCTCATTTGAATTCTAAATTCTCACCACAACAAACAATTTCAATGTTACAAATGGAAGATCATGAATTGAAGCAAGGACTAAGCAGCAGGAGCAGATGAACTCCAAACAACAAAGATCTTGTTTCCACACAAATGTTCCCAACAGTGAAAATGAGGGAAAAGAAGTAGATAAAATACACAGATGTATCAGTAGAATCATTTCAAAGCAGAATGTTTATACAGCTTTCTGTGAAGCATGACTGGAAATTTAGTATTTCTAGTGGGAGTTATGTGCAAAGCTGGTTCAAGTACATATTTTATTCTAACAGGGAATACATTTTATCCCTTACTATGAATTAGCAATAAAATAAAAACCAGTAACCCCTAAAGCACAAAACTGTAATATTTTTTCATTTCTACACAAAGCAAGTTTATTTATACTGCACTGAAATATTCAGTAATTGCAACTACCTCTGGACTTCTACAATCTGTGCTTAGTTTTTCTATGGTTCCCCAATTAGCATTCAAATTATTACTTTTCCACAAACCTTACAGTTACTGTCACAATATGGGTACTTGCTCCCATGAATGGTCAAGTCCCCAAGCATCCCTCTAATACATTAATCTCTTACACTTATTTTTTCATCATGTTTTCTATTCCTAGCTCATACTTTTTTAAATAAAAAGATGAGCCAATCAAAGGGTTATGTTTGTATGATTTATTTGTTGTTGTTATAGGTACTCCTGGCCACACTGCCTAATAATGGCCATCTCACTCTGTTGTTTGAAAACCTGCTCACGACTTAAATACTTTAATCCTCAGGTTGAACTTCACTTCGGAAAGATTTTTCTCTTTCTTCTGGAAAATTTCAATCAAAGCAATTCAGCCATTTCCAATAAGACTAGTGAAAAATGGGTTATTTTTCCAGTATTATAAAAATCTGAGTTTCTCACTGGCAAGATGGCAAAGCGGCTAAGGTGCCTCGTTGCAGTTCTAGAGGTGTCAGTTTGAGCCCTGCTTAGGATTCTTGCCAAATCTGCCCCCAGTCATCACTACTTTAAATGAGTACCTGGTCAGTTGGGATGCAGAATCAAAGGCAGCTGCATGCAATAGCAGCCGCATCATTTCCTAGCACATCACGGCCTACAGAAACTGGTGTGCTTTAGCCATGCTAGCCCTATAAACTACTAGGCACAACAGAATATTTGGTCTTTTGGAGAAGTGAAGTTGACTCCGTGTTTTGAGTGGGGTTTGGCAGAGAAGTGGTCTTTATGTTAGGAAAGTGCCTTTTGCTATCAGTGAAAATCTATCTACATTTGGCCAAGCTCAAAGCTTTTGGGAAAAAATAAAATCACAGCTTTTGCAGATTTTTTTTAAACAAAGGAAATTATGTTAAAACCCCCCACCATTTTGAGAACATTATTAAAGCTGCAAAGTTAAGCACTCCAAAGTTTCAGAAATTGCTAAAATTAAGATTACCTGTGCAATCTTAATTTGGCCACCTTATACTGAAGAACACACATCAGCGGAGAATGAGATTCTATGCTTGCATTTGCCACATAGTTCCTATGTGATGCCATTTTTAAACTTAACACTTAAACTTTAAATTAATGGTCAACAATTGTGTACATCCCATTTTTGGATGCTTGACTGCAGACCTTTGGATCTAATTTGAGGATGTGCTGCAAAATTAACAATTGCAACTGAAGTCAATGAGAGTTATGATATAATTGTACTAGTGCTTTGGAAAAATTGGTTTCCAGGTATCTTACAATTAGGCTTAAAAGTAGATCTCCCCCTCTCTCTACCTGCATTCCCCATTGTGAAATAGTGACAATGCCATCCTCTTACCACAGATGCTCATATAGCCAGGCAGAGGAAAAAATGAGAGAAAGTTAGTAGTTCTATAATCAGAACAGGGTTTGAATAGTGTCTAATAAATAAGTCATGAAGCCACAACATGTAATTAAAGGCAGTATCAGAATACATATGTACAAGGAAACTGAATCAAGATTGCTCAGGCAATCATAACTTTGACATGCTTTAACCTTTGAGTACTTGTATTTGCAACCTTAATAATGGTTGCTTTGATATAGTTTCGGTGTGCAATTTAGGTTTTATAAAGTAGCACAAAAATGTCCTCATCAAAAAGCCACCATGGAAAAAGGTCTGTCTTGCTATCTTCAGCAAATAAAAATAATGCAAACCACAGTGAAAGAGAAGAGGGGAAAAATAAATTCCTTGGCTGGGAAGTTATTGAAAGTTTGAAGCCAGGGACACAGACAGTTGGCAGGAGGACATGAAGGATATTTCCCTGGCTTCTTCCCACTTCAAATTTATCACTGCCTTACAAACACACTAGTGACAGGACTACTGTTCCTCTTATGTGCTCCCTCCCTTCACTTTCCCTACAAATAATAAAAGAAATATAAAAAATCTGGGATTAGCTTTCCCATAACTCTAAGATAAGTATTTGAGGATAAAGAGCATCATTGTACATGCTGGTAGGGGGAAAAAGCCACAGAAAGTTCATTACGCTTGAAGGCTTTCTAAATGCAGTGCAGCTTTCTTTCAAAGGCATTACTACTGTACAAGAACACAATACTACCTGGCAATGAAAAGACAGCATTGCAGACTGATTTTTTTAAAATCACAGTTTGTTTTAATTATTGTTGTGTTGTGCTATATTATGTATGGCAACATTTCTCAACTTTTATAGATTTCAGGCATCTCAACAGACTCAAGGCATCCCACAGAAAATGCTAGCTCTTAGCTTTCACTCTTTTTTCAACCACAGAAAAATAATACAGCAAGTTTTCTGTTGCATAAAATTTAAAAAGATCACAACAGGCCAGCATGTTTTTAACACTGTTGATTCTTAATTGAAATCTTTGGGTACATCCCCATGAGTGGGAACATGCGTTTCCCCAGGGACAAGCAGGAACAGTACAATATGTTCCACTGATGCTTGTCCCCAGGAAACACCTGGGGGAATGTCCTAGGTGGGTAGGGAAGACTTGGTCCAGCACCTGGGCTGTTTCCAGCAGCCTTACCTAGGGTCCTGGGGGCTGCAGCCATGGCAATCCAGAAGCAGGAAACCTGGTCGGCAGCCAGATTGTGGCTCCAGCTAGCCAGGCTCAAGTTTCAGGCAGCACACACTGCTGTCACATGTGTCACCCCATGTTTTTTAGGAGCAGGTTTTTTTGATGGGTCTTCAACACCACATACCATAAGTACATGCTCGCCTGGACGCGCCTTTGAGTTTATCTTCTAAATCAGGTTCACACACCTAACAGTGCTAACATTATGTGACAACATGCACCACCCTTGAAATGTTCTCAATGCACCTCAGGGTGTCAACTTGGTTGAGAATCACTGATGTATGGACTTGGCCCTAGTATTCCACATGCAGCCTAGGTATAGACATTCAAAAACACCGAGGCAGAGTTGGTCTATGTTACACAGTTTCCTGTAAACAGTGTGGCTTAAATCAGCAGCAAACAGAGCACACATTTGCCTTTGGTGAGTGGTAGGGGGCAAATCTTAAACCAGGTTCCACCATTTTTAAACTAGTCTATGTGTGCTGAACAAATATTCTATTATGGGTACAGGCCGGTTTTGTGCGCTTAACTTCTGTCCTGTTACAGGTACAGACTGGTTTCCAATCGCTTATACTGGTAAAAGTGTAATGTCTGTATGTGGTCATAAGAAACCTGTTTAACTACTTTGCTCATAACAGAATGTCTCATGCCTGCCTTTTATTTTCTGACTTTGGTGATCAAGGTTTAAATGTCTTTAGTGAGCAGGGTTTATAGGACACACTCCAACAAAATTATTCTTGGTTGCATCTCAGAAAACATCCAGTTATCTAATGGTGCCCTTAGGCATGTGCTCCCAAGAATCAGCTTGGCAGCCAGTTGACAGTGGCAATAGTAAAGTTGTGACTATGCAGACACTGAAGAAATTCAATCCCAAATGAGAAGTTGAATGGCATATTGCATTTCTTAATTCAAAAGTCCTTCCAAAACATAGGACCAGCCCTATTTTAATTGCTTCTGATCGGGTCTACCATCCTCAGAAAAATAAAGTCATCCTTGCTATGGCATTAAGCTAATTCTCTTTAAAATTTCAGGGAAAACATAGATTCTTCCCATGAATATACTTGTTGATATTAGGGTATGCTCATTCCAAAACCAAAACTGCAGCAGACAGATCACACAGTCTATCTATTCCAGTGATAGGGTAGATATCTTATTCATTTGAACAATGGGGAATATTTACCAAAAGATCATTAAAGTATAGGAATCATAGGAAAGGAAGGCTGGAAGGACCCTCACAGGATCATTTAGTTCAGCCCCCTGCTCAAGTAAGGAGCATCCCTGACTAAACGATCCCAGCCAAGTGTCTGTCTAACCTGCTCTTGAAAATTTCCAGGAATGGAGAGTCCCCATAGTTTCTCTAAGTATCATGTTCCAATGCTTGGCCACCCTCATAATACAAAAATTCCTCCTAATCTCCAACCTAAATTTCATTTGGTGCAGCTGGAAGCCATTCCTCCTAGACTTGCCCCCTATAGCCACAAAGAAAAAGCTATCTCTATTCCCTTTATAATCACTCTTCAGGTATTTGATGACTGTTATCAAATTCCCACCTCAGTTTTCTCTTCTCCAGACTAAAGAACTCTAGTTCTTTCAGCCTTGCCCCATAAATCTTGCTTCCCAGCATCTAATAACTTTTGTTGCTCTCTGCTGGACTCTTTCCAACCTGTCTATATCTTTCTTAAAGTGGTTCAGACTAGATACAATGGGCATTAATAGAAGTGATATTCGTCATGCAATCAGTCCCCTGAAAGTGGTCTACAGCTGTGACATGACAGAAGTGCATAGCTGCACAGCACTTTAAAAGTGCTCGATCACACAACAAATTAGCCCTCATCTAATGAGTGTTCAGATGAAGATGCTCCAAAGCAAAGCACCTTCATTAACTTCAGTCAGCTCTGTGGGTAATCAGGACTGAGCTGATACAGCTTGAGCTGGAAGGGAAGCGGGTGGATTGAAGCCCCTGCCACCTCATATTTCCCCCCCTCCCCCCGTTTCCTCCTCCTCCAGCTCAGACTGGGCAAACCCCAGCCTGGAACTCTATACCCTCCCATCCTGCAAACAGCACTGGAGCTGGCAGGCAGCCTCTTTACTGGATCAGCTCCAAAGTGGAGCTCGATTTCCTCTCCTCCCTACCCCCTCCAACTGACCAAACAACAAACATCTGTTAAGTCAGAGGAATTGCTGTAACTCATGGCACTTTCTGTAGTGCCATGAGTTAGAGCAGGAGGCTGCATATCTGTCAGCGCCCAATACTACAGGCAAGGTCTCCCCAGAACAGCAGAAGGACTACTTCACTTGATTTTGTAAGAGACACTCCTGTTAATACAATCCAGTATATTATTGGCTTTTTTTGCAACTTGAGCACACTGTTTGCTTATATTCAGCCTATGGTGTATTGTACTCCCAGGTCTTTCTCTGTAGTACTGCTGCCTAGCCTACCATTCTCCAGTGTGTGTTTGTACATCTAATTATTCCATCTCAAGTGCAGAACTTTGCACTTCTCCTGGTAGACTTCTATCTGATTGATTTCAAACCATTTCTAGAGCTTATCCAGGTCATTCTTGATCCTAGTCCTACCCTTCAGAGTGTCTTCAAGTCCATCCAACTTTTCTAAAGTATAATTTTAAACATAAAACCAGTGGCATCACCACTACTTTTAATGATATTTGTAAATTAATTCAAGGGATCTCCAAAAACTGAAGCTTCGACTGCGTCCAAAACCTGGATGCAATTAAATTAACATTTAAATAAAAAGTGAATTTCTTGTTCAACTTATGGCTTTGTTAAATATTTATACACCAAAAAGTCAGACAAAGCACAGCACATGAACTAATAGAGGGAACTGAAGATACATTGAAATGCCTTAAATACCTCCTACAACTTTTGTGTATGCATATAGATCACACATATTCCAATTTACAGGGTAGTATTAAAACATGCATTGACAAATATTTCAGGAAGGTAACAGCCTGGGTTTAGGTAGCTGAAGTTATGAACTAGCAATTTTATTTTCATCACTTAGCTTCCTCTTTAAAACTTGGCACTAGAGGTTACATTTGAATAATAACAAGGCTAGGCATCTAAATCATTCAGCAGTCATACTTTATTGTGAAAAAAAAAATTCAGTTCAACTTGACAAACATCAGAATTATGACCCATCTAAATCACCACCACAATTTGATTTTTAGTACTAAGACTGCTATTTGGAATTGATTAAATGATCAGATGTTGCAAGCTTTTTTCCCCTCTCCTCCTCTTGTGTGACATATGAATTCCATTTACTTTTTTTTTTTCCTAAGGTAACTTCCCAGACATTTCCAATTATTAAATCAAATCTACCATTTTTAGTTGGCCGAGAGCTCAGGAAACAAGTTTTTTAGCCATTTGATATGGATTTTGCTTTTGACTGTCAGCCACTTATAAAAAGGTTAGTCATTCATCTATCACACATTTTTAGACATAAATGAGGGTCTGAGTCTTCACTTTTCACAAAAACAGATTCTGCCCTTCCTCACACTCAGATCAAATGTACTTTCCCCAAATGCCATCACTAGGGTTTGGCATCAGCTCTAGTATCCAAACACTATACAAATGGTAAGCACATCAATATAAAACCTAATAAAAATATCTATTCAGGAAAATTTTTACTCTGAGGTTGAAAACGTCTCTGTAAAATTTCAGCTGCCACAAAAACTCAAAACAAAACAATGAACTTGCAGAGTCTGCCTGAATATTGAACTGTTTTATCTTTGTAACTTGCCAACACAATCCAGAGGTTAAAATGCTGCTTAAATCATTGCTACCACAAGTTCATCACCCCTTGGAGCAGACACTCAGGAAAAAAAAATTTTCAGAAAATCCCCAAAAAACCTTTCAAACTTTTTAGTCCATTCAGCACTGCAACAATGCAGAGTGATGCAGGTTGCTTTCAATAGACTGAATTCTTGGCCAGAACAAGTTAAACTGGAATGGAAGTGTGAACAAGTGCATTAACACAACAGATCAGAGGGTCAACATTGGGTTTTTCATGCTAGCTTGGCAGATGTAGTGATGTTTGAAATACCAAAATGCTCTATTGTAGGGTGAGCTCACAGATGTTTAAACAGCAATATACCAGTGTATGATCTTTGCATGGCATAGTGAAGAAATACATTTTCTAAAGTCATAGAATAAAGGATAAGATGAGCTATCTTTATTTAGGATTTTGTAGATTCAGTATTACATGCAAAATAACTATGCTCAAAAGAAAACAGCATATGTTGACATGATGTGGGAAGATGTACTTACTTTCCCCTGCTAATTAATTGCAGTAAGTATATTTGCATGCAAACTCAAGCTATCAAGAAACCTAAAGTACCAATATTCATGCCACTTTACAAGAAAGCAACTACCTTTTCTTACACTGGCCTGGATGAAAACACTGCCTCAGCCCTACAATATTCTCCGATAGTACAAAGCTCTTAAAAAGACTATTACAGCCATTTATAGTTAATGATCTGTAATTGAAAACTCCTGGACTTATGAAAGGGTTGGAGAGCAGGCAGGCTGAAATGCCAGGATGTGGACTTGACAAAGCACCTGAAACTCTTCCACCAAAAATAGGATTCATTGAACTCAAAGTGCTTTCAACATTGCATGGATGCCAGTGAAATATTTTCAGACATGGAATATGAACTAAATGCCTAACTTTCACAACACATCTTAGAAAGCTGTAACAGTATAAAGGAAATTCATAGATGAAGACTGAAAGGACCAATTTGAGGAAAGACTAAATGAGTTAAATATGTCTGAACAGGCTAAAACTTATGTGTTAATATAGTGACTGTCTACATAGCATAAACACCAACAACAGACACAGGAATGTCTTGCCATGAGAAAGACAAAAAAGGAGGCACTTACAATGAATACCAGGAAGTGTGTCTGGACTTTCAATAGGAGAGAAAGATTTTAAGAGGAGAGGAATCTGATCTTGCTACATTTCACTGAATTTTAAAGAGATTATTTCAAGCCGTATGAGGTTTAATTTTAATGTCCAGTGGCTAAATATAAAGAACTGTTTCAAGGGGAAAATTGTGAGTTAATGCCAGGTCTTATGCAGCTGCAGCACCCAAGAGGTGGTGAGGAGTATTAATGCCCTAAAGGTAATGCACATCCACACACGCACAACATGAGAGAACCATTCCTCAACCTTTATCATGAAAAGGGGTAACACGAAAAAAAATAGCATGTTGGTATAAAAAGAAGTTTACTTTAAACTGGAAGCATATGATATAAAATGCCTTGATCAGAATAACGTTGTTATTGAGGCCAAGTACAGACATTACAGTTTTACCGGTATAAGTGATCAGAAACCAGTCTATACCCATAACCAAACAGAATTTCAGCATACACAGACTGATTTTAAAATGACAGTACCCCGTCTAAGATTTGCACTCCACCCGCCCCCACCAAAGGTGAATGTCTGTTCTGTTCACTACTAATCTAAACTATACTGCTTACAGAAAACTGTGTAACTTAAATCGATTCTGTCTCAGGATTTTTGAATGTCTGTACCTAGCCTGAATGACATAGGGCACAGATAAAGATGTTTCATTGCTTTAGTTAGTAATTTTTTATATTACCTCTGATTTTTTTAGGTCTAAATATTATGCAGATTTTCCTGAGCTTGGCTTTGGGGTACTCATAGCATATGCATCATTTTTTTAATGCTTAAGTTATCAATATGTACCTTGAACATCTAACCCCTATCCTCCTAACTATTCTAATGATCTTTAGGTGGCATGTCTAAATTAAAGAGTTTGTGGATAACGTACAATAGAATTGTGCGTGTCTTAGAATCTATTATTTTACATTAAATGTCTTAAGAAGTGGTGCTGAGCCAAGGTGAAAGAATTATTAGTTCCTCTAGTCACTTATCTCCGTGGAATATAGACTTGTTTAGGACTATAGGTATGCACATATTATGAGATTACACAAAAGAGATTACAATGACCATGATTTTGTTTTGTGCTTGTACAGTGCCTAACACTGGGAGCAACTGATCCTTTACCTAGGATCCTAGATGCTACAACAATATAAAATAATTTATACTTCCAGTATACACTTTTAAATGTCTTCAACCCTTTACTAAGATCCCCACCCTCCTACCTGTGCAATGGCATATCTAAATTGAGGGTTTATGGCTAATACAAATATGTCAAATGACCAGATGTATCTTTTATTATTTCATTTTTGCGCACAGGACAGTCTGGAGCCTTTCTTCATCTGCATTCCCCCTCTGGGCTAATTTTTACAGTATGGATCACACTACTCACTGTGGAACACATTCAAATTACAGACAACATGTAAGCAAAGGTTTCTGAGCTGAAATCCCAAAACATTTTCCACAGTGTTATTTAACTGATATTTAAATGATGTTGCCATGTGGTAATGTTGTAATTTTCTTCTGCTACTCATGCAATGAGTTTTTAGTTCATACTTTCAAAAAATCCTACCTGAAGGGTCAAATGGTCAAAGAAACCACAGAAGAGATGAAGTAAAATAAACTTGTATATGCTTTTATTTAAATAAACTTCCTATGCACCTACAAAATGGCAAACATACAATCCCACACTGTTTAAAAGGAAAATGCTACACACAAAGTCATACTTAAGTTCCTTCAGGAAAAAAGGTATCTTCAGAGCCTCATTTTGCCATTATGCAATAACAAGCCTATGCAAATCTAAAAAAAAATAATGTACTGCTAATGGCAATGGGCAATACCACTGGCACTGGTAGCCCTGTTACAAGTCTTCAGCAGCAAAATAGTTTCAAATATGGGTATTTACAGATCACCCTCTCAAGACAATAAGAAAGCTTTCCATGAACACTGATCAGTGTGTTCTTCTAAAACAGTCTGTTGACCATGAACAGAGCTGGGCAAAAATCAGAATGTCCATTCTGCATAAAGTTTGGAAACATCATTTTTTCCCCCATAATCAGTATTAATAGTCATCAGTGAAACCATTTCCACATAATGGAAAACTGGGCAGAGGGCCATAAGCTGCCAAGCAAGCAGGAAGCCCAGAAGCCCAGGAAGCCTGCCCACCCACTAACCACCAGGGAACCGCACTGACTTTAAATGGATTCAATATATTCCCACAGAACACTTTAGTTCCACTCAATCAGCGTTTTCTAATGAAAAAACCCCCTGTTCCATCAGAATTTTTTCACCCTAGTGGTCATCACTTGAATTTCAAAGAGGACATGAACACCACATGCCCCTGGAGGCTGGAGGGGCACAGCGACTGCCCGCAGGTGGCAGCAGTGGTGTTGGCGACAAGGGCATGGTAGTGGCGAGTGGGGAGCTCCAACAGGCAGCCATGGTGGTGTTGACGGCAGGGGCAGGCCGAGTGGGGAGCTCCTGCAGGCAGTGACAGTGGTGTTGGCAGTGTTGGGTGGGTGGCAAGCAGCAAATCGCCCACACGCACCACCAGCAGCATCAGTGGTGCTCTTTGTAGGGGGTGCACCGCCAATCTCAGGGGGTGCACATGCACCCACGTGCACCTCCTACACATTGCCAATGAAAGAGGAGGAAACTGAGATACAAAACACAATGACTGACATAGAAGCCAGGGACAGAAGTTACACATAAACCAGTTTAAGTGGTCAGATACTGGTTTAAACCTGTAACAGAACAGAAGTTCAGTGCACATAAACCAGTTTCAAAATGACTGAAACTAGTTTAAGATAAACCTGGTTGAATGTAGTATCAGAATTAACTGATTTGGGTCAAACTGGTTTAAGTAACTTTGGTCCCAGACCCCTTCTGGTTTCAGTTAAACCAGTCCCCCAGCATCCCAGCATGCTTACCAGCCTTGGACTGGGCTGTGCTGTGCTGTGCTGTCTGCTCCAGGGGTGGGTGGGGGCATGGCCAGACACAAGCCCAGTATGGCCCTCTTTATTCCCTGCTCCCTCCCTGGGGATCTCAGCTGGGGTCTGCCCGGCCAGGTGGAGCTGCACACTGGGTAGGCCTGGTGGGGCTGTTCTGTGCGCCCAAGATAGCCACTCTCTCTGCAGTCTCTCAGTCCTAATCCTCAAAGGGAATTTACAAAACAACTTTTGCAGATACGCCTATTAATTTCACTTCATGGATCTACTAGATACAAAAAATCATGAACTAAATAGAGACACTGGATTTATAGCACACTACAACCTACCTGCCATCTGAGAACCCCAGGTAACATCTCTACAGTTTACTAACTGCATTTTTTTACCAGGTCAACATCCCCCTTCTCCACCTCTCCATACCCACTTATTGTCTACCAAGCACTTGCATTTTCACAGACCTGCATTTTTGCATACTGGCTTCTCATCTACCCAAGAGAGCACCCAAATCAACAGCAGACTCTCTCTAAAATCTGAAGAAGGGTTTTTGAGACTGAAAGCTTGCAAAGAACGATTTTTTCAACTATTTAGTTGATCTAATAAAAGATATCACTTTTACGCAAAGAACCTTGCCTGCCTATGTCCTTAGTCAACATGACTACAAACAACAACCCTTATTTTAGCTAGGGCTGCATATGTGGTATGCCTGGATGCAAGAGGGACCGATGTTTATTATACATTTTCTGCTTAAAGAGGTGACAAAGCTGCAGAGTCTGAGGGTGGATGTGCAAAGTGCACATGCAGGTGCTGAAGACAGAGAGCCACTTGCACAATGAGAAAATAGGTTTAATGCCCTGCAAAAACACTTGCACAAATATAAGCCTTTTCCAGGTTCTCACTAACTAAAATCTGCAAACTTAACTTTTTAAGAACCAAGCTGTCAGTCATGTAAAATGAGTTCAGCGATAAATGAAAAAACAATAAATGTACAACCACGAGGAAATGACTTAAGGACTACAGCAGATTGAGTTAATTTGTCATTAATTAATTGCCCTTAGGAAAAACTGTAGAGGGAGTGGCCAAACACCTGGGTACCAGTTAACAGAATCTTTTCCCATGTTACACCTACCTCCTGGGATTTATCAAAAACAGAAAATAGTTAGTGTTCCCTGGATGCTGGAGGAGACCCTGGAGCATATTGTGGCTGATAAATTAAATTAATGACCAAAGTAAAAGTACTTAGACAGGAACAAAAAGTAAACAAGTAGAAACCTATGGGCCAGCCTTGTTTTCTTTTGGTTCCTGCCTTTACTCCAATAACTGTTTCTACTTAATTATTAATTAAAACTATTAATTACCACAGTCCTGGGAGAAACAAGTCCCTGAACAGCAACTGCAGCTTTTACCTATCTAATGGAAACATTATCATCTGAAGAATGCCCCCATGCACATTATATCCCATTTTTCTTCAAGTTTAAATGAAGCTTCAGCACTTACTTTAACATTGGTCTTTTTACACCAATTGCCTTACCACCGTCCCAAACCCACGAGAACTTATATCTAGTTTGCTTCCCCTTCTTTCTTTTCCATCCCTCTGATATCTTCAGTCTCTCAAGTTCACAACTCTCTCCTTTCTATTCCAGATGCCATCATTTAATAAGATCCTTTCTTCATTATCCCTTGTGAGGGCCGTTCCAGCCCTGGGCCTGGTTATCAACCATCTCTTCCTGCATTACTCTTAACTCTCCCTCTCACCTTCTACTTTATTTGAAATGCTGCTGCTACACTCAACTTTCTTTTGGGCTGTCTGTATCATCCAACCTGTTGCTTCACTGCATGATTTACTTCATGCTTTTTTAATGTTTGTTTCTAAGGCTTTGGTGAAGACATTTTCACTCCACCTAATTTCTGCTCTAGTTTCCCCTTAATCTAGTAAACTCTTCAAAGAAGAAAGGCACTTGCTTTTGACTTTGGCAAGCCCCTGACATACTGTGGCAGTACCAAAGATAATTTAAAAAACAATCACTCCTCCCAATGATCTCTCCTAAATTCTCCCTTCCTTCTTTCATCGGTGGGACAGCCTGTGTCTCACCTCCACCACGCAAATTCCTCTTCCAGATCACCCATTACATTCTAATGAAATAGATTTTTAATCCTCATATCATAAACCCTAACTCGTAATAAATTTGCCAAGATATGACAGCAACGAGAGTCTGTCAGAAAGATTATGCCTATACAATGCAGTGTCACATATATAGACAGTGGAGTTAGCTATAAATAAGCTAATTCAGTGTTAGAAGCTGTATTCTCATGTTAACATGGCATTCTGCCCAGCAGAAGCTAGTTTACAATATTATGGTATGTCGATATATCAGAAAAAGCAGCTGCTTCTCACAGTACAAGCTTAGGTCTGGGAATCAGGAGAAATTCTATCCTGCCTTGGCTGTCTACTTATCTCACAGGTGGGTGAAATATGGCCCGTAAGCCAGATTTAGCCCGCCAACAGATTCGATCTGGCTTGCAGGTGAACAGCTGCCAACTAACTGGATCTAGCCCTCGGTGGCTGGTGGGTGAGGCTGGTGGGTGGCACTGCTTCCATCCAGCAGCATCAGGCATCATCTGTGGACCTGGTCAGGGCTTCCAAACCAGCAGGCAGGTGGTAGCATCACCTGTGGATAATACCAGTCAGTTCCGAAGCCCTGACACAGAACTACCAATAATGTCCACAGCTGATGCTGCCGCTTACTCGCCACGGCAGCAGCTCCTGCCTGGGTCCACAGATGATGCCGCTGGCAGGTTCCAGATCAGGGCTCTGGGCACGAGTTTCCACTGTGCCAGGAGGGTGGTGGCATCAGCTGAGGATGCTGCTTGCAAGTACTGCATCCTGGCCCCTGAACCTACCGGCAGCATCCACAGGTGACAATGCCACCCACGCACTGCGGCAAACTACAAATAACAGAAAAGGTGTATGACACAGGTGAGAATTGGCCCCAAATGCCCACCCCAGTTTCTCAATAACAAAACTCTTCTTCCTTTCTAGCCGATCTCTGTTTAGGTATTCTGCTCTCCCTGCATGTTTGTCATTCTGTTGTATCCATTCCAGTGGGTTCTGGGAGGATGGGGAAACAGAAACACAGACAGACAGACAGGCAGAGGAGAGAAACGGATATGGCTCTTGACAGATCCCCAAAACTCATTAAGTAGCCCTCCAGCCAAAATAATTGCCCAGCCCTGACTTATCTTTTATTATGCTGTATAGCAAACTTGCATAAACTTTCTGTGCCTCAGCTTCTTCCTCTATCCAAAGGGAATCATTCATATTCCATGGGGGTATAATGACTATTTGAAGCTCTGAATGGATGCTATAATATATTGCTGCTATAGATATTCCTCAAGCTACTCTTCTTTGAAATCAGCATACAACAAGATTTTTTTCCTGGTCTGAAACTGAATTATGGGATATTTTAAGTTAATAAAATAAATATGTATCGTTTTGATTTTTAACCACCTGAACAACAGAAGTCCAGTGTGTTGAGCTAACCATCATATGTCCCTTAGATTAACAAAGAGAAGAACAGACTTACATTTGTGTTGCAAAGCTTGTGTTGCTTGTAGGCTCCAGTACACACAATAGCTGCAGCCCTCTGAGACACACTTTGGACAGTCTGATGTGACACAAAGCCATGATGGGTTGAGCCACTACCATGGAACAAATTCTGAGATGCAGGAAAGGCCTGAGAATGGGTTGAAGCATGCTGATAAACTGAGGGCCCTGAGACATGATGTCCAGGCTGAAGTCCATGTTCTTCTTGGTAAACATTTTCATGTTGAAGTGAAGGATTAGCTGGATGGGTGTACGGATGGTTCCCAAGACCTGGATTTTGCTGATATGCTTGGTTCCTTGGTAACTGTCGCTGCCTCCGTAGTTTTTGAGGTGGCTGCCCAGTGTCAGTTTGCAGAGGTAATATATACGGCACTTTTCCATATCCATATTTCCCTGGGCCAATGGGATTTCTGTTTCTGTTTCTAAGGGAAGATACATAAAATCACACTGAGTGGACAAAGGTATGAACACTTAGATGCTTATATGAATTTTACCTACAACTAACAGCTTAGAAAGATTTAGAAAAGGTACATAAGAACCATTAGTCTATTTTAAAGAATACTTATACAATATTCTGTTCTCATTTTGCATATTAGCAATCACAGAGTATGCAACACCAAGCTCTGTGGCAGAAAGCAGTCATTAAGTATTCACCAAGAAAGACCAACCGTTGAGTAAGGAGCAATGATGTCAGCCTGCATACCAAGGCAGAGCATTCTGCTTGACTTCAGCCGTATTCAGTTTTTAATCAAGGTTTGTTCTTGAGATAACATGCAAATGTCTGTCTTAAAGGTAGTGTCTTCAACCTTTGGCATTGTTCTTTAAAATGACAATTTAAATTTTTAAAGCAACCATATTTTTAAAACTCATGGCTGTGCTAGGCTTTCATTGACATTCCAATACAAATAAGGCTTGTACTCCCTGTTACTGGTTTAGACAATGGCCAGGAAGAGACTTTCATTTCTACATGCAGAAATTGTTGAGAATCATTTGGAAAGGAAACAGTACAGATGTTCAGCCTGCAGCTGCCCCCTCTCCCCTGCTCTTCACATCTGCCAGAAACTGAAGTGATCTTGTCTTGGGAAGGTGAAGGGAGGAGTGCCTGCTCCACTTTTCCTAGTCCTTAGCTCTGCTCCCAGTCTTTGGGAGTAGAGCAGGTAGAGCACTAGGAAAAAGTCCCCAGGGTCCTTCTCCAATCCAGGTACTGCCTAGCTGGGGAAAGAGGTAGGTAGCAGCTGTGGCTGCTCCTCTCCCCTTCTGGATAGATCTAGGAGGGGAAGGGAGTAGTGAGGCAAAGCCTCCAGCTACTTTCCCAAGCCAAGCAGTGCCAAGGTTTATGAATGAAGCAGAGAGTAGCAGTGGGGAGAGAAGGAGCAGCCATCAATTCTCCCTGTGCTTTCCCCAAGCCAGATACTGCCCAGCTTGAGGAATCAGCTGGAGGCTTCTCCTCTCTGCTCTCTTGTCCTCCCAGACCATCCAGGAGGGGAGAAAAGCAGTAAGTCAAAGCCCCCTGCCCAGATATTGCTATACTCTGCTCCCAGTTTCAGGGACTACCGTGGAAGGAGCAGCATGGCTAAACCCCTACCCACTTCTCACTGCAGGGCCTCTGGTATAAGAAGCGGGCAGGAGCCTGTGGTGCTCCCTGTGGTCCACTGCTAAGCACCAGGAATTGTGGAGAAAAGCCCCTGCCTGATTCCTACACCAGGAATTCTGATGTAACAAACAGGCAGGGAGAAGCTGGCACTTCCTCCTCCTCTCACCTTCCTGGCTTCCCAGAAGGAGAGAAGCAGTTATGTTCCAAATCTTCTTCAGAACAAGGTGACCTTGGTATTAGGAAGACATGGGAGTTTTTCCCCAAGAAGAGTTAAGCCGGGGGAAAGTATGCAGACATTCAGTCTCCTAGGAGTAACTTTCCCAGGAGTGATTTAACCCTGGTTATTCCAGGGTTGTTTTTCTCCTAGAGTAGCTATTTTTGCTTCAGGAGAAAAAGGTATGAATTGGTTTCTACTGGAAGAATGAGGATTCTCCCAGTAGAAACCAAATGTGTACCAAATGTGGATTCTCCCAGTAGAAACTGAATGTCTGTACATAGACAATGAGAATGTCAAGATAGAGCATCTGCTTCTAGCATACACTGTGATTAGCAAAGCCATGGCTTTTGTGGTCTAAATGTTCTGTTGACTTTGCCTTCATTAGCTACTCAAATAACAAACACAGAAAAGGCAGCAGAACTTTAAACGGTATTGCTAAAGGAGTTCCAGGAAAAGGTGACCAAAACAATATGTTTCTGTTCTAGTCCACATTTATCTTGATCTCCACATTTGGTCTGTTGGGAAGATATTGCAATTAGACACTTATTCAGGCATGTAACATGCTTTAAAACTGTGTACTATTATGTAGTTCCACCAGACACTAATTCTGTTTTCTCACAATGACAGGCCACCTCCTGACACACAGCATTTCACCACTGCTTCATGTTCCACATTCAGTGAAAAGGCCCCAAGACTCAGTTAGCCTATCCCCATGAAAAGAGAGCGCAAAGTGTTGTGCATTCAAGGACCATTCAAGAGCCAGTACCAGCATCAGCATAAATCAGTGCAACTCCTGGGCTGTTCCAGCTTTATGCTCTGCTGCATAATACATCATACATGGCTGAGGAAGCAGAAAAAGAAACGTAGCTGTACACTCTGGGCACACTGGCCATGCCTCCACCCAAGGCTTTTCCTTCCAATGCACAAGCCCTGGCTGCCAGGCTTATCCTGCAGTTTTTGCTAACCAAGGAACAGCTTTACACTGAAAGTATTTGCTAAGGACCAGACCCCAGAACTTACATGGCCAGTAAATTAAGTGAACATTAAAAAAAATAAATCACTCCAAAAAACACACTTTAAGCCACTTTATTTAGCATAATGATGACTATAAAGTTAATCCCAGTATTTTTAAACTAGTGCTGTCAGCAGGTCTTTTGACTGTTTTTCTCAATACTCGCTGTAGCTTAAAGTTAGTTCAGTCCTGGCTCTCTAGTTATGCTACAATACTAGACAGCTAAAATCATTAAAGCTTTCTTCCATTTGCACCTCAGATGTTTTTCTTAACTAACCTCCCCACCCTCAGCACACACAAAGTTTAATGAGAAATACATTTTTTAAAGGAAACTTCTCCTATCTTTACTAGATATTCACATCTTGTTATATAAAATAAAATAGATAATTTAGACTGTGGTGAAAACTGGAGGTTATAATTTTATTTTCTAGGAAATAAGAAGGCATAGATGTCAAGCACATGTCACCAGATCAAAGACTCTCTTTGAATTCATTTTTTCCTGTATTTATTTTCTCCCTAACTCTCTCTTACTGTCTCCTAATACTCTTGTTACATAGAAACCTTGGAAGTCATATACTTAACATTCTAGCTTTTATGGCCACGTGAGGCTTTTAATCAATCTTCATGCCTCAAGGATGTGTCAACTGGAGTGTTGATTTACCCTGGCAGATAAGCCGCTAGAGCACTTGAGTTGTTTATATGAGTTAATCTGTTCTGCGACAGCTATGGTCATTGCTGAGGCAAGTTTCTCTTTTCTACTGTAGCATGGGTTTGTAGCATTTGGTGGTTGTGGGGAAGTGATTCGGGTTAGGAGGACAAATCTAGGGGAAAAAAGGAATATGCATCAGAAAGGGACAAACCAATTCAAATAAAGCAAACCTCAATCTGCCTAACTGCCCTTAACTTTTTGTTAGTTTCTTTTAATGATCAAAGAAATGTACATAACATTTCGCCTTGTTTCTCATTTTCAATACATTTCAACATTTTGCCTTATTTCTTCATTTCCTAATGCTGATCAAAAAAAAAAAACCAGCAAAAAATTATCTGTCATTCTTTGTATTTCCAGGAATATACTATAAAATGGAGAAATTAAGGTATCTTTTAGAAAAACATCTGAAATTTTGGGGCTGATTCATGTAACATGCCAGTACCTGTGAGAAGCCGATACACTATAGATATTTTTTGATTGTAAGTCAAACATGTAGAAGTTGATCCCACATTTTCAGGTTCAATTTTAGAAAAAACAGCATGTTCTCCTGAATATAAGTCACTAACTATAAAGACTTAGAACTACTATTACCTGCACAAAATCACACAGAAAAATCAAATAAACATGACAGGACTAAAAAGGTTAAATTCACAAAGACTAAAATAAAAACTGCACTGAAAAATATTCTGACTTGCATGTATTGCATGCATGAAAATACTGCAAGTACAAAAGTCAGGACTACAGAGGGCTTAATATGGGGCCACTCATATAGAAACTGAGTGCAATTGTTATTGTTCTTGCTCCTTTTGGAGGAAGAAAAGGTAAACTTGAAACAACACTAAAGTCCCTTATCCCCAAACATTATTGTTTCCAAGTCTTAATTCCCTTGTTTTACTAGGGGCGCACCAATATATCAGTTGGCTATTGGATCAGCACTGATAAAAGGAGAAATGACATTATAGGCTTTTGGCTTTTTTTGGTCATTGTAGCTGATAATTGTGGCCACATGCCCAGGGCACCCTGGACAGCGCTGTCCAGTCCCCACACTCCACCTGAGCCCATGGCAGACTACAGGTCCCGGTGTAGCGGCAGGAGGGGGGCGGAGTACTAGGGAGCAGTCACAGGGCACCACACTCAATAAAAAGAGACCATTACCAGCTCCTAGTTCTGCTGCTGCTCCTTCTGCCACAGGGGCCTGAGCACCAGGGCTGCTGCAGAGACACTGGCTTCTGCACGGGAAGGGAAAGGCACCGTGCAAGGGACATTCCACTCTCCCAGGCACCTTTGCAAAAGCAGCTTCTCCCTGGCAGCCACCAGAGCTCAGCTGCGCAGGGCCTGCCGGTGCTGAGGTGGTGGCATGCTCTATGGCTGCAAGCACGCCCAGGATCACTGCCTGCATGAGGGTCTGCCCCACCTGCCTGGGACTGCAGCATGGGCTATGTGGGGAGTGGAGCAAGGGGTAGAAGCTGTAGGTGAGGGAGTGACGTGTGTAGCAGTAAGGAGATCACCTCCTTTGTCACTGAGGGCAGTAGCAGGCAGGAGGCATGTGCACACATTATAGAAGAAAACAAACAAAAAAAGTTTATTTACGTCAGTAGTTTAAAATGCTTTGCACTATTTCTAATTATCAGTTAATGGATCAGCCGATATGGTTGGTTAATCAACAGCTATCGATATCGGCCAAGAAAATCTTTATTGGTGCACCCCTACATTTTACTAAAAAATATGTATATATCAACAAGATTTTAGCAAAAGGAATTCATAGGAATAGTACCTCCACCTGCATGGCACTCATCCTCTACCAAACCCTCCCTGTCTAGCTTCTGCAAGGGACCTCTACGAAAGCTCCTAACTTCCTCATTTGACCTGCTCCTGCAAGCTTTTTTATTGGGCACCCTACACATGCCCTCAGGTCAGAAAATGTAAACCCTTACACCCATGCTGGAAACTAAACAAAGAACTTTTCATTATTAACATCTTTATCACTGTTCGTGCTTCACTGTAACCAATCCTGTTTGGCATGAAACTATGTGGCACTGTTCACTTTGCCTTAAAGCATTTTACACTCCCTGTTGGCAACATCCTTATAAATTAAGAATGCAGTTTGCTGTGAGATAATTAAGAATCTAGTTTAAAAAAATAACCCTTGAATGTAATTAGTTTTTGCTTTTGGAGAGAGAGTGCCAGGTAGAATTTGTGATGTCATACACTAGTGAGGGAGGGCATGTTATCTAGCTTCATGAAGGATGCAAATAGGCAAAACCCATAACTTACCTAATAATTAGCACTAAATGAGCTCTGACAAGCCTGTGCATGTTGTATAAACCTAGCCCCTTAGGATCTGTTTGTAGGGGATGCAATTAGGCAAAGCCTTGGTGAGTTTTGGGGGATTCTGAGCCACCACCAAGCCTGCTCCATAGCAGAACACAGCTTTTTACCTATCATCCTCACAGTCCAAAGGCCTACAGGCCCCATTCTTCACCATAGGCTGGTTTTAGGTGATCTTTTTTCCAAGCTTATCCTAAAGAAAGAAAAAGGGTGCTTCCTCAGTACCCTTTGTTTTGGGAATGCTAGAATTAAGGCTAAGAACCCAAAAGATCATGCTCCAGATGGAAATTTGGATTCACACCTCCCCTGAGGTAACAGGCAAGATTAAAAAAAATGGACAGGGAATGAAATTTCATAAGTCTTAGTGAATAGTTAGCAGGGAACTAGTGGAAGGTAGATTTTGTAACAGTGGCTCTCTCAGTCCCCCCCAAACAAAAATGGTGGGACACATCCACCAAGTACAGCCACAAAAAGCATGACAGTAAGAGATCATCACTTCCTCTGAGTCCATCTATTGTAAGGAAGACCACCCTGGGATTTGGAGACTGGGGATGGCCATCAGGGAAGGTCAAGGTAGTGTAAAATGCATACGTTTAAGTCTACTTAACTTTCAGCCACCTTGACAAATGTCCACAGGCATCCTACATAGAAACCCAAGCACAGAATACACTGGAATACTAGGCACAGCTTTTTAAAAGCTCTTCTGCTAAGGGGCAGACTATCTTTTCACAAAGCTACAAAATTCCCTTGGTATGGCATGAATATGAGAGTAATATTTAGTCCAATATTTCTACAGTCAGAATATTTAACTGGACTAGGTATACTATTATCAATCAAGAAGATCAGAAGCAGAATTGTTTTAAATGAACTGATGTATCAGAAAGGAATTAATACTTCAAAATAAATTCTTCATAATACTCTCAATAAGAGAGTGATGTTTGTATGCTTTCAAGTGCATAGTCTAACCCCTTCTATTAAAGTGGCTCAGTACATTCACTACAGAATAGTTATTGCTATTAGGAAAATTTATTTAGGCATTAAAACTAAAATTCAAGGTGTTAAGCATGAGAAGAGTCTACTGTTGTCATTAAGTCAGGTATAACCATTACTGTGGTCTGTACAGGGGTAGTTAAATCTATCTGTTTCTTGTAGCTAATTTATCTATGGAATAGACAGGTAAATACAAGAGGTACTAAACTCCAAATACTTCACATGCACCTAAAACTTCCAACTGATTGCTTTTAAAACAGTGAAACAAGATCAAATAGTAAGTAGGAGAAAGGCATCAGGCATTGGCTTCAACATCTGCTGATAAAAGATATTTTGTTACTTCTCCTTCCCCTCAAATTACCCTTACAATAGTATTTCTTGGCATTTTTCAGTTGGATCCTAGAGGAACAGTGGTTATCAATTCACCTCCCAGGTAAGTTTACTCAAAGATACTCTCCCATCTCCAAGTGCCAAGTTGACAGTGGAATTTTGAAAACATGCACGTTTATTTTACCAATCATAAATGAATTCCCTCAGCCAAAGGTTTATAGGATTTTTAATACGTCTTTGGCTCCTGCCCTTTCACAGCTCACACAATCCAATGCTAGATTTCAGGATGACAAATCTGTTGCACAACTTCTGAGGTTCCAAATCTGTTTTCATTCCACACTGGAACACTAGGGAGGTAGCAGCTTTCTATAGGCTGGTGCTCATGCCTCTGACCTTGGTAGTGAGAGACTCAAGTTAAATCTCTCATCTCCCTGATTCAGCAGAGCTTTTCCACTCAAATTACTCTAAACCCAGTAGAGCAAGAAAGTGAACCTGAGTTTCTCGTCTAGTTCAAGAAATAGGTCTTATCGACACTTAACAAGGTCTGCCTGCACAGATACTGCCAGATCCCCACAGGGGACATGCAGCCTATGTGGCCAAAAGAGCTCTTTTGTTTGTGTAAATGTTTCTATATTAGAGTTTTTTCCCAACATAGCTACATCAGTATGGGTGATTTTTTTTCACATTCCAAGCTAACATAGGGCTGTGCAAAACAGCACTGTTTCGTTTAGACTTCCATTTCACTATTTCAAAGTGACAGTGTTTCATTTTGTTGTTTCATTTGGTGCACTGTTCTGTTTCATTTTGTCAAAAACATTTCGCTGTTTTGATGTGTTTCAATGTTTTGCCCATAGGCTGTAATGAGGAATCATGAAAATGCCTAAACCTTTGTCATTTCTTGCCTGATTTGGATAAAACTTGCAGGGATGGTAGCCCCTTCTGAGGGCATGAAGCCTGCCAGGTTTCTAGGAGATGCATACAGAGGTTTCTGGGAAACAGCACCTCGAACTGTACAAAGCAAAACTCCTGACACTTACCAGCAGTGGCAGCCTCTGTGGCGGGCCAGTAGGGGGTGCTCCTGCATTGAGCCACCCACCTCACTGTGCCTGACCACCTTCCAGGCTCCAAGTGCCTCCCTGGGGGCACCTCACGTCTGGTCGGCTCCCTTCCTGGAGCACACCCGCTAGCCTAGGGGTAAAATGCCACCACTCAGGGATGGGCTTGATTCTGGCTCTGCACCCCCTGGGAAACACAGGCCTAGTGGCCCTCAAGGGTACTTGACTCACTTCAAGAACTTGGGGTGCTTCCCTCAGTTGGAAGCACAAGTAGTGGTCTCCCTTAGTCAGCTGAACCAAAGGGACCCCAAGGCATAATCTAGACCCACTCCCAAAAAGTCTCCTATGCTAGGTACAAAGGAGAACTTTACTGGTTAAAAGGGGTGGGGTTGGACTATGGTACAGGTTAGAGCAATATCAGAAAAATCCCATAGAGCAAATGGGCTGGGCGGGGTAGCCTTTGATCACATATCTGAGTTACTACAAACTATATATCTAGTTAGATCTCAGGTAGCTTACTTACAAGTATCATCCAGAGGCAGGTGGAGATTCCCTCTGGAGGCATACAGTTCCTTGATCATAAGTTTTGAGAGTGAGAACAAGTTTCAGATGATCCAGCTCTTCTCTCTCCCTGAGTCTTCCTCATGGCTGCTGCCCCCATCCTCCTGGGCAGTCCTTTACTTATACAACCCTTATGACTTCATTTACCTGGTCCAATGGAGGCCAGCACCTGCTGCCTGTCAGCCAAACAATTTGAAATGCATCACTAGTTGCTGGGCAGACTGGCAGTCCCTAGCTCACCAGGGAGCCCAAGTCCCTCACCTAGGTATGTGACGCCAGTCACATAGGCAGAGGGAGCAGATTTCCACCGTCCCTCAGGAATGTACCCAGCTCAGGTTACCTAAAGAGACAGGGTAAGGTATGTATCCTCTGCTGAGCCCATCATAACTAAATTGTCACAGAGCAGAGTTTTTGAGGAGAAACAGAGGTGGCCTTCTGCCACAGCCTCCTCTCATCCGGTGTGGGGTCCCGCACCCTTGGGAGGGCTACTGGGCTGTGCCGGACTCCTCCTGGGGATGCAAGTACCCGGAACTGTGCGCCAGATGACAGGAGAATACCGCCAACCGGCAGCAGCAGCAATCTTCCCTGGTGCTGGGCACAGCTCACGCCCAGTGCTGGTCCCAGGTGGCAGAGGCAGCCTCTTCTCATCTGGCGCACAGATCCAAGGGCTCACATCTTCAGGAGTCTTCCACAGCCTGGCAGTCCTACCAGGGGTGCGGGCCCTCAGATCTGTGCGCCGGATGACAGGAGGCTGCCACTGCTACCTGGGACCGGCACTGAAGCCAAGTAAGCCCAGCTTCAAAACACAAAATGTTTTGAAACTTTCAAAACATTTTGAGTGCCCTCATTTTCATAGATTCATAGATGTTAGGGTCGAAAGGGACCTCAATAGATCATTGAATCTAGCCCACACAGGAAAGTGTTCTGGGTTCAAATGACCCCAGCCAGATGCCTATCTAACCTCCCCTTGAAGACCTCCAGGGTAGGGGAGAGCACCACCTCCCTTCAGAGCCCATTCCAGATTTTGGCCACTCTAACCATGAAGAAGTTCTTTCTAATGTCCAGTCTAAATCTGCTGTCTGCTAGCTTATGGCCATTATTTCTTGTAACTCCCAGGGGTGCCTTGGTGAGTACAGCCTCACCAATTCCCTTCTGCGCCCCAATGATGAATTTATAGGCAGCCACAAGATTGTCACTCAACCTTCTCTTGCAGAGACTGAAGAGATCCAGGTGCCCTAGTCTCTCCTCGTAGGGCTTGGCCTGCAAGCCCTTAACCATATGAGTGGCCCTTCACTGGGCCCTCCCCAGGTTATCCACATCCCTCTTGAAGTGTGGCACACAAAACTGGACACAGCCGTATCCACTTCCCTCCCTTTCTTGAAGATAGGTACCACGTTGGTCTTCTTCCAGTCTTCTGGCACTACACCAGAGAGCCAGGAGTTTTCAAAGATCCATGCCAGGGGCTGGGATATGATGCTCGCCAGCTCCCTGAGTACCCTGGGGTGTAGATTGTCAGGGCCGGCTGACTTGAAGGTATCCAGCTTCTCAAGATGTTCCTTCATGAGGTAATGAAGGGCAGGGGATCTCCCTCACCCGGACCGCCCTGTCCCATGGTGGGCATGGGCGTCCTATGGGGCTGATGAAAGACCAACGCAAAGTACCCATGTAATAGGTTGTCTTTTCCTGGGCATCAGTTGTCAGTTGCCCCATCTGGTTCAGCAGGGGTCCAATGTTGCCCTTGGTTTTTTTCTGGCTCCCCACATATCTGAAAAAGGACTTTTTATTGTCCTTGATGCTTGAAGCTAGTTGGAGTTCAGTTGCAGTCTTGGCTTTCCTGGTTTTCTCTCTGCAGGACCAGACCAGTGCAGAATAATCCTCCTTGGAGGTGAATCCCATCCTCCATCCTTTGTAGAGGAGAAGTATCATCTCCTTGGTTCTGTTTGTCATGCATCTGCTGATGCATGATAAAGTGCAGTTAGCTTTGCTGATGACTTCGTCACACTAACGACTCATGTCCAACTTGGAGTCCACTAGGACTCTGAGATCCCTTTCCACTTCCGTGCTGCCTAAGCAGATCATTTCCTAGGCAGTAGGTGTGCTGGACATTTTTCCTCCCTAGGTGCAGCACTTTGCATTTCTCCTTGTTAAATCACATTGTATTGTTTTTTCCCTATTTGTCCAACCTGTCCAGGTCTGCCTGTAGTTGTTCCCTGCCCTCCAGTGGGTCCACTTCTCCCCACAGTTTTGTATCATCCGCAAACTTGGACAGAGTACACTTCGCTCCCTCGTCCAAGTCACTGATGAAGACAATGAAGAGTATCGGTTCAAGGACCGAGCCCTGAGGGACACCACTGCCCACGTCCTTCCAGGTCAATACCAACTCGTCCACCACCACTCTCTGGCTATGGCCCTCTAGCCAATTTGCCACCTACCGGACTGCATAATCACACAAGTCACAGCCTCTTAATTTGTTCACCAGTATGGGGTGGAATACTGTATCGAAGGCCTTCCTGAAGTCTAAGTGAACGATACCTACCCCTACTCCTGCGTCCAGGTGTTTTGTAACCTGATCATAAAAAGAGACTAGATTAGTCAGGCATGATCTACCTGCTATGAACCCATGTTGGCTTCCCCTGAGCATAATTTTTCCTGCTGGGCTCTCACATATATGAGCCTTAATAATCTTTTCAAAGACTTTACCAAGGATGGAGGTGAGACTGACTGGCCTGTAGTTTCATGGATCCTCCTTCCTCCCCTTCTAGAAAATAGGGGCCACATTGGCCCTTTTCCAGTCCTCCGGGGCCTGGCCCATACACCACGAGTGCTCAAATATTCTTGCCAGTAGCTGTACAATGACATCAGCCAGTGCCTTCAGTACCCTTGGATGGGGGTACTGCTTTTGCTTCAAAGCTGTTTTGAAAGCCTTTTGTTTCATTTCAATTTCATCGTTTCAAGCTTAAAACACATCAAAACAGCTTTGAAATGAAACACCCAGTGAAATTTCACACAGCCCTAATAGCCATTCCAATAGAAGGGAGGCATAAGCCAGACCCCCTTTATTTTCCCACTTCTAAGAAGAATTTAATGTTGACTAACAAGCAGCTTTCTATATCATCTTGGAAAGACGCAGGCATTAAAGACTTGGAAACAACAAAACCATGGAGAATAATATGCATCCAATGCCAAAAAATTACAAGTTTTAAGCTCTATCTGCTTTCAAGCTATTTCTGGAAATACTGGTGAGTTACGTACACTATTTATTATCTTGCTATTGTTATTCAAGTAAATCATAGAAAATCAGGGTTCAAAGGGAACTCAAGAGGTCATCTGGTCCAACCCCCAGCTCAGAGTAGGAGCAGCCCCAACTAGATCATCGCAGCCAAAATTTGTCTAGCCAAGTATTGAAAAGCTCCAAGGATGGAGGTTCCATCGCCTCTCTGGGTAACCTGTTCCGGTGCTTTACTACCCTCCTTGTGAGAAAATTTTCCTACAATCTAACCTAAACTTCCCTTGCTACAACTTGAGACCATTAGTAGGGATGTGCAAAAAAGACGTATTCAATTTGGATTTGGATTCAGCCTGAATCAGGGAACAGCAATTCAATTCACTGATTTGAATCACTGTTTCGATTTGATTCAGCCGAATCCAAATCTGAAGATTCGATGCTGATTCAGAGAATCAGCGATTCAGGCATAGACACAGCTTGAAATGTTTTTACTACATACCTTGAGGTACCAGGCACGGCTCATGAATGCTGAGATGGTGGGATGGATGGAGCATCCCACAGGAGTGTGAGGGGGGTCCCCTGCGTGCTCAGCTGCAAACCCAAAAGTAGACTGGAAGAACTTCCAGTCCACTTCTGGGTCCACTGGCAAGCGTGCGGAGGACCGCCCTTCCCTCCATGCCCCCTCAGCTCAGTGATTAGCTACAGGGAGACCCTGGGTGCCCTCCCAGACTCAGGAAGCACCAGTCAACGAGCTGGAGGGCAGGGGTGGTCCTCTGCATGCTTCACAGCAGACATGGAAGTGGACTAGAAGTGCTTCTGGTCCATTTCTGGGGCTGCTGAGCATGCTGGGGACCTGTTCCCCCTCCACCCCCCCGGCACTCCTGTGGAACACTTCATCCGCCCCAGCACCTTAGCATTCAGAAGCCTCCTAGTACCTTGAGGTATGTAGAAAAAAACATTTAAAGCTGTGTCTATAGCCAAATTGTTGAATCTCTCTGAATCAATTTGGGGGATTCCAATTCGATTTGGAGAAATTAAAGGGTATCCTGATTTGATTTGGTTCAGAGATACAGCAGCTGGATTGGGACAAATCTCCGCAGAATTGAATCAGTGACCAAAGCTTCACACAGCCCTAACCATTACCCCTTGTTCTGTCATCTGCCACCACTGAGAACAGTCTAGCTCCATTCTCTTCTGAACCCCCCTTCAGGTAGTTGAAGGCTGCTATTAAATCCCCTCTTAAATGCCCATGATGAATCTATGTCAGCTGTTCCTAATCACCTTTTTCTCCCCCAAGTGCTTAGAAATGGATTCCTTGGGTATCTGCTCCATGATTTTTCTAGGAACTGAGGTGAGGCTGACTGGTCTGTACTTCCCTGGATCCACCTTTTTTTCCTTTCTTAAATATGGGCACTATGTTTGCCCTTTTCCAATAATCTGGGACCTCTCCCAATTGCCATGAGTTTTCAAAGATGATGGACAGTGGGTCTGCAATCTCAGCAGCCAACTCTCTCAGCACCCTCAGGTGCATCCCATCTGTCCCCATGGACTAGTACATGTCCAGCTTTTCTAAATAGTCCCTAACCTGTTTTTTTTTTCCATTGAGGGCTTCTCACCTCCTCCCCAAACTGTGCTGCCCAGTGCAGTAGTCTAGGAGCTGACCTTGCCCGTGAAGACAGGCAAAAAAGGCATTAAGCACTTCAGCCTTTTCTGCATTCTCTGTCACAAGGTTGCCTCCCCCATTCAATAAGGGACCCACATGTTCCCTGATCTTCCTCTTGTTGCTGACATACTTGTAGAAACCCTTCTTGTTACCCTTCACATCCCTTGCTAGCTGCATGTCCAACTGCACTTTGGCCTTCCTGACTTCATCCCTACACACACCCAAGCAATGCTCTTTTACTCCCCTCCCTAGTTTTCTGTCCAGATTTCCACTTCTTGTAAGTTTCCTGTTTGTGATTTTGTTTAATGAAGAGTTCCCCACTAAGCCAAGCTGATTTTCTGCCACACTTGCTAAGCCAAGCTAAGCTAAGTCTTTCTGAACATCAGGATGGTTTGTTCCTGCACTCTTAGTAATGCTTCTTTCAAGTACAGCCAGCTCTCCTGGACTCCTCTCCCCCTCAGACTGGCTTCCCAGAGGATCCTGCCCATGAGTTCCCTGAGCAAACTGAAGTCTGCTTTTCTGAATTCCAGGGTCCTTACTCTGCTGTTCTACATCCTTCCTTTCCTCAGGATCCTGAATGTTATCATCTCATTAGTCACTGCTGCCCAAGTTGCCATCTGCTAATACATTCCCTACCCTCCCTGTTTGTGAGTAGAAGGTCAAGAAGAGCATGGCCCCTAGTTGGCTGCTCTAGCACTCACACCAGGAAGTTGTCCCCAGTACTCTCCAAAAACTTCCTGGATTGCCTGAGAATTGCTGCATTGCCACCCCAGTGGATGTCAGGGTGACTGAATTCCCCCATGAGAACCAGGGTCTGTGATCTGGAAACTTCCACTAGCTCTTTGAAGAAAGCCTCATTCACTACTTCCTCCTGGTCTGGTGGTCTACAGCAGACCCCCACAACATCACCCTTGTTGCTCTCCCTCTAACCCTAACCCAGAGACTCTCAACAGACCTGTCTTCAGTTTCATACTAGAGCTCTGAGCAATCATACAGCTCTTTTATATAAAGTGCAACAGCTGTTCCTCGTCTCCCCTGTCTGTCCTTCCTGAACAGTTTGTACCTGTCCGTGACAGTTCTCCAGTCATGCGAGTGACCAACCAAGTCTCTGTTATTCCAACCAAGTCATAGTTTTGTGATTCTGGAAGGACTTCCAGTTCTTCTTGATTGCTTCAATGTATGACAGTATACAAATACTCACCCTTGTTTTCCCTCTTGTATGAGAAATAAAAGAGTTCAGTGCCCTTTGCCATCAGTTAAGTTAAAGAATACATCAAATATGGACAATTGATAACCACAAAAAAGTGCCATCAGGGATACAATTATCACCAAAAGGCAAACTGGTGCTTAGCAGGAAACATACTGAAAGTCAAGTAACATCGAATGAACCATGTCAGACAATCACCATTAACAGACTTTGATCTACTCTGCTTATCTCAAGTAAAGGCATTATCTACTTGTGTAATATAATCTGACAGTGTATTTCTTCAGCACAATTTGCCCATCGTGAGTATTCGGACAAAGCTGTTCACATAGGCAAAAGCAGTGGCACATTAAAACTTAATCTAAACCAAACACATAATTTAATCTAATGGAATAGTACCAGGATGAACATGGATTCCCCAAATAAATGTGATAAGTCACTTTCACTGTTCTTAATATGAGAATTACTGTACTGGTGGATTGGATTATCCAATAACATTCATAAGAATAAATTTATAAGGATCCACTCTATTGGACACGTGGAAGACTGTAAGAAGACAGAACGGGTAAGCATGTCAGCTACCAAGGCATTATCAATTGCTTTGTAGGCATCATGGGAAAGGGATGTTTTGAAAAGGGATTTGTAGGGAAGTTCCTGAAGCAGCTTTGCAGTTTCTCCAAAGCATGAGGGGAAAGCCCTGGAAAAGGCACAAAGACACTTGTTTGAAACCTAGCACTGTGAGCCAGTCAGAAATAAGCATCCCCATTCATCAGCAGCAGCGGTAATCCATCAAAGTTGAGGACGACTGTCTTATCTATGGGCCTGAAAATGGCTGACAAAGCCTATCTGGGATTGACAGACTGTTGCAGCTTGGACCATTGTTTCCATGCAGGGTGAGTGGCTTTGGGTTCTTGGTTCAGTCTACAATGCACTGTTTCTGCCACTCCTGTTTTTCCATCCCCTGATGTCATCATAAGATTTCAAAGTTCTGAGATCCTTGCAGCAGACTTCCTCCCTTTCGGGTGGTCCTGGATAATCGTCTCCCAGCATAGCAGGCAAACTGAGTTATGCTAAGGCTGTTTAGCCATAGTCCAGGCCTTCCCAGAACTAAGCAATAAAATTGAACAGAGCATGTTCTGTGAGTGCTGTGATTGGTGTGCTAGGCGAGTAAGAAAACAGTTTCCATAGAAGGAATGCTTGGCACAGAGCCAGGGGATTGGTGCACCATATCAGGGATGCTTAACACAGGGCCAAGGGATTGGACAATTTGGGATAAGTTACAAAAGTAATGAACAAATGCAGGGAAACGTGTGTATTACCATACTATAATTCTGGGAGGTCAGACACAGCTACTGCATCCCTGCTTGAACAGTGAGGAAGCCAAAAACTAACATCTCACATACCCAGCAGAGGACCTGACACCTGGTACCCCCAAAGATCACTGCTGTAATGTCTAAGGAGCCACTTGCCTTGTTGTATTATGGGGAGGAAACCTGTAATATCAAATATTATTACCTGGAGACCCACTGGGTTAAAATCCGTGGGGAACACGGCACAGGGGACACAATGGTGGGAGTCTACGACAGACCTCCCACCCAAAGTCCTGAGCTTGACCAGGAGTTCACCTGGGAACTGGCTGAGGCCACATGCTGCAGGACCATGGTTGTCATGGGTGACTTCAATTACCCAGACATCTCGTGGGAGGATCACTCAGCAAAATCCGAGCAGTCGCAAAGCTTCCTCTCATGCATGGATGACCTCTACCTGACTCAAGAAGTCTATGGGCCAATGAGAGGTGACACGCTGCTTGATCTGGTACTGGCTACAGGGGATGACCTAATCAGTGACCTAGTGATTGATGGAAAGCTGGGTGACAGCGAGCACTAGCTGATCACCTTCACCATCTGCCGTAAAGCTGGCAAGTCAGTAAGCAACACGGAAGTCCTTGACTTCAGGAAAGCTGACTTTGACAAGCTCAGGAGACTTGTCAGTCAGGCCCTAAGGGACCATGACCCCAAGGGGAGGGGAGTTCAAGAAGAGTGGTTGCTCCTCAAGCGAGCTATCCTCAATGCACAAGCTAAGTCTGTTCCATCTCGGAGGAAAGGCAGCAAGAGGGCACAGCAGCTCCCCTGGCTCTCCAGGGACCTAGCAGACCTCCTAAGGATAAAAAGAAAAGCCTACAAAGGATGGAAGACGGGAT
>NW_017728911.1:13510446-13525519 GCF_001723895.1 Crocodylus porosus | reverse complement strand
TGTCCGAGACCCCAAGATCTGGAACAGTCTGCCATCAGAGGTGGTTCAAGCACCTACATTGAACACCTTCAAGAGCAAATTGGATGCTTATATTGGGGGGGGGGGGCTGGACGCAATGATCTCCCGAGGTCCCTTCCAGCCCTAATGTCTATGAAATCTATGAATCTATGAAACAGGGGTTACTATTAAAGTTCACTTGATACCACATCCGACTAGTTGCCAAGTCAATCCTTGGGGAGCTCTGGCAAAAAGAAATCCTATTGGTAAAACCATGAGTTGATATTGATGGTGCATTTTTTTCAGGTTGGCCTTGAGAATGTCTTTGACGTGCTTTCTCTGTCCTCTTCTTGAGTATACACCTTGACTGAGCTGAGAGAATAAAGCTTGCTTCAGAAGTTTGGAATCTGACATCCAGATGACCTGGCTGACTCAGCAAAATTGAGATTCTGAGCCACCAACAAGCCTGATCATTGCCCCGATGCTCATGGTGTTTTCTTGTGAAAGGACACTAATGTTGGTGGTTCTGCCTACCCACTGGATTTGAATGATATTCTGCATGCAGCATTGATGGTACTTCTTCAGCAATTGGATATGTCTCCTGTATGTTGTCCACATCTCAGCTCCACACAGGAAGATGGGGATCACAACTGCCTGCTAAGCCTTGAGCTTGATTTCAGATCTGATGTCACGACCTTCAAACACCCATTTCCTCAGGTGTCCAAAGATTGCACTTGCACATTTAAGGCAATGTTGGATATCTTCATTGATGTCAGCCTTCTGCAAGAGATGGCTTCCAAAGTACAAGAAATATTCAGTGTTCTCCAGAGTCTCACTATGAATCTGACTTCAGGAGCTGAGGACTACTCATTAAGAGCTTTTTGGAGGACCTTAGTCTTCTAAATGTTAAGCATTAGTCCTGTTTTCTTGTATGCCTCAGTAAAGACATCAATTATTGCCTGAAGGTCTGCTTCCAGGTGAGCACACACTACAGCATCATCAGCATACAGGAGCTCATTGATTGAGGCTGGAGTGGTCTTGGTTTTCACTCAGAGTCAGCCGAGATTAAACAACTTGCCATCCATTTGGTAGTTTAGCTCCACTCTGACTAGAAGCTTGTCAGTGGTCAGATGTAGTATTGCAGTACGGAATATAGAGTAGAGTATTGGAGCAATGACGCAGCCTTGCTTAACTCCCATCTTAACCTCAAAGGGATCTGTGATAGATCTGTTATGGAGAACCACTGTTTGCATATGATCATTAAGCAGGCAAAGAATGTTGATGAATTTTGGGGGGCATCTGTACTTCAGACAAATCCTCCACAGTGCTTCTTGGTTGACAGTGCTCCACTAGGCAAAAGCTTTGTCACCTAGATCAGGCCTGTCCAACATCTGAGCGGCCAGGTGCAGCTTGCCACATAAGCTACATGCTGTGCAGGTCTTCTCCACCCTAACCCCCGGCCACATAGGATGTGTGAGCTCCCCAGACCCTTGCTACATGGATTGCAAAGGCTCCATATGATGCAACCTCATGACCAAGAAGTGGAAGCTGTAGAGAGAGCCCAGAGATGGTGGCAGCAGCAGCAGCAGCAACAGCAGAAAGAGCAGTGAGGGGGCCTGGAAGGGTGGCCTTGGAGGAGGCCTGCAGGCCATAAATTAACCCCTCACAGGTGATGAATTGGACAACCCTGACCAAGATTTACATGAAGCAATGCAAGATCATTGTCCTTGATGAACCCAGCAGATATGTAGATAATACTCATTATCTTCCACAGTCTATGAATAAGGAAACTGCCACCTCCTTCTTGACCACTCCTATGTTTTTTGCCTTCTTTTTTCCCTAAGTTTCTGAAGTTCCCTCTTTTCTAATCCCATTACTTCAAACTTGGGACAGACAGAAGTTTGTAGTTCTGGTCTTTGTATAAAACTTGGAAGAAAGAATAAATAACTGCTTATAAACTCACTTCCTGACAACCAACTAGGACTATTATCACCAGCACCTTTAAATATCTACTGCTTTCCTGTTTCAGAATCCAGGACAAGCATGCTGAGTTTATCTTCAAATCTTCTCTGTTCTTAAGTCTATATTAATAGAATCATTTTACATTTACTCTTTCATTTCACCACTTAACATTTTCTATAGCATATTTTCCCTCTTTCAACCAATCCCCTAGTTTTGATCAAGGCTCCATTACAGAATTCTTAGAAGATCATTTGACACCGTGACAACAATAAATTAAGGTCTTGCCCTATGTGACAAAAGTAATGACTGAGATAGGATTAGGATCTTTACTAGTCATTGGAGAAAACTGTAAGATAGCATTTTTGTGCCTAAAATTGTTTGACATATTTGATGTTTTTATTTTTTTGAGTTAAAGACAATGAACTAGGTTACATAAAACAAAACAAAAAAAGGATGTATATGAAATAGTAATACCAGGAAATTCTAAAATGAAAATATCATGGAAAATTTAGGGGTGGTGATTCTTTTTTGTTTTTAACCATGATGAAAGCATGTCACACATCATTACCATCTAAACTAAAACAAAGAAAACAAGACAAAAAAACCACAAAAACAGAAAAAAAACAAACAAACCCCCCTAGGCATGCTGTAGCAGAGCTGTGGCATAATCATTCAGTTGCTTATGGGGCCAAATCCTACTTGCCATAATTATAATGTATTTCTAAACTCAATAAAACTACCTTACTGTATAAATATAGCAAGACTTAAACTAAAACCCAGCTTCATGCTGAATGTCCATTTAGGAGTTTAAGTTTGGTGTAACTCTATAATCTGAAAGGGACACTACCCATTCACTCACATTTGATCCAAAAAATCATAGCTTTATGAGCTTAATGTTGTAGATTGTTGGTTTAAAAAAATCATAGCAATCAAAGCATTCATAAGCTTTCATATGTTATCATTCATATGTTAGCAATTAAATTTTTACAATGTTTTGACAGGGCTTTAAAAATGAAAAAGTTAACCTAGCTAAAAAAACAAATGAAGTAAGGAAAAAGGAACAGTAACAATGGCAAAGTTTCTTTTTCGTTATACAAGCTACTGTAAACTACATAAGCTATATTTTCCTGTGTTAAAAAATATTTTAATAGTACAGTTAAAATACCTAAAGTTATACACATTTTTATTCTGTAGCATTATAAACATAATTCAGAACTACTACTGCTTTAAAATTGTTCCACTCAAACATTCTTGCTCTCAAGTTCTCTTAGTGCTTTCACATTTTTGTGCCTTCTAAATATTCTTAAAGCTTCCAGTTAGATAGAAAACAAAGTTTACTTTGGAAGAGCTTTACACCACACATCACTGGCCCTCTTTTCTTAAGATTTTAAGTCACAAAATAAACAAACTCTGTCTGCTCCTGGTCACAGCTCCTATCAAGCTCATACCTTGTGCTGTTTTAGTAGTTTCTAACACAGAGAGTGCATTTTTAATGAAAATGAGTGATTTAGTGATCCTGGAGAGTATAGTAGAATCTACTCACATTAGAAAGGAAGAGCTCTTCAGGCCTATGTGGATTCCCACTACTTTTCTGACATCAAGGCCATTGTATCACTTCACAGCACTACTCAGCCTTGCATTCCATACACTCACCTTCCACCAACTTCACATCAATCAAGAGGAAACAGTGTGAACATGAATGAACAGCCACGTACCTAAACTCTGCCTGAGAATGCACTACTCCCAGGATGAGCAAATCATCATGCATGCTTTTATTCCATAAAGCATATTGCTTGGACTTTAATACCACATTTCACTGCTATTAATTAAGTGAAGACAACTATGCAACTGTTACTTCAATAACAGAAGTAAAATTAAAATAATATAACAGCTTGGTTATAGTGACTAAAGTCAAGTTCTTAAATGTAAATTAAAATGGGCCTGATTTTCATAGGTAATAAGCAGTATGAGTTGTGTGTATTTAGCACCCTTTCAAAAATCAGATCATGTTTGCTTAAGTGGCAGAAAACAGATTTAGGATCTTAATTTCAAGCATTCTGGTTTTAAACATATGCCATTTTACTTATTCTATAGACCTTTGTAGAGTGCAAACAAAATAATATATATGTGCATACCATAAATTTCATTTCCAATGCTGCTCTCACATTATAATATTGGTTAACCAATACTCTACAATGATGTAACTGATGCAGCTAGATTAATATTAATATTAATTAATTAAACTATTGCAATATGGTAGCACACTGTGTTCAACTGGGAACAGATACTTCAGAAGTTTCACAGAATCATAGAGAAGTAGGGCTGGAAGGGCCCTCCAGAAGTCATCCAGTCCAACTTGCTACCTGAAGCAGGATCATCCCTATCCAAAGCATCCTATACAATCCATAATCTGAACTCTACACAAGTGACACAACATAGACATAACACTCTAACCTAGTGGTAAAGCAAGGGAGCCATAGCAGCCAATGTGCTGTTTCTACAAAAGGTTGTTAATATATGCACAAGAAATCCCAGGTAACAGGCCATGCCTCTCACTACAGAGGATGGCAAATCCCCCAACAGTCCATGCTAATTTGACCATGGAGTAAAATTCCTTTCTCATCCCAAATACGGTGATTTGTCTGATTGGGAGTGGAGGAGCAAGTGGGAACCTCTGGCTTCGGTCCCAGCAGAAGCACTGGACTACCCTAGTCAAAGCCCCCAGCCTTGGCGCTGAGTGAGTCAACAAGCAGCCAAGATAAGGCCTGCAAGGCCAAGGTTAGACAGTCTCAGAAAGAAGGAGCCCCTGATCAACACAAAAGAAGGAAGAATAATACCTGAGGGCTGGTGAGTCACTAGACAAAGGTGATAATTAAAGGAGCTAGATACGGGCATACTCAGGAGGGTAAGCAGCCACCAGGGGAAGAATACTGCAATTGGAGGAAGCTCTGAAAGGGAGCTGAACCCCTCACAGAGGGGAAGTAACTACTGGGGAACTCCAGTAATAGACAAAACCCTTGGGAGCAGGGTGAGTGACCCGGGTTGGGCAGTGCCTAGAGGGAGATTCATTTACTCCAAGTAGGAAAGATTGTGGCTTGTGTTAAAGTGAGAGCTCACTTTCTTTGTTTGCATGGCTGTCTGAGGGGCTGCCAGTGTTAAAGCATACTTTTTTTGTTCTAGCATTAACTTATCCAGTGCAGGGTACATTGCGCTAAGGCATGACCCTGCCTTTCTGTTTTTTTCTATGACCGGTGGACTGGATTGGGACAAGCAGGCAAAGTAGCAGTCACAGAATCATAGAAAATTAGGGTTGGAAGGGACCTCAGGAGGTCATCTAATCCAACAAATTGCTCAAAGCAGGACCATCCCCAACTAGATCATCCCAGCCAGGGCTTTGTCTAGCCAGGTTTTAAAAACCTCCAAGGATGGAGAGTCCACTATGTCCCTGGGTAAGCTGATCCGGTGTTTTACTACCCTCCCAGTGAGAAAATCCTTCCTAATATCTAACCTAAATTTCCCTTGCTGCAACTTAAGGCCATTGCTCCTTGTTATGTGATCTACCACTACTGAGAACAGTCCAGCTCCATCCTCTTTCAAGCCCCCCTTCAGGTACTTGAAGGCTGCTATTAAATCCCTGCTCGGTCTTCCTTTCTCTAGACTAAATAAGCCCAGTTTCCTCAGTCTCTCCTCAGAAGTCATGTGCTCCACCCCCCGAACCATTTTCATTGCCCTAGCAAAGAGGCCAGTTAGAGCAGAGGGGCAGATGCCAAGAAGGCCAAGGTGCCAACAAGCGAAAGTGACTGAACAGTAACACCTGCAAAGCAGGGACATGGCTGTAGGGGCAATTACACTTGGGCCAAAAAAATAAATAAATTTACATCCATTAAGATGGCTAATCCTATTTTTCTTTAAGAAAAATACTTGGGTTCAGATGCACCAAATTTTTATGCATTTAGCATGACCAGAGAATGGAAAAGTGTTTGAGCTGTGTTTCTAGTCCAGATATCAAAAAGGAAGAAAATAGATTCTATCGCTGTTGTTTTTTAATGGAAGGGTCTGTACATAACATGTATTTGTTCAACCACGAACAGAAATGGACAAGAGCAGATCAGTATAAATCACATCAAAACACAACTAGTGGCATGTAAATTGGGTTTTGGCATAACAGTTGAACTGTCCCTACAGAGGTTAAGTTTAGACCTACAAATCAAGTAACCTGCTTTTGCCTATTCAAATCTGAGGTCAGGAGAAAGAGGCTTCTTCAAAAAGGAAATGTTGCTTTTGATATTAAATGACGCACTCTTTCCTTCCTTGTCCACAGACCTAGAAACGCCCTAACCTCTGCTGCAAGCTGTAGGCAGAATTTACACATGGCGCGGAATGACAGAGCAGGCTCTCACTCCAACTGCTGGCACTAGAAGAAAAGAAATGGAGCTGTAGCAATGTGAGAGGTTGATGATTTTTTGGATTCTTTCCTCGGTACAAATCCTTCCTCTCACCCCTTTTCCATATATAAAAATGCTTTAAGTAACCCCTTCCCTCATTAATATATTTCCAAAACTATAGTGAGACTTATTTTTCATTTGCACGTACAGACATAATTCCTTTCAGCTTGCACTGTTTATCTAAGCCTGCACTGCCCACTCACCTCATTAATATCTCATAAACCTGACTGACAATTGCATTTTTTTTCCTTTAATAAAAACAGGCCCACTGGGTTTAATTCAGCCCAATGTAGACCCATGTGGATGTAGCTGCGGGGCCTCTAGAGAAGTTGTGGGTTTGTTGCTTAGGTGACCAGAGCAGCTTAATTAGCAGGTAGCATGAGAGAGTAGGACAACTCCACTTAAGGCACTCTGCAGGAGAAACATTCACTTTAAATTGTCTTTTTCTAGCAGCTGTCCTGCTCCAATCACTTCAGCTGAAGGAAGACTAGTCATAGGGCGCTGACAGACTTGGGGAAAACCCCCCCACAAAAACTGGTGCTTTACCAGAGCATCACACTACTTCAGCCCAGCTCCCCAGAGCATGCATCGATCAGGCACTTCAGCAGGGCTTTTTCGCACTTTTTGGCACTTTGATAGCTGTTTGAATCAGCTTCAGATAAAAGCACCAAAAAGCCCCCTGAAGCACCCAATCCGTACAGACATTGGGCAAGCCAGGTCAAATTAACATGATACCTCTTTTGGGAGTGCACTGCACTTGGTGAAGGAGTATGTCATTTTCTTATTTCACATCTGTAAGCTCCCAAGCAGGCTAAGTACAAGTGTTCAAGGCCTGGAACTGCATGGAGGTTTTGTACCTACAGGGCAACTGCCAGGGTCCAGGACTGTGTGTGTTAACTCCCTGCGACTCTCTTGGCTGCCTGCAACTCTCTCAAGACTCATTGCGACTCTCTTGGCTCTGCTGAATTATGTGGTGTCCCCTCCATATAGTGTGTCCCCCTCCTCCATATAGTATATCCATTTGGCACTGGAGACCCCAGTCATGCAACTCAACAGTCTGGGTATAAGCACCCCTTGGCCTGTCCATCTCCCCCATACACAGCTGGATTTGTTCCTCCTGGCAGTCTCACAGCCCCTGGCATCAAGAGTCCGCAGTGTGCAGCCTGAGCTCAGAGGCTGCAACCACAGCTTGTAACATCTCTTCTTCATTTTGCCAGCACCTCATATGTACATCTTTCATTTGTTCAGCGGATGTTTGGCCACGTGTCCTGGACTCACCTTGCCATCCACCATGAGCTGGTCTTTCACACGAAGATGAGGGTGCTTAGCTTGCAGGAGTGGGAGGGGAGTTGGGGGGTAGCAGGTATGGGGCCAAGATGGGCCCATGATCACAGGAGAGGGTTAGGGAGTTGCCCTAAGGCAGGGATGGCCAAAATGGTGGATTCATTTCCTAGCAGCCCCTGCCCATATTGCTCTGGCCCATTTCCATGGAGACCTGAGTACTAGGGGTGCCATGATAATTGAGGGGCCAAGGTTTCCATGGAAGCTGGAAGGGAACCCAGCTGGGCAGGGAGCTGCTCTGGGGCTGGGCTGGGATCTCGCAGGGGTGACAGAGTGGTCCAGAACCAAGGCAGAGCCACAATCCACTGCTGGCACGCCCCTGCCAAAGGCAGATCACAGCTGTGCTCCAGCTCTGGACCATGCTGTTACCACCACAACATCCCAGCCACAGATTAGCTCACCGCCCTACCACATGCCCTGCCGGTGATCCTGGGGCTAGTCTCCATGGAAACCCTGGCCCCATGCTGTCACAGCGCCACTGCTAGGCAGAGGGCTACTGAGAAATGGAGTCCACTGCGGGCCCAATCCAGCCTGCAGGCCAGACCCTTGCCCTAAAGGGCTGATACAGTGAGTGCCTGTGATATGAGAACTGGAATCAGCCAGTGCCCAAAGGACTTCACTCACATACTGGATCAGAAGGAACAGGGGAAAGTGCTCTTGGGCCACTTGCCAGCACATCCAGGTGTACAACCCAGGAGTCACCCTGGCAGAAAAACCCGATAGGCTGAGATAACGGCTCCCATGTGGGAGTTGTTCCATCGCATATGCCCCTTTCCTGGTCTGGAAGGGAGGTCTGTGGATATTTTGCAAAAAGGACTTTTTTTTTTTTAATTCCTGCTACACTGCAACTGTAGCAGTTGTCAGGCACAGCTGCATCAGCTCTCTTCTCGTTGACCTGGGGACACACTCTGCCAAAACTGCTGTTTACCCTTTTGCATGCTGACCTCAATAAACACTATCAATGCCTTTCCATGAGTACTTTGTGGGGAGGGGGAGCTGTTTACATCTAAGTGCTTGAGATATCTGTGCTTAGGCTCCAATCTCCCATGGACTGCAGTATAGCCCTGAGGGAAATGCCGAAGACATGTCAGTTAGGCAGATGTCTGATCCTATTGAGTGGAACATACTCTCTTAAGCATCCAGGATTGGGCTGGTGGGGAGAACTGGTGCCTTGGTTGGACTCCAGGCTTTAGCAGGGGAAGGCAGGGCTGAGAGGAAAGCAGGCAATTCACCTTCACCCTATGCCTTTTCATTCCTGGCCCCTTTCCCTCTGGCCCCAACCTCTTTGTGGGCTTCTTAACCATAATGACCTGAGACAAGGCTATGACCATGGGGGGATTGGCTTTGGCAGCCTCAGGTCCCCCCCCACCCAAACCCTGATGCCCCTTTCTTCTCCCATGCGGGCTCCACAATTTCCCCAGGACCTGAGTCCCCATCATGGTTGTGTGGAGCAAGGGTAAACCTTATGACAGGTTACAAGGCATCCTTGCACATGACATGACTCAGAAGAAATTTCAGGAGGAGTGGTCATGGATCCTGGGGGTTGTGCCAGCACGGCAATTGCTGTGGTGGTACTGGGTGGGGGGCCTGGAACACACGACACTAAGATGTGGGGAGAGGCAGGCACGCTAGAAGGGAGGGTCAGGTTACAACTAGATCTGGACAGGTTACAGGGGTGGGCGGATGACAATAGGATGAGATTCAGTCCTGACAAGTGCAGAGTACTGCACTTAGGGAGGAAGAAGCAGCAGCATACCTACAGGCTGGGGAACTTCCTTCTCATCAGCACAGAGGCAGAAAAGGATCTTGGAGTCATTACTGATTCCAATATGAACACGGGCCGACAGTGTGAGGATGCAGTCAGTAAGGCTAACTGTACCTTATCATTCATCCACAGATGCATCACAAACAGGTCCAAGGAGGTGATTCTCACCCTCTATACAGCACTGGTCAGGCCGCAGTTGGAGTACTGCATCCAGTTCTGGGCACCGCACTTCAGGAGGGGTATGGACTACATGGAGAGAGTCCAGAGGAGGCCACTCACATGATTGGGAGCAGCAGGGCAGGCCCTACGAGGAAAGGCTACAGGACCTGAACCTGTTCAGCCTCCACAAGAGAAGGCTGAGAGATGATCTCGTAGCCATCTATAAACTTATCAGGGGGACCAGCGGGGAATGGGAGAGGCCCTGTTCCCCCGAGCACTACCAGGAGTAACTAGGAATAACGGCCGTAAGTTGGTTGAGAGTAGGTTCAGGCTAGACATCAGGAGGCATTACTTCAGACAGGGCGGCTAGGATCTGGAACCACCTTCCAAGAGAAGTGGTGCTCACTCCTACCCTGGGGGTCTTCAAAAGGAGGCTAGATAATCACCTAGCTGGGGTCATTTGATCCCAGCATTCATTCCTGCCCATGGCAGGGGGTCAGACTTGATCTGCTTAGGTTCCTTCTGACCCTAACAATTATGAAACTATGGAGCAGAGATGTGTGATAAGACTCATTTTGGAAAAACCATGTCCCCTATGTGGACCTGCAGGGACTCCCTGTGCCACCTTTTCCTCTGGTGGTGTCCCTGTGGATGCAACTCCTCTGTAACACCCCTGGTCCTGGAGGTGTGGGGAGTGGGAATGTCAGCCCTGTTCTTGGCAAGGAAATGGTACAGGTCCTTGTAGAATGTCATGCTTTGCATCCCGCACACAGACCACTTTGTAAATGTCTAGCACGTGGCAATAATGCCTCCTTATCACTGTGGCCTTGTTGAGGCACTACGACCAGTCTCTGTTGTGGCTCCATGCATGCACCTGCTGGGTGATATACTCGAAGACATCTCTGATTTGATACCCTATCTGGATCTGGCACTGGATGTGTTCCTTCCCCAAGATGTCTATAAGACCTTTTATTTCCCCAAACTGCCACTTGCATTCCCAGGCTTGGCTAGAGGCAGCAAATAGGCTGGGTTCATGCATGGTCTGTGGCAGTGCCCATGGGGTCTTTGTGTCCATGGGTGGGGAGAGGATCTGGTTGCAAGGGGAAGGGATGTAGAAGGCTGGAAAGGTGGATAGAAGCAGTGGTGGATGTGCAAGGGTGCAATTCTCAGCGTGTAATTTTTATTCTCACTTCAGAGCTTGGGGCCCCTGCTCCTGCATCACCTGGCCTCTGATGCCCAAGGTCACCTCTAGAATCTTGAAATGTCCAGGGGCTTTCAGCTGATTCCCCATGATCCTGGCAATGCCACATGCCCCACCCAGGCTGTAAAATTTGAGGGTACAAGGCCCACATGGTCCCATAAGTCCAAGGGTCTGATTGCCCCATCTGGGAGGTTCAGTGCCCCCTGCAACCATATCTTCCCATGCACAGAACTACCTAGTTGATCATTTACTATCTATCTAATCAGTGAGCAAGAATAATGGGAGTCAATTTGCACTGAATGAGAATGAAGGCCATGGCAAGAGCCTTCCCTCCAGAAGAGGTCACAAAAACATTAAGACAGAGAATTCCAGAAATATACCAATACTACACATATTTGTGTCCACCAGATCAATGGAGGATTTGCATTAGTGAAACAAGATGACCTCCAGCTTATGAGGTTAACCCTGATGCTAGTCTTACTAAGCCATTTTCATTAAAAATTATTTGAGAGAAAAAAGGGAAATGAAAGATAAGAATCAAATCCCAATTTTAATTTCCTTCCACAAAGCTTAAAACAGTGGAGTGGAACAACAAACTGTTTTTGATAAAAAAAAATATTTTTTTCAGTAAATTACATTTTTCATTGCAATGGGCCACTTTCTGCAGAAAATATTCAGTGTTAATTTAAATACTACATTCCCTGAAAATCAAAACAAAAGGTGATTGAGACATGCCACTGTGGTGCTGTCAGGGTGTTGAAGCTCAGTTCTAATGGGTAATAGCTACCTCAGGTGTTTCTTTCAGAGCAGCTTTTCTATTTTCAAATAAACTACAGCTAGCTGGGAAAAACATCAAAAACAAAATACTGTATTCCAAAAAGCATCCGAATTATGTATTTTTATATGTTGTAATTACCTCTCAGAAGTTCAACAGCATCCCCATTTTTAACAGTACTATTTCTTTATAATTTGGGCACAATTATTATTTCCCCATATACCTGAATCCCCACACAGGTTCTGAGTATACCTGGAAGAACATGACAATGTTTGTCCATCATCATCTAACACCGTATCTTCCAAAAAAACCCTATAGACCTACATTGGTATTATCTGTAGTGGTAACATAGTTCTATAAAACATGTTTACTATGCTAGGTAGAGTGCAGGCAAATCAAGAAAACAGATTCACCTAGTTAGCTCCCCTTAGAGCCTCATATATAACTGCCATTTTCTGCTTGACCCCCTAGTGAAAAATGAAACAATCTATTTGTTTTCAAACACATCTGCTAATAAAGAGTACAGGTGGTTAGGTTTTCCATCAGAAAACATTTTGGCAAAATTGAAATATTTAATAGATGTGTCAATTTTGATGAATTTCTGGACAGGACTGAAAATGAAGGATTATGTTCCAACTTTTTAAATTATCTCTGACTTCTACTTCTGGCTATCATTTTGTTTCAACATAAAAGTAATAAGATTTTAATCTTTAATTTTATACTTATAAAATATGTGTGTGTGTGTATGTAAATTTCATATTACAAGGTTTATAATTTTTACATTCCAGAAATGAAATATTTCAAAAGATTGTTTCACTGTTTCCAAATTAAATATTGTTCAAGATTTTATCTTTCCTTCTTACTGAATAAAGCCTTTAAATTTTATTCTCTTCTTAGAGCCACAGATAATCAAGAGGCAATAAACAGCAATCAAGTCCTAATTCAGCAAAGCATTTACTATTTAAATAGTACAGTACAGTCGATTCTTATGCGTATTTAACTTACACGATTTCAACTACGTGCACTCGGCTGCTGGGGCTGGTCGCCGGGTGCCGGCTGGGGCACAGTGCTGCATGGTACTGCCTGCACACACCGGCATGGCTGGGGGGCTGGGGGCTCATGCTTAGCTGGCTGCCCTGGCGGGACGAGGAAGCAGAGGACGAGGGACGAAGAGTGCGTGTGGAAGGCGCAGCTGTTACACTGCACGCATGGGCTGTGTGGCGCCACGCTCGCCTTGTCCGGGCCCTGCTGCAGCAACAGCTGCTTGGCACCGAAGCCTGGCGATTTCAACCATACGAACTGCCTTCGGAACATAAGCCCCGCGTAAGATGCGACTATACTGTACAGATGTTCAGGCTTTTTCTCATAGAGTAAAAGTAACCACTTCAAGACAAAAATAACCTGGGAACAACTAGAGTTAAATCACTCCCAGGGGAGTTTCTCCTAGAAGAATGAACTTCTGTACTTGTTGTAGTTTCTCTCAGAAGAGAACATAGTCCTCCAGCATTCCCCCATGCCCTCAGAAGATAGTGTGTCACTTGGTGAACTCTGCTGCTCCAGCAGGAGGTAAAACATGTCCCCTTCACAATCCCCACATTTGCTGTTGGGTCCTGGGGTTTGGGGGATTGAGCATCTCTCCCCTAGCCTTTCCCCTCCCCCTGCCCACCTCAGGGGGCTCCAATCCACATGCCCCCCCCTCCAGCACTGGCTTAGCAACCCCCAAAATGAGTTCCCTCTGCCTCCTTCCCCCCAACCTCTGCCCCATTCTGAAAACAGCACAAGAAACAGGTCTGGGCTGCATCATCAGTTTCAAAAAAAAAAAAAAAAAAAAAAAAAAGTAGAATCCATCCATTCTGGATTGACTAAATCTATGGTTACCTGTACTAATTTGTAGGCCTGTGGGAAGTGGCTAGTATTCACTTCAGATTCAGATTTAGACAATTGCAGGGACAGTGTTTCAGTGATTGGAATCACTGTCCCAAATCAATTTGGCCGGATCTGATTCAGAGATTCAGCTGTCGCCAAAATCAGCCAAATCTCCAAGTTAGACAGGCCCCGTTCCCCACCCGCTCACCCAGCCCCAGCCTCCAGGCTCTTTAAAAAAGCCTGGCACTTGTGGCGGGCCAGTAGGGGGCACTCCTGCATTGAGCCACTCACCTCACTGCGCCCGACCACCTTCCAGGCTCCGAGTGCCTCCCTAGGGGTGCCTCGCATCCAGCTGACCCCCTTCCTGGAGCACACTCGCTAGCCTGGGGGTAACGTAAGCTGCCGCCACCCCGAGAAGGGACTCTCTCGGCCCTGTGTCCTCAGGGAAACACAGGCCTAATAGTCCTACGGGTACTCAACCCAGTATAGGGACTTGGGGCACTTCCCCAAATCGGGGGCCAAAAAGGAAAGTCTCCCTTAGTTCGCAGACCTAAGGGGTCTCTCAGGCATAATTTAGACCCACCCCTCAATAAGTCTCCCACACTGATCACCAAGGAAAACTTTATTGATTACAGGGGGTAGGGTGAAAATAGGGTACAGGATTGAGCAATATCATAGAAATCCCATAGAGCAAAACAGTCTGGCTGAGGTAGCCTTCTGATCATGCATCTGAGTTACTGCCAGCTATATATATAAAATCAGATCTTGAGCAGCTTACTCACAAGCATCATCCAGAGGCTGTTGGAGATTCCCTCTAGAGGCAGGCCATTCCTAGCTCATGAGCTATGGGGGAGAGAGCCAGTTTTAGATGGTAAAACTCCTCTCTAAGTCCAAGTCCCCCACATGGCTGCTGCCCCCTCTTCCTGGGCAGTCTTCACTTATATAGCCCCTGTAACCTCATTCACCTGGTCCAGTGGAGGCCAGCTCCAGTTGGCTGTCGGCCAACCAATCTGAAATACATCACTAGTTTCTGGGCAGACTCTAGCCCACCAGGTAGGAGCCCCTCACCCAGGTAGGTGGTACCAGTCATATAGGTAGAGGGAGCAGGTTTCCACTCTCCCTCAGGAACGTATCCATCTCAAATTACCTAAAGAGATAGGGTAAAGGTGTGTCTCCTCTGCTGGGCCCATCCTAATCAAATTGTCACAGAGCAGAGATTTTGGGGAGAAACAAAGGTGGCTTCCTGCCACAACACTCACCACAAACCCCGAGAAGAGTCGATACACTCTGCCACAAGCCCCTGGAAGCCCTGACAGCTGCAGCAGCAGCCAGTGAGCGGGGGCTTTTTTGTTTGTTTGTTTGTTTTTGTTTAGGAGCCAGGAGCCTGGGCCAGGCAGGGCAGCCATGGGGGGGACAGGAGAGTGGGTGGGGGCTGAGGGACATGTTGGCGCCCCCCACGCAGTGCGGGGCAGTGAGGGGCACCAGGGATCGCATTCCCACACACCTGGCAGGAGCCAGTGAGTGGGGGCTTTTTATTTTTTTAATTTTTTTTTTTTTTTTAG
>NW_017728911.1:13481375-13510346 GCF_001723895.1 Crocodylus porosus | reverse complement strand
CAGCCAGTGAGCATGGGCTATTTTTTTTTAAAGAACCAGGAGCTGGTGCCTAGAGGAGCCACTGGGATAGTGAGTGGAGGTCTGGGGGCACTCAGGAGGGTTGGGGGAGCAAGCAGGGGATGGGGCCTGGCAGGAATCCTCCAATGGTCCTCTGTTCCCTAGTCCAGCCCCCTCTCCCCCATCCCCTACTTACTGGCATGGAGTCCAGGTCCAGCTTTCTGCAATGGCAAACGGGGACTGCCCAAATATCCAAAGCTCTCTGAATCTTTTCTGAATTGATTCAGAGAGCTTCATATAGATTCAGACCTTTTTATTGGTCTCCTGATTTGATTCAGATTGAGAGATTCAGCTGCCGAATCAGGTCAAATCTCTGAATTGAATCAGCACCTGAGGCTTTGCACAGCCCTGCTAAAAGCAGGGTCTGACAGTACATACAGGGGGAAGGGGTTGAAGGGAGAAGAAGGTTGGGGGGTAGAGGGCAAGGGGACTACATGACCCCCAGGTCTGTTTTCTCTGTTGCAGCAATGGGAGGGGGACAAGACAAACCTCCAACTAGATTCTAGACCTGTAAAATCATTAAAAATATATAAATTTTCCATAGACTCTAATCACTGGGAATTGTCTTATAATCAGAATCATCTTATATTCAAGTAAATACATACATTTTCTATTTTGTTAAGCTATTACTCATGTTTGCTGATTCCTCAACTTTCCTGGTCAGCTGCCTGAAAGCAGCCTGACAACTTTACCACTTTTTCCAAATGGTATAAATGCATTTTGCTTCTCTGAAGGATTTCTATTAATGTTGGAATGTATTTCCTTTGGAAACAGATTCTTTTCATCTTACTATGCTCTCAAATGTTACTTTCATAGTGCTAAAAATCCCCATACAAAAAGTGATTGTCCATATATTCAGGCAGTCTGTGGTGCTATGAAGATGGTGGATCCATCACAGAAGTGCATTTTAAATAGGAACTTGTTTATAGAGACACCCCCTTTGTGGTACCCAGATGAAATGCGGTAGCAGTTATTAGGCCTATGCAAAGCGGCTAGTATTCACTTCAGAATGGAAAGGCAGACTGTATGGCTGGGATTCCCTCAGGGTAGCATCAGAGGTTGCCAACCAACCAGCCATTTGTTTTTTAGGTCACTATGATGTCTTTACAAAGGGAAACCTCTGGTTGGCTGATCAACTCAGAAGTCCTGCAGAGTGCGACGGTTAAAAGCTTACACACCAAAAAATCCTCCAGAAAATTTCCAAAGGTGTCCTGATAGGAGATGTACCCCAATCAATTTCAGTTAGATGGAGGATAATAAACACGTTGGGTCTTTCCAAAAAACCTAATCAAATCAGCGCTTAACAGGATTCTGTAACAACACTCCCAGCTGTCCTATCCCAGTAACAAAAATCGTTTACTTCCGAAATTTACTTTGCCAAATTTAAGGCAAAGTACGTACTGTTAAGTAGGTACATGCTGTTACATACTGTTAAGTAGAGAGGCAGTCACCTATGAAAGCTTATGCCTCTCTGACTGAGTTAGTCTCTTAAATGCTACCTTGCCCAAACAACCTCCATCTGTCAGGACTATAATCTATAGGGCTTGGTACATATAGCCTGGCACTGAACTGGGAGTTAAGAAATCTGCGTTGTCTTCTTTTAACCTTTAAGACCTTGGTCAAGATGCACTCCTTTTTCCTTTGGTTCATTTACTTACCCATCCTTTTTCTGACATCTCTTTAGGACAGGGATTATTTCTTACTATTTGTTTGGACAAAGTCAACACACCTGTAGGATTCCATTTTCCTGCTATACACTGTTCTGATATAACTACAATAATAATATAGTTCAAATACTTGTATAAATACCTATGAAAACTTGTTTTCAATATTTCTATTCCCTTTGCCAACACAAAGGGAACACATATGTTAAAGAAAAGGAAAGCAGAACAAGAAAAGATCAGTAATGGAAGTGCTTAAAGTTCACTTAATAGCACAAGGTCTCAGGGCAATCCAGGAAAAGCAGCTTATCAAGTCAGTCCTTAAATTTGGTCAAGAACAAATTAAATTCCATCATTTGCTAGCCAGAGGCTCAATAATTTAGCTTTAATATTCTCTTTCCATCCCGGGCTTAAATACTGAATTCTTAACATTATTATATTAGTATAAACAGATGTCACAATGAATACTAATAACAAGATGAGCATTTTGGGCACAGACAGAAGCGAAAATTTTCACCCAATCTTACCGTAGAAAGCGGTCTATAACTATGATCAAACACAAAGCTGCACACTGCTTAAAAGATGGCCGATCAGGTGAAAATGTTCAGATGAAGACGTTTCAGAACAAAACACCTTCTGTAACTTGTGTCTGCCTCCCTGCCAGTCTCCAAGCTGTTTTCAGAATAGGAGGGGAAAAAGGGAGCAGAAGAAGTTTGGTCCGGAGGGTTTTCAGCCTCTGCTGAAGAGTGCGACAGGTATATTGGAGCCCCCCCCTCTCAGGCTGGTGAGCTCCAATTCACCCACCTCACACTCCAGCACGGCTGGGGACCCCCTAGAACAAACTTCATCTGCTCTCTTTCTCCCCTCCCATTCTGAAAGCAGAGTGGCCTGGCAGCTGGGAGGAGCTGTTGCTAAACTAAACTGGCTGTAGGCTCAAAGCCAGCAGTTAGATTCCTCTCCCCCTGGAACCAAGAGTGAATTTCTGTTTGGTCCAGGGGATCATTGTAACTCAGAACACTTCCTGCAAAGCGTTCAGAGTTACAGCAGGGAGATGTACTTCTGCGTGCATCCTTTACATAAAATACAAGCAAAAAACCGCACATCTTTCCTATTCACCTCAAAGTTCGTTTGGTTGGTTGGTTGGTTTTTGTTTTTGGTTGGGGGGGGGGGAGAATTAGTTCTTCCCTACTAAAGTGGGAGAGAAATTAGAAGTGAAAGAGGCAGAAAACCAAAATGTTCTTGAAATTTTCCTTTAAAAAATGTGAGCCAAACAAAATCTTGGTCTGATCTTTTATCAAAAAATATTTTAAAATGTTCAACAAATGCCAATTGGAATGATACTATTGAGATTGAATGGCACAGCTGAATTATCTTTTACTAAGATTTCTCTGAAGATTTCAAAGAATAGATTGCAAAAGTAAATTTTAAAAGAAAATAGTAAAATAGCCTGTAGGCAACAAAGGCGCAATTGTCACAACAGCACACCTGCTGTTGGTTTTAGAATAGTCCAGTGATCATATTACAATATCACCACCTATGCCCCGAGGCATCCTTCCAAAATAGTTTGTGGATGTTATAAACCTATGCCATTCTTCAGCAAGTAGTATGTGTTTAATCCCATGGGTGTTGACATCTATTAACAAAATTTAGCATCTAGTGCATTTAGCATCTAGTCTATTTAGACACATTCTTCAAATTCACAATTTACGTTAAGCTTTGGATTGAAAGCTTGAACAGTACCTCTTTTCTGGCTTCGGGCTCTGTCTTTGAGACTGTGAATGCCGGCTGCCTCTTAACATTCCTCTATTTAGATGGCTGTCGTTGCGGCCTCCTGAGGAAACTGAAGCCCGAAGGCCTGCCCGTAGTTGATCTCCATTTCTGTGAAGTGGCACAGACGTACGGATAGCAGACACAACATGGCCAGAGTAAGATGTCAATGGGTCTTCACGATGGTGGGAATACTGGTGGGCAACAGAACTTTCTGAGGCTGGGTACTGTTGCCCTGGCCTGTGATAGCTCCTTTCATGGTAATAGGCTGGAAGGCAGGGTCGTGTTTGCTCCATTACCCCTCCACTGCAACTTCTAGAGCAGGCTGACCAGGGGCCCCAACTGCCCCATGTACCTGGGATTCCTGCACCATTGTCTTCAGAGGCACCTCCTTGCTCGTCTATCCTCTGGGGAACCTAAGGACACAAGCAGATTTAATTAAGATAACTGCACTTCCAATTCTAATAGAAAAAAAGTTCTCTTTTTCTTTAAAAGCCACTCTCTCCAGGATCATGGAAAGGAAAAACTGAGCTAACTAGGAATGAATTTAGTTGCCTTTATCAGTTGTTATGCTTCACCCTGCTAGCACAGGAGGCAGCATCCCTTAATTAATTTCTCCTAGAACCATCAAACCTTCAGACCAAAAGTTGTTTTTGGACTTTCTGGACAGGGCTGGATTTCCCTTTGGCTTCCACAATGGAAAATGCTGCTCAATTCAAAGTTCAGAAATGTGAAGATGGAAACTTTCTATTTTTTTCCTACACATCAATAGCAAAGTCAGAAAGAAAGAGAAATTTTAAAAAAAGAACAAAAAACCTTAAGTTACCTACCACAAGATGATTTCAAAAGAAAACGTAAAAGACCAATCTTACATTTTTGTTGTTTGTGACAAAGTTAGAGTAAGTCAGGGCTGTCCAAATAGCAGCCCACAGGCCACGTCCAATCCTGAGAAATTAACCTGAGGATTCCAGGTTTCCAGTCCAGGTGCTGCTCCCCACATTGCTCACCTGCTGCTGTCGCCAGAGTCTCTGTGCTCCCCCTCCCTCCCAATTCTGCTGCTTGCCACTGGCCTTGGGACTGGCTGGGATAAAGTGACCCTAGGCTGAAGTAACCTACAGTTAAAAGGAAACCTGCATGGTGTGGAGACACTGGTGCAGCAGGGGGCCCCCAATGTGGTACAGTGCAGAAGGGGTACAATGAGGCACCAACATGATTAAGGGTGAGAGGGAGGGAGCACCCATGGTTGGGGGGCCACAGCTTACTAGAGGCTGGACATACAGAGTGAAGCGTAGTCCCTGCCCTAGACAGAAAGCCATCTAGAAGGCAAAAAGCAGAATCGAGTAGGGAGAATGGAAAAAAATCCACATATTCTTGACTATGTTTCACAAACTTTATGTGAACTTGTTTTAGCCTATGGATTTCTCACTACAGGCAGGGTTTCTATTAGAGCTGTGCGAAGCTTTGGTTGCTGATTCAATTCAGAGAAGATTCAGCTCAATTTGGCAGCTGAATCTCTGAATCCAAATCAAATCAGGAGACCTATCAGAAGCGTCTGATTCAATTCGGAGAGATTCAACTATTTGGCCACAGATACAGCTTTATATGGTTTTTCTTCGTACCTCAAGGTACCAGGTATGGTTCATGAACACCAAGATGGGCCAGATGGAGCATCCCAAGGAAGCATGGGGGGGCTCCCCCACACATGCAGTGGCAGATCCAGAAGTAAAGTACTTCCAGCCCACTTCTGGGTCCACCACTGAGCATGTGGGGAACCCCCCTCGTCTCAATTACTGGTCCCTCCTAGGTCTGGGGGGGCACCCAAGGTCCCCCATGGCCAATTACCAAGCTGAGGCGTGCAAGAGTGTCCCCCATATGCTCAGCAGTGGACCTGGAAGTGGACCAAAGTACTCCCACACTCCCGTGGGATGTTCTATCGGCCCCACCATCTCAGTGTTCACAAGCCACTCCTGGTACCTCGAGGTATGTAGAAAAAACATATAAAGCTGTGTCTACAGCCAAATCACTGATTCTCTGAATCAGAATTGAATCTTCAGATTCAGCCGAATCAAGTCAGGACTGTGATCCAAATCTGTCCAAATCCAAATTAAATACTGCCCACTTCACTCACTCCTAGTTTCTATTACTGTTTCAGCTAAGTAAAAGGTTGGGTACTGCTGCACTGCCTCAGGAGCAGACCAGAAACTGGATGATATATCTGCTTCCCCACTGATCCAGGGTGAGGGAAATAGACTACTGCAGTTGTGTGTGAAACAGCTTACTTCTTTCAGCTACAGCCTACTCTCCAGTCAAAGATCATGACTAAACTGAAAACTGCCTAAGCCAGTCACAGGACATTACAAAGTAACAAGCTATAAACATGGGAGGTTTTAGTGGAATGTGGTTCGTGAGTATGGCTTGAATACACTATTACAATATACAAACCCTTGCCAGGCTAGGGTTTGTGGTGGGCTATGCAACAGTCAGTTGTGGTCTACATAATCTGAAACATTTCCCCCCTCCGAGGCTGCTCTCACTCTTTCATCACTAACCACATAAAACACAGCATTTAATTATAACTAGCAAATAATAAAAAGCATCTGTATTAATATGATGTGTTCTCCATTTCTGCAATGTTGCATAGAAAACAGGAGCAGATGGCTCTTAGTTTAATACTTTCTTTTTCTGTGGGTAACCCATTTGGCATCAACCTTTTAAATTCAATTGCCTGTACAACCCAATAACTACATAATGTCAGAATTATGAACAATACGCAACAAGGTATTGGTTTCTGGCTGTTACATTTGCATTCATTGCCAATAACAAACAGCAATGGCTCACAGTGTGGCCAGACAAATGAGCTATTTCTCAATTTGCAGTTTCTTCACTGAACAGTCATAAACTCTACGTTAACACAGCCTTGAAGTAAATATAAAACTACAGGATGTTTGATTAGGAAAGTGGCCCATCATCTTTCTTTTGACCTGATCCCAGAGAAATGTATTTGTCATAAAAGTCCAGAGATAAATAAAGTTTCGTTGGCCTGGTTTATTTAGTAGTTGGTTTTTATGGTGAATCACTAAACCTTTTTAGAAAGCCACAGGCATTCATCCAGGCAATTTAGAATCCATCAGTTTGCAAACAGCTCAAGCCACCACTAAAAATGAGGCATTTCATTGCATAGAAAGAGAAACAGGTATGAGAGTGACATGCACTGACCTGCTACAGAGACCTTCCTGGCTGCTAGTCCTCAATACAGCAGGTGTCTTTCAGTTAAAACAATGCTTTAAATGGCTAAAGGCAGAGGGAAAATAATTCTGTACACCTTAATCTCAGCAACAAAATTATTCTAGACATAGTACTGAATGCATTAACCTAGGTATTTAAAATCAGACATTAACAAAACTAACAATAAAAGCACAAGGTAAAATACCTTGGTTTAGGTTTGTTAGTGGGACTTCTACACAAATCTGGGGATTCTCTGAAAAGGGCAATTTTCAACAGCAGATATGACCCAGAATTTACACATCTCTTTTTGAAATATCTTCACAATTATTAAAGTAAACTTTACAATTACCTTAAAAGGTAACAGAGTAGTTAGAAGCCCTATTTTTCAGAGTGGGGGAAATGAAATGTTCCCATTTGATCCTCACAAGGTCATCTAGTCCAGCCCCCTGCTCAAGGCAGGATCATCCCTGACTAACCTATTCCAGCCAAGTGTCTAATTGTAAGAAGGAAGCCCGGCGATCTTACGAGGAAAGAGATGAGAGACCAGAAAGACCTGTAAAGGCCACTTTAAAATGAGGGTCTTTGTTACCCGGAGAAGACAAGGACCCAGAAAGCAAGAACCTGACTCCCAGGAAGTCAACAGTGCTACAAAACAGAGAAACAAAGTTGCCTGCAGCAGGAGGCAGTCTTGGGAGGAGACAGCTAGAGCAGCAGAGATCCCAGCTGCTAGGGTGAACAGAACACCTTAATGATCTAGGGTAAGCTGCAGGCTGCAAGCAAAGCAGGGACAGTCAAATGAGAAATAGCCGACTCCAGGCTATGGCAGGGGCTCTAAAATGAGATAATGGGAAATCTCTGCACCAGAGCTGAGTGACAGGAATCAGCTGAATGGGAGGGGAGGGGCTGACCTGTTTGGCTCCAGGGCAGAGGGACACTCTGGCCCTGAAGGTAAGATAAGAACAGAGCTGTCCTGAAAGGAATGAGAAGCTCACATCCGCCAAGAGAAGAAGGGCTTCCACTAGCTTGTAAATGCAACTGAAGGGGTGAAGATCTGGTTGAGGACTATTTGAGTTTACACAAAAGGGGCTGAGATTTTTGTTGAGGACTCTTTATGTTAACCAAGTGGGATCCTGTTTTCCACTTATAACCACTGGAGGACCAGGAGCAGCTGTGAAGAATTGTTAGGAGGGTGCATAGCAGAGTGCTCTGCATGCTGCAATTTTTCTTTCTCCCTCTCTCCCCCCACCCAAAGAAGCAAGCTTGAGTGGAGAGGGGCTGAAGCCACAGGGCTGAGGCTGAGAAACAAGAAGGTTGACACTGCAGAGATAAGGCCCAAGGAGGAATGGCTGGAATCAAGAGGTGTGGCTGGTCAGAGTCAAGGACCCAAGGAATGAAGTGAGGACAGTCAGGAGACTGGAAGATTGTGGGCTCACCTGCTTGATAGTTCAATGGATGGGAAACTGGCTATAGGGTAGGACCCAGAGAGTTCTCATGAACAGATCTGTGTCATCCTGGCATGAAGTGGCTAGTGGTGTCCCTCAAGGGTCTGTGCTTGGACGGGTGCTTTTCAACATCTTTATCAATGATTTGGATGGGGGAGTGAAAAGCTCACTGGCCAAGTTCACAGATGGGGCAGTGTGGCCAAGCCAGAAGATAGGTTGCTGATATAGGTAGACCCGGACAGGCTACAGAGATGGGCAGACCCGAACCAGATGAAGTTTAACACTTCCAAATGTAAGGTGCTCCATCTGGGGGCAAATAACCCTCAACATACATACCGGCTTGGAGGTGACAGCCTGACCTGCACCATGGCTGAAAGGGACCAAGTGATAATGATTGACCACCACATGAACATAAGCCGTCAGTGCAATGCGGTGGCCAGCAGAGCAAATAACACGCTGGCATGCATCAACCAGTGCATCTTATGTAAAACTAAGGAAGTGATACTCCCACTGTCCTCAGCACGGGTGAGACCGCAGTTGAGTACTACATCCTGTTCTGGGCACTGCACTACAAGGATGTGGAAAAACTTGAGGGGGTCCAGAGAAAAGCCACCCATATGATCAGGGACTTACAAGGCAAGCCATATGAGGAAAGGCTGAGGGACCTGGGCCTGTTTAGCCTAAAGAAGAGAAGGTAGACTGAGGACTTGATAGCTGCTTACCTCTATCAGAGGAGTGCATCAGGAGCTCAGTGAACAACTGTTCACTAGGGCACCCCTGGGGAAGACCAGGACCAATGGATATAAACTCCTGGAAGACCACTTCAGGCTTAATACCAGGAAAAACTTCTTCACATTCAGGGTGCCCAGACTGTGGAATAAGCTCCCTCTAGAGGTGGTGCAGTCACCTACCCTGGAGGTTTACAAAAGGAGACTGGACAGTCACTTCACTAGGGTCTTCCTGCCTAGAATGGAGTGGCTGGACCCAATGGTCTGCAAGGTTCCTTCCAGCCTCTAACAATCTTTGAATCTATGAGACCCAGTAAATAGAGACTGGGTAAAACCTGAGGCATAGGTATGGATATAGAGGCAGCTGGAGACCACAGTTTTTCCATATGTGAAGTTCTTGTCCCAAAGAGATCACACAAAAACAGAAACCATCTTTATTAACAACAATTACCTTCCTAATAATATTTGTATGCATACTGTAGTAAAGCAGAACACCACAAGAATGATGTAAGTTGGACAGTGCCCTCTGACAGTGCAAAAAAAATTATATAAAGACACTCAATACTCAACCTTCCTCCCACCCCAGATAACATATTCCTGTAAGCATTTGGGTTGGATGGTGACCCATCTTCTAATTTCAGGGGTAACTGACCTTTCACTGACAACACAGGTAGGTTCCGTTGGCTACTGTAGAGTAGTTTCAATAGCTGGAAGGATTGATTGGATCTAAAGAGCAGCTGATGGACTTGTCAGATCCAGTTCCATCAACAGCGCAAAGCCTTCTCATGTTGCAGAGGTCACATTACCTGAGACCCAATCCTGCATCTGGTCAACAGGCCCACAAAGTGCCCTTGCATCTGGAGTCTTGGCCTTACAGGACACTGGGCCTCTAGCTCCAAGGACAGATGCAGGCACCCACTGTGGCCCAGTTATGTAATTTTGGATTCATACAGGTTCATCTTGTTCCAAGGTTCTTACATGTGCAACATCTTGGTTCTTGGAGAAATGGATTTCTTGCATAGCCTGATATTTGGCTACCAAATCTGGGTGGAGCCGATCCATGCGTGTTTTCAGCTGGTGGTTCATTAGTAGTTCTGCAGGGATGCAGCTTGTAACAGTGGATGTAGTTGCATACTATAGTAGTAAGAAATTAGTTAATTGTTGGTTCCAGTCACCATCAATGATTTGTTTCACTGCATCTTTAGAAATTTGGAGCATCCGCTCAGCTTGGCCATTTGATGAGAGGTACAATATGGATGTGGTGTGATGGATAAGATTCCTTCCCATAAACTTAAATTCTTCAGAAGTGAATTGTAGAGCATTGTCGGACACAAAGGTATCTGAAAGACCATGCATTGCGAACAGCTTCCCTTAAAATCAGATTATAGTGCATAAAGTCATTGATGTGACAGAAACAACTTCCAGCCACTTTGAGAAAGAATCAAAGACAATCTGACCTTGGAAAGGATCAGCAAAATCTATGTGCAGCTGAGATGATACTGTCCTGGTCAATTTGCAAGGATGGACTGGAGCCTTAGCTGATGTGCAACATGTAGCTTGGCATGTTTCACGCCTCTTTGCTGTTTACTTGATGTGAGCATCTATATTTGGCCACTAGACAACTTCTAGCAAGAGCTTTCATGTGAACAATCCCCAGAAATCCCTCATGAAGAGCATTGAGAACTTGCATTCAACCTGCATTAAGAATGACCACTCAAGTTACCCACTCAGACATTTCTTAAGGGCAGAAAGTTCATGTTTATGTGTACCAAATGGCTTAAGTTCATCTATGACCTTTGCCAAAGGCCCTGCTCTTCATACCAGTTTAGTACTTGGGCTAACATTGGATCTTTAGCAAAGTCATCTTCCTGGGGAGAAGGATCAGAAGAGAATTCTAGCACCAGACCTCAGAGGGTGGAGGAAGACCAAATTCAGGGCAGGATAACAGCAAACAACTCTACATTGGCTATTGACTTCCCAAGCCTGCACTGAAATTTGTAGTCAGACTCATTTAAAAGTAAAGACCAATGAAGCATATGTGGTAAAATGATTTGGTGTTGTAGTCCAGTCTTGGTGAATAAATCTAGCAACAGGTTATGATCTATCACAATATTGAATTTGCAACTGTATACATAGTCATGGAATTTCTTAACCCCAGCAACAATTGCAAATGCTTTCCTATCAATTCAGGTCTAATTTCTCTCAATCTTATTCATAGTTCCTGAATAGCAGGCAATGGGAGTTTCATATCCATAATTCTGCAGGTGACTGAGGACAGCCCCCACTGCATATGGTAAAGCATCAGAAGGAAGCAAAAGAGGCTTTGCCATGTCATAATGGACTAGCATGGTGTCCGATTACATCAGCCATTTCACATCACTGAAAATCTTGTCATGCAGTTCATTCCATTTCCACAAGGCATTCTTATCCACTATGCAATACAAAGGCTCAGCAACTGAAGCCTTGTCTTATAACAAAGAATGGTAGAAAGGAAGTACGGGTTGCATGAATGGATTGTAACGTGGATAGAAACCTGGCTGGATCATCGGACTCAGAGGGTAGTAATTCATGGCTTGATGTCTAGTTGGCAGCCAGTATCAAGTGGAGTGCCCCAGGGGTCAGTCCTGGGACTGTTTTTGTTCAATGTTTTCATCAGTGCCCTGAAAGATGGGATACAGTGCACCATCGGCAAATTTGCAGATGACACCAAGCTGAAAAGAGGAATAGATACACTGGAGGATAGGGCTAGGATTCAGAGAAACCTCAAGAAACTGGAGGATTGGGCCAAAAGAAATCTCATGAGGTTCAGCAAGGACAAGTGCAAAGTCCTGCACTTAGGATGGAACAAACCCATGGCTAAGCAGCAGCTCTGCAGAAAAGGACCTGGGGATTACAGTGGACAGTAAGCTGGATATGAGCCAACAATGTGCCCTTGTTGTGAAGAAAGCTAATGGCATACTGCACACATTAATAGAAGCATTGCCAGCAGGACATGAGAAGTGATTCTTCCCCTCTTTTCAGCACTGGTAAAGCCATATCTGGAGTACTGTGTCCAGTTTTGGGCCCCCCACTAGAGAGAGAGTCCAGCAGAGGGCAACAAAAATGGTTAGGAGGATGAGGCACATTACTTCTCAGGAAAGGCTGGAGGGAACTGAACTTTAAAGTTTAGTCTGGAGAAAAGAAGACTGAAGCGGGATGTAATAGCAGCCTTCAACTACCTGAAGCATGGTTACAAAGAATGGCTGTAGCCTGTTCTCAGTGGTGGCAGATGACAGAACAAGGAGTAATGGCCTCAAGTTGCAAAAGGGTAAGTTTAAGTTAGACATTAGGAAAAACTCTCTCATTAGGAGGGTAGTAAAATAGTGGAACAGGTTACCCAGAGAAGTTGGGGACTCTCCATCCTTGAAGGTTCTTTAAGAACCAGCTATACAAAGCCTTGGCTGGAATGATCTAGTTGAGGATGGTCCTGCTTTGAGCAATTTGTTGGATTAGATGACGTCCTGAGGTCCCTTCCAACCCTAATTTTCTAAGATTCTATGAAATGAAGCAGAGCCAGGAATGTCTGCAATTCCTGCTTGTTCCTAGGCAAGGTCAACCGGTGCTTACACAGTTGGTGCTGCCAGGCAGGCCTTGGGTTCTTAGCTAACAACCTATGCTTTCGGGCGGGGGATTGCTGGGGTGGGATGGGCTTCACCTCTCTCCTAAAGGCAAGCGTGTCTTCTCTTCCAGGTTGGCTGACCTCATATGGCAAGCTTTAAACCAGCCTCGCCGGAAGAGGAGGCCACAGGAAGATGTGGAGACACCACCCAAGCAAGTCAGGTGACAAATGCGAGGAGTGCCCAGGTAAGAAACAGGGGTCCAGACAATCTCCCAAATCGGGAGGGGGGGCACACGCAGCTATGCAAGGCCTTAAATGCCTATATACCAATGCTCCTAATATGGGGAACAAACAGGAGGAACTCACCCTCAGAACAGCCAGTTCAGACCCAGACATAATAGGGCTTACAGAAATGTGGTGGGATTCATCCCACGACTGGGCAGTTAGCATTAGGAGCTATAGGCTTTACAGGCAGGATAGAGAAGGAAGGAAAGGTGGGGGTGTGGCGCTCCATGTCAAGGAGCAATACACATCCTCTGTCAGCAGAATGGGGTCAGAGGAAGGGCAAGCTGAAGTGCTCCGAGTCAAGATACAAGGGGGCTGTGGGGAGAGGGATTTAACGGTGGGGGTCTACTACAGACCCCCCAGCCAAGGGGAGGAGCTGGACCAGGAATTTTTGGGCCAGCTTGCAAAGGCACTTAAGGCAAGGGATGTAGTTGTCATGGGTGATTTAAATTACCCAGACATCTGCTGGGAGGAACAGTCAGCCAGGTCAGACCGTTCCAGGAGGTTCCTGGCTGAGATACAGGGCCTCCACTTAATTCAGGAGGTGCACAGTCCCACCAAAGGAAATGCCCTGTTGGACCTGGCCCTGGCCACAGGCGATGACCTGGTAAGGGGCCTCCAGGTCCTTGACCACCTGGGTGATAGCAATCATTGCTTGCTGGAATTCACCATCCAGTACAGGGTGTCAAGGGCCTGCAGCAAGGCAGTAGCCCTAGACTTCAAGAGAGCCAACTTCAACGAGTTGAGATTAGCGGGAGAGGCACTGAGGTTCTTGAGAGCAGGGGAACTCAGTGCCCAAGATGAGTGGTCGTTCCTTAAGGAGCGATACTCAGGGCCCAAGGGGTGATCATCCCAACAAGACACAAGGTGGGCAAGAGTGCCCAAAAGCCCCCCTGGCTCACCAAGGGTGTCTGGGAATGCCTGATTGCCAAAAAGGCAGCGTACACCCAGCGGAAGGGGGGTGCTATCTCCAAAGAGGAATATACCTCCTCTGCTCAGGCCTGTAGGGGGGGCTGTCAGGAAAGCTAAGGTGGACACAGAGCTAGGACTAGAGTCCAAGATCAAAGTCCTTTTCCAAATACATAGAGAGGATGAAGAAGGCACCAGGAAACATGGGGCCCCTGCAAGATACGTTGGGCAATCTGGTGGTTGCACCAGAGGAGAAAGCAGACCTCTTTAACCAATTCTTCCCCTCCGTTTTCTTGTGCAGGCACTGGGACTTCCCCACTGTGATGCAAGACGGACTCAAGGGGAATGCCTCCAGACCTCAGGTTGGGGAGGACTGTGTTAGAGAGCTTCTGGAGGGGCTAGACATGTTCAAATCAGCGGGTCTGGAAGCTCTTCACCCCAGGGTGTTGAGGGAGCTAGCAGGGGTTATTGCAGGGCCCTTGGCAGGGCTTTACGAGCACTCATGGTGCTCAGGCCAGGTGCCAGATGATTGGAAGATAGCCAACATGGTCCCTATCTTTAAAAAAAGGGAGGACCTGGGCAACTATAGGCCCGTCAGTCTTACCTCAATTCTAGGGAAACTCTTTGAGAAGATCATCAAGGAGCACATCTGCGATGGGCCAGCTTCAGGGATGATGCTCAAGGGCAACCAGCATGGTTTCATTAGGGGTAGATCATGTCAAACCAACCTGATTGCCTTTTATGACCCTACTTCTGTGATTCTAAGTGTTGACTTCTACCTTCATCAGTTGAATTCTGGTCACATCATCTTGGAACTCTGGGAACTCCATGCTGGTTTCTCCAAAACTGCATTTCTCTTTCTTGAGTTTTAGGCCAGCATTGGAGATGCATCATAACACTTCTTGCAACAGTATAACTAGCTCTGGAATGGACCCTGCTCCAATGACAATATAATCAAAATATAGCATGACTTCCTTAAAACCTGCAACTAAGTTATCCATAACCTTTTGGAAAACTGGTACCACGTTTACTGTAATATGAAGGCCCTTGGCTTGGAAGGCTCCCTTATGGATGATGATTGTGCATCAGTGGTTTGATCATCCACAGGAAGCTGCTGAAACACTTGTACCAAGTCTAACCTTCCCTCCAGCAAGAATGGCAAGGAGCTGGTTTACTGCAGGAATCTGGTATGGGTGTTTCTGTAGCACCTATTAATGGTACACTTGTAGTTGGCACATAATCAAATATGACTCTTTGGCTTTGGGGTAGGTATAAAAAGAGTAACCCATGTTAAATTTAAATTTCCTTCTAGGACACTTTGTTCCACAAGCTAAGCAATCTTTGCATCATGTTTTTGATGAAGGGTGAAGACAACATAATGAGGCTTCACTCAAATTGGAGCTATAGTCAGATTCACATAAATGATACAGGCTTGCTTTTATAGACATCAAGCTGTTCATCAAAAATCTATCCAAAATCCTTCATGACATTTTGTAAGGCGTCCATCTAAGGGTGTGCACTCCTGTTAATTTGGTACCCAAGGGCTCAAACCATTCTCCTCCTAGTAAGTTTACTCTCTGACCCTTAGCAACTCTTGAGTGGAAAACTCCTCAGTCCTGCCCTTAGTGGACACTGCCTTTAATGGGGCTGTTGCATAGTGACTTTTTTTTCGGCAATTTGAGCATCTTGTGCAATGACTTGTTATGAGGCTCGGCCAGGGATATAAGCAAGCAAATAATCTGAAAAGTCTTTGAGCCAATGACACTCAGTAGCACTGCACACTGCTAGTTATCATCATACTTTTTAGCTTCCAAATACAAGTCTAACCAGTTAGCATAAGAATCCCAGGTAGATGGAATGGTCACATCGAATTCTTCAATGTGGCCCACAGAATCCATATTATAGTGATCAACTGCACAGACCAGCACATGGGAGGAAAAGGGTCCCAGCCCTCTCCTCCTTGCAGCACAGATCACTGCAAGTCTTCTTTTTACTGAAGTACTAGATGCAATCCTACTTACTAGAATCTCATCCTTGTCACCAGTCTCCTCTATCTGTGGGGTTCTTGTCCCAGAGAGATCACACAAGAACAACAGTGGAAACCATCTTTATTAAAAACTAATTTCCTAATAATATGTGGGTAAAGCAGAACAGCATGAGAATTATGCATTTTGGGCAAGGCCCACTGACAAAAGAGTGCAAAATATACATACTCAATAGACAACAACTATTATTGCCTTATAAGACAATTAGGGCCTATAGAGCCAAGACTAGAACAAAGAGAACAAGGGGTAGCACCAGAGACTTAGCCTAGATAGGGGAAATACCACCAGACTCCCCCTATTAAGACACCAGACAACTTTCCCAAATACTGTTTGGGAAATACTAAGGAATGGCAGTTGAGTGTAGAAAGGGGAGGTTCAGAAGGGCATCGGAGAGTGCATAACTAACCTGCAGGCAAGAACCTCATAGCTACCCTCCACGTGGGTGCATAGGTCACAGTTACACTAACCTGCTATTGAAAACTTCCACAGTTTCTCTAGCTAGTTTGTTCCAATGCTTGACCACCCTTGTAGTCAGAAAGTTCCTCCTTATCTCCAACCTGAATTTTCCCCACTGAAGCTTGAAGCCATTGCTCCTAGTCATCCTGTACCGTTATGAAATACGCAGCCAGCAAAATTGCTTAAATGTTTGGATTGATATTGTGAGAAGTTTTAAATCTTACATACAACTCTCAGCAGGTGTTTGTAAATGCTGGACATTACCAAAAGGAACTAATCTATGAATTAACTTATTCCTGTTGAATAAAACCACAAACCACATTTCAGGACCAATCCTAACTTAAACTGACATGACCCCAGTGAATTAGCTTGGAGTTGTCAGGTGCCCAGCATTTTTTATTTTATGTACAGGTACAGGTATGATGGGATCTGATGCATGATCCATACAATCACACTTCCTGCTATGCCACATATGCACGGCAGGAAGCATTACTGTAGGATGATCATCATGATAGATCCTACCATGCTTTACTGCCAGTGCCAGGGGAGCCCAATCCTGACTCAACCTACACCAGCGAGCAGCAAACTCCTGTGGCTGGGAGCTCCCTCAGCTGACAGGGCTCCCAGCCACAGGGGTCCCTCAAGGGTCCCTGAAGCAGGGAGACTGCATTTGAGCTCCAGACAACCCCTGTGGGTGGGACACTGTAACAGTTGCAGTCTCACAGACTCAGGGCATGTATTTCTGTTACTAGGAGCCACCATCAGCTGGGAGCTCCCAGGCTTTGGGGTGCACGTGGGTCCCCCACAGCTGGGAGCTCCAATCAGCTGACAGGGCTCCCAGACATATGGGTATAGGCTATACATGCAAATTAAAGCTGAACAGAAAGCAGCCATAAAGTTATTTTCCAGCAATAACATTATAGCTGGTTGGACTTTCTTACAGTGTGATAGCAGCTGATGTAAATAATTTGTACATGTATCCAGTGTAAATAAATGGTGCAATTAACTGCTAAATTGCATAATAAATGTAATGTGTAGAGGGGGCCTAATGCTCCCTGACCAACAACTGAACACTAATGAAAACTGGCAGAATAGAGAAGGCTCAGCAAAAGACAATAAACAATGAAGCAGTACAACTGCAGAGTACCAGATATGAATAAAGGACCAAGGCAGACAAGGTTCTTTGGATAAATGTGATATCTTTTATTACGCCAGCTAAATAGATGGAAAAAAATGTTCTTTGCAAGCTTTTAGGCATAAACACTTTTCCTCAGGCTTAGGGAGAGTCTGCTGTTTTGTGCTCTCCTGGATGGAATAGAAGCCAATATGCAAATACAGGTCTGTGAAAATGTAAATGCATGGCACTGAGGATCAGAGACCATGGGAGACAATAGGTGCAAAGCAGAGAAAGAGGGAAATGTTGACCTGGTGACAGAATGTAGCTGGTAAAATAGAGAGAGAGGCCACCTAGGGTTAGCGGATGGCAGGCAGGTTATAATGTGCCATAAATCCAAAGGGAGAGGCACCTCAATGACAACCCCTGCAATTTGATCACAAGATTCATACCCACCACTTTAGCTCCTGGGCTATGTATGGACAGTCAGAAACCTGAGGCTGAATCAATTCAATCTTCAAAGGTTAGTTTAAGCTGCATAGATTGAACTGATAAGCAAGTGAACAGACATTCACTTTTGATTCCAGAAATGCAGCCACATGCATGCAGTAGCACAGGCCAGAAACCAGGGGATGCTAAAGCATACCTCCTTGCTTGGCTGGAGTAAACAGCTTGGGCCAAGGCTAGCCCACCCACACTGCAAGAGGGGGATTGCATGGAGGTAAAAAGCATCCTGGGATGCTAGGGGACTGAGAATTAACTTGATTCTAGAGGTCATCTAGGACAGAAGTTCAATAACCTGATTTAACCCAAATCAGTTATGTCTGATTCTGTATCCATCCAAGTTTATCTTAAACTGGTTTCAGCCATTTTGGCAATGGCTTAGGTGCGCTGAATTTCTGTTGTGTTACAGATTTGAACCAGTTTCCAATCACTTACATTGAATTATGTGCAATTTTTGTCCCTAGCTCTGGAGCCAAGGAGAAACTCAGCTGTCTTCTTCCCCCTCAGATACAAGCTTCTAGCCTCATAAATGCAAATAAAATCTTGAACACATATACCCCAAGAAACACTGGGAGGCAAAGAGAAAGAATTCAAGATTTGTTATGTTTTTTAAAATAATCATATTATATTTAACCATTGATTTTTGAATACCTGAAGCTGATGCAGTTCAAAGAAAAATGAACAGAGTTCAAGTAAACAAGACATTCTGGCCTAAATCCAGCTATGTATGTAAGTATATTCCTTATTTAAGTCTCATTTGACTTCAGAAAGACTTTTCATGTGTTTAAAATTAAGCATGCGCTTAAGTATTTAACTAAGGTGTTAGTAAAGAAATCAACTGAAGTCTCACCGTAGGAAATGAACTCCAAAGTCTCCTAAATAGCAGAGTTTGGCATATGTTAGAAGGATCTGGTCCCCTTTCTTTATCCAAAAGAAAACAGTGTGGATATACTGGCTTACTTCATAATGAAACTAGCTGCAATCTGACTAACCTCCATAGCTGTAATGTTCTCTCTGTGCTGAAATCCAGCTGACAGAACTGGAGGAATGAGAAGCCTTTTTACAGTCTGACCTCCCTTCATGAGCAGCAATGGCCAAGATTCTTCCTTGAAACAGCAGGCAGGACTTGGCCCTGCAGGCGCAGGCATAGTTCCAAGGCTGATCTTGTCATGATGCATTAAAACTACCACTGTACTTTTTCAGCAAGTTAAAGTTTGGCTCCTCTGCACCTCAAAAGGATTGCATGTGAATTAAGTATCCAGGAATAAGGTATTCTAATTTCTGCTTCTTAAATTCCAAAATACCAGTCTTCATTGAAGTGGAAGCTGCATGCTATATTTGAGAGACTTGGCAGTCCCCTTTAACCACTGTGGCACAACATAACATTCTGTGCCAATACATTATTTACAACATACTTAGTTTTAACAGATATATAATCTCATACCGTTTTTGGGCTTGCATGAATTAAACAACTATGTTACGTATATGGGGAGATGTCAATACCTAATTTATACAAACCCTATACAACACTACAATTGCACATCCTGTATAATTCACAGTATACATTAAAAGACAGTTTCACGTTTACTGAGTTCTTGGATATGCAGATGCAACACACAATGAATTAAATGGAAGTTGTACATACATATCCAAAGGGTAGGTTGTGACAATGTGTTTTTAATAAAGTCCTCTGTGCATAAAACGGCTAACCAGAGGAGGCAAACAGGATGCATTTTGCAAGAAATAGAGGAGGGGATGATGACAAAGGAAAGTAAAGATATGGAAAGCAGTTAAATGTTTTCCATGTGGATAAAAATCTTCTCTTCTTTTGCATTGTATTTTTCACTGTTTTCTTTTCACCCACTCCAGGAGCTATAGTAACAAGCTCTGGTTGGGTGGACCACAGAAGAAATTTCAAGGCAAGACTCATCCTGCAGATCTTACAGACCAACCCAATTTGAACTTCTGGCTTTTTCTTATAAAGGAAGGGAGATTCTTAAAACAACTTAATTCTCTTTAAAAAAAAAAAAAGTAAGGTAAAAAGCATGTTTCCATGGGCTTCTGCTAACATTCTTAAAACTCAGTGTTACATAGTCTGCAAAACACCCACAACAAAAGAAATCCTTTCCATGGAAAGGAACAATTGAGGGATCCAGCTGTTTTCAACTGCCATAAATCTTCATCACACAAAGTCATTATACCTACCCACCCTCGCAATTGCCCACAAAGAATCTGCAGAACTATTTGAAGAAAAGAAAATATTAAATTACAACAAAAGGATTAAATCCCATTTTTAATGGTTAATTACTTTTTTATTTTTGACTACTTGCATGTACTTGAGAGGCAACATTAAGCCTAGATGGACGGTGCAAGTCACGAGTTAAGAGCAAATAATGAAAAATTACATGACAGGAAAAGTGGTCAAAAGGCCCTGATGTGAAAGTCCAGCAGAGTATTGCTGTGAATTTACTCTACTAGCAAATACTATTCATCCTTCTGGAAGATGCTAAGTTGGTCTAGCTGATTCACTAATAAAAATGCTTTTTCATCCTACGCAGAGATAAGGAAAATAGACATAGCACCCCAGGATGGGCTAGTGGGACATGGGTTATGAGTAGCAAGACATTCTATAATCAAAAGTAAAATCACTATCATTTTTTCACTTCAGTTATTTTTACACAAGCTCTTATTTAAGTATGTTTCTTCTTTCTAATATTAGGCATCCTGGTTTTCTCTGCTTAAAAATTCCAAATTCTCCGGTTCAAACCCCCCAAATCCACGTTTTTCCGCAATTAAAATGAAATGCCACTATACATATAGGTATTAGCTGAACACAATGTTTTATCTATATATTTAAAATTCTAAAGCAGTTTGGAAGCCTGTCAGTGCCTCAATCATTATAATAAAATAGATTCCAAATACCTATATATTTTGGTGTTTGATTTTGGTTTTTTTATCCTATAAAATCAGAGCTCTCCCTGCCCCCTTCACTCTCCAGCTGTGGCTGTCCCCCCTGCCACCATGTGGTGCTGAGCAGACCTGATATTTTAGTGCCCGGGCCCTGCCCATGCCCTTGCCCCTCACTTCCAAGCCACAGCTCCACCAGCCCTGCTGATGCACCTCACACCCAACCTACAGCTTCCAACCCCCACATCCCTGCCGGTGCCCTTCACTCCTAACCCACAGTCCTGCCCCATCCCTGCCTGTGCCCCTCACTCCAACCCACAGCCTCCCACCCTCCTACACCTGCTGGTGCTCCTCACTCATGAACTCCACCCCTTGCCCCCCACTCCAGTCCCGCTGGAGGGGGTGTCCAGCTGCAAGGGCAATGGAGCTAGGGCCATGGCCCACAGCCTCCTGCTCCTCCAGCAGTGCCTGAGTACCAGCTGCCACCTGTGGGAGGTGCTGGCTGCTGTAGCCAGAGACTGGGCTGGTATGCACACAAGATAGGCAGTCAGTGAAAATGTAGACTGAGGAGTCAATGGGTGAGAGACAGGCTGGGGGCATGGGGGGAAAGAGAGAGAAGGGGGATGAATAGTGGAGAGATACCTAGGGAATCAGATGTCAGGCAGGTTATAATGTGTCATAAATCCAATGTCTATATTTAGTCCATGATACCAGCCCAGCCTCTGGCTTCTTTACTTTCCATTCCATCCAGGAAGAGCACACACCAACTGCTGAAACTTCCTTAGCCTGACAAACGGTTTTTGAACCTGAAAGCTTGCTTAATGATTGTTTTCCAGCTATTCAAGTTGGTCTAATAAATGATACCAGATTCATGCACAGAACCTTGTCTGCCTATGTCCTTAGACCAACACAGCTACAACCTACACCTCAGTAGATTTGTGTGTTTTATGTGGATCCTTCAAGGGTTAATTCACTTAAAACGTTAGCTTCACCTGCCATAGCAGGGCCCTAATTTTATGGCAGTTTAGATAGTCCCATAACTTTACCTAGACTTAATTAACCCAAGTCATACTGGATCATAAAAATGGCAATATTCAATTACTTGTATTTCAGTAGCACAATAAGAAGCCCATTGAGCAGATACTGGATCCCAAGGTAACTATAAGATTTTGCTTCTCGCTATTTGTCAAAACCAAAATTCTTTATGGAAACATAACTTCAACAAAATACTCATTTGGAAGCTTCCTCAAATCTGGCCTGGAATTTAAAGGGAGGAAAAGCTCTACAGAACAGCCAATGGCCTGGTAGATAGAGCACTCACTCAGGCAATGGTCCAGCTTAGATCCCTGGCAGATGTTACAATTAAGATGCAATTACCCTGTTAATCACACCATAAACAATAACCCCGTCACACATTCAACAAATTAATGGTGTGACAAAACAAGAAACAGGCCATGAAAATATTCCAATGTATAACATTTTTATGGCTGGTTTCTACTGGAGCTTAAATTGAATGTGCAGCAGGGTAATGAGAGTCAGCTCAATACTCTGGTGGGGTCCTGGCCCCAGGACCACATGGGAGTCTTGAACCAGCTCTGGGGCTGATAGTCAGACCCAGCCCGGGGACTCCACCTGGGCTGGAACTGGCTCCAGTGCAATTCCAGGGCTAGGACCAGCAGTCAGTCCTGATCGTTGGTCCCAGCCCCAGGACTGCACAGAAGTCTGAACTGGCTCCAGCCAGGTACCACACTGGAGTCTTGAAGCAGCTCCAGTACAGTCCTGGGGCTGGAACCTACAATTTCAGATCCCAGTCCCCTGACTATACGTGAGTCTGGAACCAACAGGGATTGCAGAGCAATCTCAAACGGTTTCAATGTAGTTGCAGGGATGCAGCCAACAATCGCCTGATTATCAGTCCCAACCCCAAGACAGCTCAGGTTCAGCCAGCTTGTGGGCACTCAGCTTTCAACTCTCCACTGCAAGGGAAGCCCAGGATTCTGGGTTCCCTCTGCATGGGCAAGTAGTAATGATGCTATTGGGATCTGATTCCTGATCCCAAAAATTGCACATTTAGTCATGTACATGTAGCATCACAGGATGCATAAGTGTTGGGATTGGGGATGAGATCCCATTGTGCCTTTAAACAAATGTGTTCCACTGGCCTTGGTTTCTAAAACTGCCTGATTCAAAGAGGTGAACAAGTTGGAGTCTCCAGCATCCTAAGTGATTGTCAGCTAAGTACCAGACTTCTAGCTATTGTTTATGGTGGATGTCCCTGTTCATGACAAAAATAAATAAATAAATAAATACATTCACAAAACACTTGTTTTCTTTCTGCACTGGAACAAAAAAATTCTTGAAGCTTCAATTTAAATTGGGGGGGGTTTTGCAAAATGGAATTCTTGTTTTCTGGCCAGCCCTGAGTACCCCGTCAGTGTTGTGCACTCATCTACAACCATAATATTTCTCCCTCCATTCAAATGCATCCCAAAGATTGGCTTCTTCCCCTCAGTATTAAAATTTGTGGCTATAAAAGTCGGAAGAATGTACATTATAAAAGTTCACTTAGAACAAGAGAAACTTATACTGTAATAACAATTATAAGAAACACGCTACAAAAAATTGTGACTTTTTCAGAAGTGCTTAGCAAACAAATCCATGAACTTGCAGATAGCAATTGCTCAGATCTCTAGTGACTGGTAGAAGAATGGAGCAGAGGCCAACCAAAATATCACTACACAATATGTGTACATTTGCCTGGTTAGTGTGCTCTGCTATTTTAATCCTTCAGTGCATTTTTGGAAGCCTTTAATCAGAGATGTAGTAAACTGTTTGAATTTTACAGTACATGGTAAGTGTAAATACTACCAGCTTAGATGATTTCAGTTTCCGTTCTTTGTATTAAAAACCCTGCCTGAACATCTGTGCCTGTGAAGATTAAAGGACTGAAAACCCTGGAAACAGAAGATCTTTGTATCCACAAGTCACTGCAGAATGCTACAATGCCTGGGAAGCTTAACTGCCCCACCAACTGATTTTGCCCACATCTGAAGGGTCTTTAATATTATCTAAACACTCTAGAGGGTAAAGCAGCTTTCCATCAATTTAACATAGTCCTTGTGCTAACACAGCTTTAGACTGCCTCCAAACTACGCCTAATCTTTTACACCAAGAGCACATCTATTGTTGGCAGTGAAATTAGTGGTCAAGACTATTGTCCACTGGGAATGCAGCCAAGATCACATTTACTTTTAAGAAAACTCATGGCCCACTTCTGATCTCACCTGCACTCACTTTTGTACTAATGCAACTTATCTAACTCCGCAATTACTCCTGATTTACGCAAATATAAAGGAGATCATGAATCGGCACTCAGACTCTACAGCCAAGAAGCTTTAAACATTATTTTATATAAGTGTGTGTGTGTGGAGGGAGGGGATAGATAGATATGTATATATTAGGGCTGTGTGACTCTTCAGTCTCTGATTCAATTTGGTAGAGATTTGACCAGACTCAGTGGCCAAATCTCCGCATCTGAATCAAATCAGAGGACTCTTTAATCTCTCTAAATCAATTCCAACAGATTCAGTCATTCAGACATAGATACAGCTTTAAATGGTTTTTCTACATACCTCTAGATAGCAGGGGCTCTGAACCCTGTGGTGCTGGAGCAGATGCAGCATCCCACAGAAGCACAGGGGGCTCTCTAGTGCACTTGGCAGCAGACCCAGAAGTGCCAGACACCAGGGAGCATGCTGGGGGGCCCCCGTACCCCGCCCCCAGCTCAGTGACTGGTGCCTCCTGGGTCAGGGGAGGGACACCCAGGGTCCCCCGCAGCTGATTGCCATGCCATAAGGGCACAGAGGACCCCCAGTGCGCTCTCCAGCAGACCTGGGATAGATAGATAGATAGATAGATAGATAGATAGATAGATATCTTGTTTAAAGCCTCATGGGTCTAGAGTCTGAGTGCTGATTCATGATCTCCTTTATATATACATAGAAGGCACATGCTCCTTCAAGTACTGAATGCTTTCTCCAAGGCATACAGCACTCTCACCTACTTATTCAAGGCTTTTAAATTCAATTCCCTTATATTAAGATGAGGCTCTTGCCATCACATATTTATCTACATGTATCCCAGAATACGTATGCTTTGTATGATAACAATAAAAATTACACTTTAAAAAAAATACAATGCCAATTCTAGGTAAGTCCTCCTACCACCACTCAAGGGGGGGTGGGACTTAAAGCATCCCTATTCCTTAAGGCAGGCAGTTGAAAGTTTCCCTTGCCTAAAGTTGCACTGGTCCAAAGCCTAGGACAGGGAGCACTGGATCATGTACCAGTGAGAGATCTGAGGTCCAGTACTGTACAGCTCACCTGATCCACAAATGGGTAGTTTCACATAAACTTGAAAAGAGATTCTCAGTTTTCCACAGAGGCACAATATTTACTGTTAGTCCTGAAAGGTCAAAAACTTAAAGAAGTTACATTGTTGTGTATAGAAACAGTATTTTCAGATCTCTATAATAAAGTTGGTCCAAACAGTCTTTATTCTCAAAAGGAAATGGCAAAGAGCTTTTATACATTCAACCTTTTGTATATTTTTCAAGATTTATTTTTATTTTCCTGCATATTTTATCTCACAATTTGGTGTAGAGTGGGATAGAAGCTTCATGGCAAGGGTCAGGTTATGCTCTAGATTGTAGGTTTTCATTTAAAAAGAATATCATCTCTAACTCTTCATGCCTCAACACTTGAGGTGCTCACCATGTCTAGCATGGAGTGCATCCTCACGTGTTTGTTCTAAGCCACAAACATTTACCCTTTACACTCTTTCGCCAAGCACTACAACTCACAGATCAGTCTTTTCTTCCTCCACCCCACCAAACATTCTGTCTTGTTTGTATTGACCATGTGCAATTAAATATCTGCCAATCTGAGCAAAGTAAAATATATTTTACTAATGAAAAAATATCACAGGAATTACTATATTGAGATTTAATCTGTTATTAATATGAATATGCATGTTTTAATTCAAATAAACCAGGTCCAGAATTTCCAGATATGTTCCCCCAAAATTTTGAATAATTTTGCCATAAAGTACATGTAGCAGGCTATCACTTTCACAATACAGTTTTTATTTTCCCTAAGGGAAACTTGTCTCCACAGGAAATAACAAAGTATAAACAAGCAAGTACATAAACAATAAGTAATTAAATAAAACCCTGCAGTCCTTTTCCAGACCTTGAGTAACCCTGGCTCTGTGATGCCTCCTCAACACCTCCACCTTCCTTCTCTCTCCTTTCAACCTTCTCTGGGAGCTTTTACTTCTTCAGGGGCCATCCAACCATCCCCATCAGCTGGCACAGCCCTCCTAGACAGGCAGGCAGGCAATCCTCTTTCAACTGTCTGCAGCTGAGCTGCAGCCCCTGAGCCATGCACCCAGTTACAATACAGTTTTATTCATTTTATTCACTTTCTTCCTCTCAAGTTTGAGTAACTAGCTATTTAAGCAAAGAAATATAACCAATACAAAAAAAACCAAAAAACAAACCTGTTTTAGTCTTGTAAACCAGGCTCTCTAGTAAAACAATTGGCATATACCAAATGCACCAATAGATAGTGTAAACATTTTACTAGTACCCATGTGAAGCAACTTGCATGATAATGCACCATGCCTGGGTACATACATTCCAGAAGGTTAGATCGAGTTAAAAATGGCCACCTAAACTAAATCAGAAATGGGGGGACTAGCAGGGAGTAGTTGGGGAAATAAAGGGAGAAGCAGGGTCCTGGAAGGGGGGCGGGGGGGAGTCAGGAGTCTGTAGTTGGGTAGGGGAGGGCAAGTGGGGTCTGCAGAGAAGGATCAGGGGAATCAGCAGGACTAACATGGTCCACAGAAGGGCAAGCATGATCCACAGGAGGGATTGGGAGGTCTAGTGGGTTCTGCAAAGGGGAATAGGAGAGTCCACGGGATGTTTCTGGGGTCCAGGAGGGTTTGGTGGCATCAGTTGGGCTCACAGCATGTTCAGGGGACATGGGAGGATGGGGGGCTCTCCCCTCCACCCCAGGACCGGGGATATTTTTAGCCCCCCTGACATCCACCACCCCCAGATAAACAATCCCTAACCCCACTGAACCTAGTCCCCACACCAGAACTTATTTCCTTGGATCCTGGCATAAGTGAATGCTGATAAAACTGGCATCAGGAGTAACTTATAGGATAGAGGGTTTGGTGGGCTCCTGGAAGGCAGGGAGTACAGGCTGGTCTGTAGGGGGGGTGCTGTCCATTTGGGGGGTGGGGTGAGGGGCTGGAGGGCCAAAAATAGCCTGGTGCCAGGGGGGCAGGTAAGAAAAGCACAGCTCCAGGGCTAGGGCCAACAGCTGGGGTTTTCTAACCCTCAGTTGTGCTGGGAACTGTACAGAAGTTTGGAACAGTTAGATAGGTCTAAAAATGTCAAACCTGATCCAAGTTACACGTCCTCAGAAGGTAAATTTTTAGACCAACCTAACCTTCCTGAACTTCTGTACAGTTTGCACCTATATTGACCTAACTAGGGATCTAAGTGTGAGGTCTGCACCTAGGTAAACTAAGTTAGATCACATGGCCATTTTTAATACGATCTAACCTCCCCCTAACTTCTTTGAATGTCTGTATGCACCCCGTGATCCAAAAGGGAAGTGCAACTATGGCACTACAACCCTCTGGATCAGCCCCTGGAACTGGATAAGAGAAAGAAGCTGATAAATTTGAAAGCCGATTTTATTTGCAAAAAAATATTTATTTGGTAATAAGCAGTGATTGGGATAGGAAACATAGAAACTTTATTTTACTTAGAACTGGGCAATGTTTTCAACGTATCTCTAGAACAGAATTTAATTTGTCTAGTAGTTGAGCAGTATGTGGAGACACTTTTAAAATTGTGGCTCTGTAGATCCTAAAGCATTTAAGTGACAACTTTAAGTAGTCTAGACCATATCTCAGAATTCCCAGAGCTCACTGCTGAGCTAAAGGAGCAATGCTGTTAGCTACAGGCTAGACAGGCTCTATTATTCTGAATCTTCCCCATGCCCTGAAAAGCCATTAAAACATAACATTGTCTGAAATATGCAAAATAAATAGGGCCATGAAAGACTGGGTGGAACGTGGACTACATTTTAGGAGTTATAGTGTTTCAAAGAAGGAAAGACATGTCTAAAAGCACAATAATACTCCATGTTGGTTATTTTATACACGAGGAAAGGAATTAAAGAGAAATGAGTGACACCAGCAAATGTTCCCTGTAAAACATACAGATGTAGCAGCTGTGTATGAACACAGTAAGTTACTGCTGTGAAATCTGATTCACCGTGTGCAGCACAGCAGGACCGAACCACGCAACTTTTTTGTTAACAAGAGCTGACTTCCTGCTTTAGTGAATTCTGGCAAATGGGAAGTTTTAGTCACTGATGGCTGTTCTGGTAGATCTTTCACCTCACCTAGTTTTTTTGAGGAAGTAGGCAGAGGTGTTGCTTAATGTTCATTACGTGTAAATTCAAAGTGGAGATCATGCAAGACCATTAGACCCTTTGTCCTTTACAAAGATTATGGATGTTAACTTTATTATGGCTATTAATTGCATTCCACTTAACTGAAGTAACCAAGGGGTTTATAAAATAAACCTAAAAACACACCTAAAATAAACTGCTACATACACACACGCAAACTTCATGTTTTGAATTAATTTCATTTCATAGAGAAGAGTATTCAGTTTTTGTATTATTCAGCTGAATCCTTCTCAAATGAAAATACAGGAACTTTACTGGGACATGGCAGAAGTGGAACAGAAAGGGAAGATACAGGAAAAGATAATCCACACTCCCAAGGATCATACCTATGAACAAGAGATTATTTCACCTAAAAGGTTGGGTCTGATGCTTGTAAACACATCATTTCTTAAATTAAACTAAAAATCCACATTGACAATTTCAAGAACCAACCTCTCACAATACTTATCATCAGTGTTGCTGCAAGTGTTGCCTTACTTGTACCTATATTCCTTGCCCTCTTCCCTTCTCTCTGTTATTCTTCAAACAGTTTCCCCTTCATAGGCCTGTCTACACTATAGTAACACAACACTGTAACTTGCACTGTGCAATACAAGAGCATCTGAAATGTCACAAGCTGCATCCAGTTTTGGTGGAGTACTGCATCCAGTTTTGGGCTCCACAATTCAAAAAGGATGTGGAGAAGCTTGAGAGAGTCCAGAGGAGAGCCACACGCATGAT
>NW_017728911.1:13477394-13481155 GCF_001723895.1 Crocodylus porosus | reverse complement strand
AAGAATTTCTTTACTGTCCGAGCCCCCAAGGTCTGGAACAGCCTGCCATCAGAGGTGGTTCAAGCACCTACACTGAACACCTTCAAGAGCAAATTTGGATGCTTATGTTGCTGGGATCCTATGACCCCAGCTGACTTCCTGCCCTTTGGGTGGGGGGCTGGACTCGATGATCTTCCGAGGACCCTTCCAGCCCAAATGTCTATGAAATCTATGAAGCTGCAGTGGAGCAGTGAGTTCAGGCATAACAAAAGAAAAGAAAAAGAAGGCAGCCAAAGAATTAAGAAAAATACAACAAACAGGATGTTAATTCACTTTCCCTCTTAGCAAGTCAGTACAAAACCACAACCAAAAAAACCCAACAAAAGTAAAACTGAAAAACAAACCAAATAGCCCATGGAATCAGCCCAAAGTCTGCCTAAATTGTTCTGGGCATTGGGGTTTTATTTGTTTTGACCAACATGAGTACGTAAAGAGAAAACTTCAGTGGGGCACCAGATAGCAAAGATATTTATCAGGAGATGCATGCAAGCATGTAAACCTAGACCTCCTTAATAAAAAGACTGACTAATCAAGGACGTAGAAAAATCAAATAAATATAAGGCCAGAAGAGACCTCAAAAGATCCAAGCTCCTATACCAAGGCAAGATCATGAGAAACAGATTGTGTATTACAAGAAAGAGTATAACCATGGATCCTGGTTTTCTCCAATTTAAAAAGTCCCCAATTTTCAGTTAAAAAAAGGTAACCCCAAATCCACATTTTCTGTGATTTAAATTAAACACAACTAACATATACACATACACAAACCCAAATCCACATTTTTCCATGATTAAAATGCAACACGGCAAAAGAGACAGAGAGCATGTAGTGTTGCATTTTAATCATGGAAAAATGTGGATTTGGGTTTGTTTTGGGGGTTTTTTTTAACAGAAAAGTGGGGATTTTTTTTAACTCAGAGAAAAACCAGGATCCCCAGTTATAACTCTGTGAACAAAGTCAATAGTGTGGGAAACCTTAAATTTGGTCTCTTGTAATTTCCCAGCTGCAGTCTCAGTCCCTTCGGGTCACTGGAAAATTGGCACAGTGTGGAGGCGACCCTTTGACACTACTCCACCTCAAGTTAAAAATTTCCCCGTACATGTAGAAAAAAGTTGCATGAAAATCTGCTGATATGACACAATCTAAAGAAGTTTTCTACCTTGCTAATGTCAGAAATCAAACTATTTGGTCTTGCCATGATATCCTGATGATATTCAGACACGGTGTCTGCTCTTACTAAACCTTCACCAAGATTTATGAAGTTGCATCATAACTGTGAAAAGGATTTGGCACTCTGCTTCTGTAAAGGCAATTCTAAACATTTTTTTTAATTTAGATTTTTAGATATTAATCTCCCCCATACAATACTGCAGGAAGTATTGCATATTACAGCTGCTGTAATATGATGGGTTGTCTTTTTTTGAAAATGAAAATATCCGCTAGATACCTGACAGTGAATGATGGTGTTTAGGGTATTTCTTTCTTCCTAGTTTAAGGCTGGCAGAAAGCTAAAGGAAAAACAAACAAGATTAAGCCAACTAAAGCTCATTCGAGGAACACACAGGAACTTCACACTACAATGAATGAAAGAGTCCTGACATTGTATCCGTTTCACTAAAAAAATACTGGCCAGATGCTGAGCTGGTTCAAAACGCTGTACCTCTCTTGCAGTCAGTAATCCTCTGAGGCTGGAGCTTATAAAATTTACAGAGACATAACATGCCACATGTAAGACTCTTATGGGGAAAGAGGTGTGATAGGTCTGCTCCAATGCAATAGTAAAAGAATGCTGCTATTAGCATTCATTTTTCCCTGGAAGGGAAACATGTCCTTTGAGCACATCTTGTTGTTTCATGGATCTTCTTAATGCTGAATTTTATTTCTTTTTTTTATTCCTATGTCCATAGAAAGGCCTAGGTTTCAGAATGACTCAACCTCTAGCTAGTGAGAGTTGCATGCCAGCAACACACACTGCTCCCTTTAGAGGCTAGACACACAAAAAAAGACAGTACAAAATGCTCATCTATAATAAACAGTCCTGTTGGCAAGGCATGGAGTAACAGGGCTGCAATCTCTTATCAGTTATGCACTTTCCCAAAAGTGCATCCAGCCAGTTTTCATAGTTGTGCCTTGTGCTGACATTACTACATATGACACTAGGGCAAATGGTCACATATGGCAACATACTTATTACGCTGCTGGCCAATAACATCATATATAAGTCGATTTAACAGATTTACCCAAACCCAAGATGTCTTCAAATTTAAGATGATCCCCCAATAATTAAAGTCTATAAATGGAAAACGTATAAATTTGTTATAGGTTTTCCATGTAAAGTATCTAATTAATCAGAGGGAAATCTTAAATTCACCCCTCCCTCCACTGCTGCAACACGGAAAGCAGCAGCAAGGGACCATGCAGTAGGGGAAGGAGGTGGCCCTCATACCCCCCGCCCCCACTTATTCTCCCTGCAGCCTGCACCCCCCTGCAGTGCCTGTACCCCCTGCTACCTGCACCCCCTGACCTCCGCAGCCTCTACCCCGCCCCCCGCTCCCTGCGGCCTCTACCCCCTTCCCCCTCCACTTACTGTCAGGTGCGACTCCAGCTCCATTTCTTCTTGGGGCAGGGAGCACATGGAAGACCTGGCGCCTCGCCAGCCACACAGCAGCTTTCCAGGGCTGGAGCTGCCACCAACAGCAGCACTGGTGCACAGCCAGGCAGGGACAGCAGCTTCCATGTGCTCCATGCCCTGGGACAGGACGGAGACAGACTTGCAAATGACTGCAAGTGGCAGGTGGAGGGAGCGGGTAGTAGCAGTGGGGAAAGCCAGGGACTGCAGGAGGCAGGTGAAGGGCAGAGGCTGGCAGGGGGGAGGAGGGAGCAGGCAGCTGCTGCAGCTCTGACTCTGGCCCTAACACAGATGAGCTACCTGCCCCCCTGCCCTGTACCTGAATTCATAAAAAGAACCTCATCTTGGATTCAAGTAACTATGATACTTTAAAGAAATCAGGATTCTATTCTCTCCTGGTAATAAAAAAAGAAAAAGGTCTCTCTCTTTTCTGCTCCCTAAAGACAAAACCTAGTCTTTGTAAAGGGTAACACTGAAGCCAGATTCTGAGATCTTTCTTCACCCAGCACCCATTTTTATACCTGTAATTTTGAAATCAATGACACTTAGACATCTAACTGATCTGAAGTCCTTCTGCACTAGTACTTCATGCAATTCAAAGTTGTGCCAATATCTAGTTGTAAAGAGAAAGTAAACCTGACTTTTTACCTCTGCCACATCTGGCTCTTGAGGAAAGAGCTTCATGCTACAATATCGCTAATCCGTCTAGATTGGACTTGTAGGCTTATTTGAAATATTTTGCAAATAGTATTGCACTTTCCTTGGATTCAAGTTGCTTTCTGTTACACTGGTATGTACTTACATAGCAATGTCACAAGCTTCAGTGTCATTTCTTATAATTTCCATTAATGTGATAGAAAAGAATTTTGTTGTTTACATCCAGAGATGACAGCAGCTTAACTCTTAATAGTATAAGACATGAAAAATGCAACTGTGATATGTAAAGGAGCAAAGCAGGACTATGACAACACAGCTTACTATCAAGGCACGGTAGGATAAAATTAGCCTCCACAAGAGAAGGTTAAGGGGGGACCTTGTGGCCTGCTACAAACTGGTCAGGGGGGATCAGCAGGTATTGGGGGAGTCCCTGTTC
>NW_017728911.1:13475461-13477383 GCF_001723895.1 Crocodylus porosus | reverse complement strand
GCTCTTTCCTGCCAAGGCAGGGGGTCGGACTAGATGATCTACCTAGGTCCCTTCCGACTCTAGCTACTATGAAACTATGAAACTATGGTGAACTCACCACCAAAAGATAAAGTAAGTAAATGCACAGGAAAAATATATTGGAAATGTATTTGCTTTGATGGTGACACTTAGGAAAATAAATATAAATCTTACATAGTAAGAGCCCTGACGCTTCTGTACATAGAAGCAGGATGTGTATAAGAAACATTTAACAGGTATTACAGGGAACAAGGGGAAAATTGAATGAAAAAAGGAAATGTAAAGCAGCAATAAAATGTGCAGTGAGGGGGTCACTCAGACCTTCAAGACTGAAAACTATATTAGGGATAGACTTCAGATAAGACACTGAGAGCTTAATTGATCTTTCCTGAGCACAAGTAGCATGAAAAGCAATTAAATATTCTATCATCGAACTACAACTCATCTTTGTTTACCACCATTAGAAGTTAGCCTAACTTCACGATGACACTGTACATATTTAGAAATTATGCATCATAAAAATAGGAAATGAATACAGGCAGTCCTCAGACTTACAACCCAATTGGTTCCTGAAAACTGCATCTTAAGTCAAAACATTGCAACTGAGAACCGATTTTCCCATAGGAAACAAAGTTATAAATGGGGGATTGGTTCCCGAACCAAGGCTTGATACCCTATTCTTACCAAAAATACCCCAGAATTTTGTACTTAATCTATTATATTGTAAATAGCAAGCATATTGATTTGGAAGAACTTCTTTGAGGTGACTTTGCTAGACTTTTTGAAGGGTTCTTGGATTCGTCTCAGGAGTCTTGGCTGCAGGTTTTTCTGGAGTCTTGTCTGCTTTCTTAAAGAAAGCGTCCAAGGAAGTTTGAACAGATGTTCTCCAGGGAGATAGGCAATGCAGCAAACTTGTTCACTGAGGTGGTGTCATGTCAGATCAAGCGTTGTAAAGTCGAAACTCACATCAGAAAGTTGAAACAGGGTGTCAATTTATAAACGTTGCAAGTCGAGGACTGCCTGTACACTGAAGGCCACCAATTGAAACTGCTTTTCAAAAGCACAGCATCTCCAAAATGAAATCGAAGTGCAGAACAGGGTGTGTTTTGGTAGTTCCACATTACAGATACAGAACATTGCAAATAGCTCTGCTGTTATTGTTCTCAGGAACCACACAAAGATGTTCTTCATTTTCAGACCTGTGCCCATAAGTTCAATGATACTTGTCAGATTCAAAGGTCCATAGGAAAAAAGTATGTAATATTCAGTATTTAATAGTTTTTCTGATGTTAGACATTTTGGTACAGTCCCATTGTTCTCTGCAATTGACAAGCTTGAGTTTCAAACACTTCCATTTCCATATTATCAATTCCAAAATTAAATATATTACCCACCAAAAAACCAGAGCATTTCTCACCAAGTATTATCCGAATAATAACTGTACAACATATTTCTGTAAAAGTAAAATCCTATGATTTTCAGTGCAAAAAGAGGGAACTAAGTTGGGAAAAGGTCATATTGAATTTCAATTGCTCCTGAAAGCAGCAAATGTGCTGAAGAAGAAACAGCAAACAAGAAAAATAAACTCTCCCAACTGGTGCTGTCATCTCCACAGTCTTTTTCCATTTGCTTTTCTCCACTGTGTAAGCCATTTGGCTAATCTTCCTATCTAACTAAATTTAGGTTGTTGTGCCAGAAATCAGTTTATTTCTACATTTTTGAGGAAAGGAATCCACTGAACTCAGCTCTTGCAGAAATTGCTAAAGGCAAGTTTTCTTTTTCTCCTAAAATATTTCTTCCAATATGTTGGGATAAAGAAAGCCTTCCCCCTTGGGCCCCGGGGGAGGCACATCTGGGCCACGGGTTAGCGAGGATTTAGTTAGGGAGCTTCTGGAGGGGTTGGA
>NW_017728911.1:13458074-13474276 GCF_001723895.1 Crocodylus porosus | reverse complement strand
ATATCAGGAGGCGCTACTTCACGGTCAGGGCGGCTAGGGTCTGGAACCAGCTTCCAAGAGAAGTGGTGCTGGCTCCTACCCTGGGGGTGTTTAAGAGGAGGTTAGATGTACACGTTGCTGGGGTCGTTTGATCCCAGTACTCTTTCCTGCCCAGGCAGGGGGTCGGACTAGATGATCTGCTCAGGTCCCTTCCAACCCTAGAAACTATGAAACTACATTTCTTCACTGACACTGAAAGTCCTAAACACAAAATGCAAACACAGCCAATGGGTCAAATCCTATTAGAATTATACCCAAGTCAGTATCTCAAACTAAGTAAAAACTTAACATCAGAAAAATACATGGACTTTTGTTTAAAAGCAGCTTCCAAACAAGCTGATGTAAGATATGATCTTAAAACAGTAACCTATTCCAGGATGCCTTGAAGGCAAAGGCATTTCTACCCCTGATAACCTTTATACACTTTTTTTTAAAAGAGGAAACAAAGAATAGAAATTATTAATAAGAGTCTTTTAATGGGAGGGGTGGGGGGAAGGAGGGGGTCGGACAACCCATCAACAAAAAAAGTCCTTTTTCCTAAACTTAAGAAACATGGTCTCATTTGCACTTCGGGTGTCTAAAGACATTACAAGTGCTTTCCCACCAATTGTTTCATCTCATTTCCCAAAACACCTCCAAATAAGAAAATAATTGTACTGTTTAGAAATATTTTAGTGGAATGTTCAGCCAACAATTCAAGGCCAGTAATACAACTGTATTTCCTGTCTGTAGCTTTCACAATAAAAAATAAATAAGCCAACTCTGCAAGGTGCAGAGAGAAAAATCAGAATATTTTCCAGAACCACATGCTACAACAAAAAGAATGCAAAGACTTGCATACATGCTCAACTTTAATCTCTAAGATAAACATACGAGTAAGGGCCGCATCTAAATACTCGTTATTCATCGAGATTGGCTCAGATCACCCATTTTCCATAGAATGCACTGACTGCTGGTCTGTTATTTTTAGTTTTGCAGAGCCTTACATAAGGATCTATGAAAGATACCAAACAATGTTAAGTAGTATTGTTCATTCCAACGTTAAATTGAGCTACTGTTTCAAAGCAGGAAGCCCTGCTCACCCACCAAGGACTGAACTTCCTCTCTGCTGATCTGCAGTTCTTTCCAAACTCAGTAAAAGGGGGTTAGTACAAAAACACAAAAAGGAGCCACTAACAGGAGAAAAGTTACTCCCACAGCAAACATACGCCTGAGTCTCAGTACAAGCAAAACAGGAACTCTTCCCTGAATTACAAAGCCAAGAGCTGACACTCAGTTAGAAAGATGTCTGTCTTAGTGTCAGGAGCTAACAGCAGCATTCTTTGTCTAGTGGTTGACTCATAAGTCAGAGAGATTTGGGGAAGTTTAATGAGTATGTACCTCTGGTGTAAGCTAACTTTGGCATAAATAGGAGCTGTCCTATGTCAGGACTGGGAGTGACAGATAGACTTTGAATCCATGTGGAACCTTCACTGGGGAAGTCGCCATCTCTCTCGTCTACAAAAGAGTGAACAGTTTCACAGTGGTCACCAATGGTGTTTCCTAGGAACTGAAAAAAACATCCCTTAATGCCAGTCTTTTATCTTTTTAAACTAATACATATGAAGGCCCAGACTTACTGCATTTCTTATTCAATTAACCCAGAATTAATTTGATGTTATTACACTTAATTTGGGAATTTACTAGAATGACACTGCTGTTTCTTTCAGTTCCCCTATTTTTCTTAATAGCTTTTTTTAAGTCCATTTAGAAGCTTAATTATGCCACTGGCAGCATAACAAAACAGAAAGGCTAAGTAGCAGCAGGCAGCTGAAAACAGATCAGCACCAGTCGCTGCCATGCCCATCTTAATCATACAATACTCAAACCAAAAGGCACACAGCAATAAAGTTATTAAATAAGCAACATGCTGCATGGTGCTTGTTCTTTGGATCAAAGCTATTAGGTAGTTGTCCCAGGCCAAAAAGTTGCAGTCTGGACTTCACTGAACTTGTATTACACCTCGATGCCACAGGATCCCCCAAAGAGTTGAATGTGACAGCTGTGCTCTTCAAGAGTAATGGATTTTTCAGCAACATATCACGAAAGCTGAAATCAGATTCACTGAGATGGCTAACCCACAGCTTTCGAACTTCCCTCCCTCATGTAGCAAACTTGCCATGAATCTCATTGCCTTCAGGGAAAATAAAATAACACCACCCTACCCCTCAAAATTTTATACAACTTAATTTTAATTTTTACACAAAACCAACATATTTATTTAAAAGATGTATGTACTCTCTATAGGAAATGTTTAATTTGTGAGGATTAGGCTACTTGGTATATTTAACAGTTATAATGTACTGGGATAATACATGATAAGACCACGCCTGATGCCCAGAAAAGATTTTAAAAAGCTACCAAATTGGTTCTTAGTATAATTCAAGGTGCTGGTTTGGATCTATAAAACTATGCATGGTTGGAATCCAATCTATCCATCTCTCATATTTCCATCCTTGTGCAATAAATAACCTGCCAGCTGAGATCAGCAAGACACTCCTACTAATCAACCCCAGATTCAAACACTGGTTTAGAGACATGGAGACGCGACACTTTTGGTGGGCAGTCATTGGCTCAGGAATTCTCTGCCACATTTGTCTTACAGAAGGCGAAGCGTATTGACCTCTAAGGCATGCTCCAAGGCTTATCATTTTACTCTGCCTTTTCCTAAGTAAGTAGCCTGAATAGGTTGGTTTTTATGGTCATTCACAAAAATATTCTCTACTCTTTTTTAACTATAAAACTAGCTGCAAATACAACGTTAATTATCCCCCTGTCATTTGCACCAAATCATTCCTCTAATTTATAAGCATTCACCTGTTTAACAATGGCAAGTCTGTTTTAACTAAGTAAATCAATATCTTATCACTACTTTGTATTGTAGGTTTGGTTCTTCTGCTGTTCTTCTGCTATAAAGCTTTTCAGTAACTGACAGATGGAATTATTTAAAAATTAATTTTACCACCTCTAGGATACCACAAAGAATAAGGGCCCAACTCCAACATACCCAGTTTTCCCAGAGTCACAATGGGCCCTTTGTGTTTCATCTAAATTTGATACAATTTAATGAGTAACAAAACCATTAACCAATAGTTGCACAGAGCAACCAAATTCATACTCTCAGAAAGTGATCAAATCTGCACAATTAGTTTCTTACAATGGTAAAACAAAAATTAAAATTTGAATTCCAGTAAACTAGTAAATTATTGCTACTAAAGCCAACTGAAGTTAAAAATGTTCCCAGTGAATTAACACTCCCAGGGAATAGGATAGATTACTGTAGTAGAGACATTCCTCACTTTAAGCCACTTTCAGAGGCCGCTTCTTTGAGTATGTAGAGAGTGACTATCAATCCCTGCAAAGTGCATCTAATACTACCTTATAAGGCTGCTATTGAATGGCACTAGTCACTCTGTCCTGACCAGGAACTCAGAGCCAAAACCGGATCTGGCAGTAGAGAATTCCAACAACGTAAGAAAGGCCTCAACAGTCTCCCATCTTCTTCATTAAAGCCTGACTGTGGAAGTGACAATATTGTATCTATTACTTGTTCTAACTTTTTCTATATTTTAATTGTATGAAATTTGAATTTCTATAGCTTACCTTTCTGTGTTCAATTGAGCCCTGTGGGATGACAAGCTGAAATCCTAGCACTGCTAGAGAACTGAGAATTCTGGAAAAAAAAAAAAATTAAATATTGCAGGTATCAATGAATCAGACTGTGTATCCTAGCAATCTGTCACAGGCAATGAACCTGTACAAGCTCATGTACTTGTATGGCATTACCAACGTGAGAAGTTTCATTATATGTTATGAAAAACCTTTATTTAATAACACTGCTTTAACTATGTAGCAAGTGTTTGTATAACACACATGTAGGTAGATACATACTTGCAAAACTACTCAGTAACTTAGAGCATAGCAAAGAAAGGCTAGTTTGAGCTGGCCAAATAACTGCACCCTCCCAGTATATACAAGGTGCAATACATTAATACAAACTTAAACACATTTTTGCTTGAATGGTAAAACAATACTTACTTGAATATAATACGTTTCTTTCCGTCCAACTGGCATGTGGGGAAAGCCCCTTGTCTTACAATTTCAGCACGGACGGGACAGGCCAAGCTGGGCTCACCCCGTGCCATGCCATGCAGTCCCCAGCCTTGTAGCCAGAACTGCGTTGTACCAGGCCGTACCGGGCTGCATACTGGCCAGGGCCAGCGGGGTTGTTCTGCTTTCCTCTCCTCTGGCTGCAGCTGCTGCTGCCACTACTCCTAGGCCTGCCCCTGTCGTGCCATGCTACTTTGGGTGGACAGGCAGGAAGCTTCAGCAGGAGGTTTCTGCCCAGTGCATGAAGCTCTGGCTCCAGCTCCCAATTACCTTCCACCCACTTCATGAGCAGCCTCTGCAGGAGAGCAGCACAGGTGGAAGGCAGCCACAAGCTGGAGCTGGATCTCCATGCCCTGTGCAAGAGCCTCCCACTGAAGCTTCCCCTCACCCGCCTGCCTCGAGTGACAGGGCAGAGGCAGGAGCTGCAGCTGGAGCTGAGGGGAGCAGGACAGCGCTGCTGGCCCTGGCCAGCATGCACAGCTTCCAGAGAGCCTGTTCCCAGTGTGGCTGAAGCCAGCTGAGTGCTACTGTGCTCCCCTTGCTTCCAGTGGCCATTCCTCCACCCACTCCTCCTGCTGCACCACTCTGGGCAGGGGGAGGGGGATGGGAAGCCTCAGCCCAGCTGCTCCTTCTGGAGGTGATGAGAGCAGAGGAACATCTGACTGGCTGCAGCCGCACTGGGAACATCCCCACCAGAAGCTGCATGCCGGCTGGGGTTGGGGCTGGGGGAAGTGTAGATGCAGGCTGCCCAGGTGGGGGCAGGTGGGGCTCAGCTCCATGTGGAGCAGTGCAGGGGCAGCCAGTTCGTGGACCAGAACCAGCTCATGGGCTGTATTTTGCCTGCCCCTGGGTTAAGGACTATTTAGAAAAGCTGGATGTGTACAAGTTCATGGGGCCAGATGAAATGCATCCAAAGGTGCTTAGGGAATTGGCTAACATGATTGCAGAGCCACTGGCCATTATCTCTGAAAGTTCATGATAATGAGGAGGAGGTCCCAGACAATTGGAGACGGACAAATATAGTGCCCATTTTGAAGAAAGGGAAGAAGCAGGATCCAGGGAACTACAGACCAGTCAGCCCCACTTCAGTCCCCAGAAAAATCATGAAGCAGGTCCTCAACGAATCCATTTCTAAATATTTGAAGAAGAAGAAGGTGATTAGGAAAAGTTGGCATGGATTCACCAAGGGCAAGTCATGCCCAACCAACCTGACTGCTAGGGCTGTGCAAAGCTTCAGTCCCCAATTCAATTTGGCGGAGATTCGGCCCAATTCAGTGGCCAAATCTCCAAATCTGAATCAAATCAGGAGACCCTTTAATTTCTCCAAACTGAATCGGAACCCTCCAAATCAATTCGGAAAGATTCGGTGATTTGGACATAGACACAGCTTTAAATGTTTTTTCTACATACCTCAAGGTACCAGGCAGATGGAGTCCCACAGGAGTATAGTGTGGGTCCCGACCACACTCAGCAGCAGACCCAGAAGTGGACCAGAAGGGGCACCTCCAGGTCCACCAGGGAGCATGCTGGGGTGACCCCCTGCACCACCCCAGCTCAGCAGCTAGTGCCTGCTGGGTCTGGGGGGGGATACCTGGGGTCCCACCATGGCCAATCACCAAGCCAAAGAGGTGCAGGGAGGGGCCCCCAATGTGCTCGGTGGTGGACCTGGAAGTGGATCAGAACTGCTTCCAATCCACTTCTGAGCTCACCGCTGAGCACGCAGGGCCCCACACTCCTGTGGGACACTCCATCCACCCCAGCATCGCAGCGTTCACGAGCCGCACCTGGTACCTCAAGGTACGTAAAATAACATTTAAAGCTGTATCTATGTCCAAATCACTGATTCTCTGAATCAGCATTGAATCTTTAAATTTGGATTCAGCTGATTTGAATCAGGGACAGTGATCCAAATCAACGAATTAAATCACTGTCCCTGAGTTGGGCCAACTCCAAATCAAATATGGCCCATTTCACACACCTCTACTGACTGCCTTCTATGATGAGAACTGGCTCTGTGGCTGCAGTGGACATAACATACCTTGACTTTAGCAAGGCTTTTGATACCATCTCCCACAGCATTCTTGAAAGCAAGCTGAGGAAGTACGAGTTGGATGAATGGACTGTAAGGTAGATAGAAACCTCGCTGGATTGTCAGGCTCACTGGGTAGTAACCAATAGCCCAATATCTAGCTGGCAGCTAGAATCAAGTAGAGTGCCCCCAGGGATGGTCCTGGGGCAATTTTTGTTCAATATCTTGATTAATGATCTGGAAGATGGGATGGATTGCACCCTCAGCAAGTTCACAGATGACACCAAGCTGGAGGGAGTAGTAGATACACTCGAGGGTAGGGCTAGGATTCAGAGTGACCTAACAAATTGGAGAATTAGACCAAAAGAAATCTTATGAGGTTCAAGAAGGACAAGTTCAAAGTCCTGCACTTAGAATGGAAGAAGCCTGTAGCCTGGGGACTGACTGACTACACAGCAGCTCTGCAGAAAATGATCTGGGGATTACAGTGGACAATAAGATGGATATGAGTCAGCAGTGTACCCTTGCTGCCAAGAAGACTAACAGCATACTGGGCTGTATTAGTAAAAGTGTTGCCAGATCAAAGGAAGTCATTATTCTGTTTTATTCTGTATTGGGTCCCTTACTATAGAAAAGATATAGATAAGTTGGAGAGAGTCCAGCAGAGGGCAACAAAAATGGTTCAGGGGCTGGAGCACGTGACTTCTGAGGAGAGGCTGAGAGAACTGGGTTTATTTAGTCTGCAGAAGATAAGACTAAGGGGGGATTTGATAGAAGCTTTTAACTACCTGAAGAATAGGTCCAAAGAGGATGGAGCTTGCTTGTTCTCAGTGGTGACAGATGACAGAACAAGGAGCAATGGTCTCAAGTTGCTACAAGGGAGGTTTAGGTTGGATATTAGGAAAAACTTCTCATAAGGAGGGTAGTAAAGCACTGGAACAAATTACCGAGAGAGGTGGTGGAATCTGCATCCTTGTAGGTTTTTAAAACCCAGTTTGACAAAGCCTTGGCTGGAATGATTTAGTTGGGGATGGTCCTGCTTTGAGCAGAAGATTAGATTAAATGACCTCCAGAATCATAGAAAGTTAGGGTTAGAAAGGACTTCAACAGGTCATGTAGTCCAACCTCCTGCTCAAAGCAGGACACTTGGATGCCTATTTTACTGGGCATACAAAAAACTAGAACTCTTGGTTCCAAAATGATACCTTTTATTAGACCAACTGGAAAATGACAAGAAAACTGTCCTTTTCTGCAAGCTTTCAGGATCAAAGTCCCTTTTGTCAGGTGCTGGGAAAAGTGTAGAAGGTATCTTGCTGGGATCATTTGATTCCAGCTGACTTCCTATCCCTTGGGCAGGGGGCTGGACCTGAAGAACTTGCAAGGTCCCTTCCAGCCCTAATGTCTATGAAATCTAGATCATTCCAGCCAAAGCTTTGTCTAGCCGGGTTTTGAAAACCTCCAAGGATGCAGCTTCCATCACCTCTCTGGGTAACCTGCTCCAGTGTTTTACTACCCTGCTAGTGAGAAAATTCTTCCTAATATCTAAACTTCCCTAGCTGCAACTTGAGACTGTTGCTCCTTGTTCCATCCCTTCCAACCCTAATTTTCTATTATTCTATGATACATTCACTTGTACCTACAATTTTGCCCAGTTTGCCTCCTGTAAGAATTAGTGGCCCTCTACATGAAGGAATGAGTAGCCAGCAGTTTCTGAATCCCAAACAAAGAGGCAAAAGTGGTGGATCCAATGAAACGAAGACAATCCCATAAAAATCTGCTGCAAACTAATGGACCAGACAAAATTCAGCTTTCCTTCCAAACCCAGCTCCTTTTTCCCCTCTGTATATTGTGATCCTTGGGATAAGGGGCCACTAGACGGAGACAGGTTTTTTGCACAAGTCAAACATTTTGTTACTACAAGCACAGAAAACACAAGAAAAACAGCTCCCTACATAAGAAAAACATTTGTGTTTGCATTCATTGACATACTGAGAAAAGAACTTGTCCACTGGATAATAAGCATTAATTACATGGTGCCTACCACCTCCTTCTCATCATGTCCTGTGCCTCTTGCATAAAGCAATAAACCATGAAAAGGGTAAAAAAAAAAAAAAAAAGTAACTAAATGACTTTTGCAGCGCCACTCTCTCAAAATCAGAAGATTTCAAAAAAAATTCAATGCATGTTATAGTTCTTTGCTTTCATGAGTGCATTGAAGATCCAGTTGGAGTTAGTGCCAATGCTAGGCACTGCCTAACCATATAGCAAGAAAAGGGGCAACCTAAAGGCAGAGAGAGAAAAGGGAAACTTGGTACAAAGATGGAAACTAATTTGCCCAAAGATCACAGATCAGCCGAAAGGAAGATCTGAATGCAGAACTCAAGTCTCCCAGCTGTTAAACCATACTGCCTCCCCAAATGTGTCTGGTAATCCAGGACCTACTAATATTTTCCCATTGTCCTTGTGAGTTCCCTAATAGAACACTATTTCCAGTTAAGGTTTACTGAAAGTATGACATATTTCCATGTAATTAACTATAACACAAATTAAAGACAACCCCTGGCAGCCTCAACTTGAATTATAGCTAAAATAATTTTTTGATTCTGTTTTTTTTTTCCCCTAGATAAATGCTTGCTTTATTTCTTTCTGGGGGTCCTCACCCCCTCCCTTTATAGCATCTACTCCCTTTCTTCCCTAAGAGGCTGCAAAATTAAGCTCTGTATTTTCATAAAGAAATTAACCCTTACAAGAACTTTAAAGGAAAAGGTTTTTCCATCACTACAGTGGGCTGCACATTTCTGGGAATACATCCTGTTAAACTCCTGCAAAAGTGTAGATCTGGAGAGACTGAGAGCTGTAATCTTCAAAGCAAATTACTTACCAGATTAAAAAATGCCCACTTTAGAACTGAAATCCTTAGCGCTTGTCTGATTATTCTGTGCCAAGCTTTTCCTGACCATTCTCTAAAGAGGCTGCATTATTATCTGCATCTCTGTCTGTATGCAAGACAATGAGGGTAGTTTATAGTTTGCACTTCTGTACATGGTTGGGTCTGCCAGAAACATTTGTTATCAACCTATTGTTTCGAACACATAAGAAACTGGCAGGACTACTTATTCATTCCAAAGGTAAACCTCTGGTTTTCAGTCAACGTGTGGCTTTTTTTTTTTTAATGTCATTTCACTTAATAGTTTGCTTTGGCTAACTTTTTTGGATTTGACATCTTTTTTTTTTTTTTTATTTAATCATGTTTGACTAATACTGCGCCCTGACCTACAAAAATAGGCTCCTGCTGCTCCAGTGAGTTTGTTCAGGTCCTCTTAATGTACAGAAAGCCAAAAAGAATAAATTTACATCAAAAAGATGTGAAATGATACATCACGATATAACACACTGTCAAACAGAACGTCCATCTACCACTCCAATAAAAATAGCGGAGTGATTTGCCACAGTAGATCATACTATTTTCCTGCAAACCAGGAGGTGCAGTTGCAGTTTACATGATATACTAGCTAGCTAGCTGGCTCACTGATACAGTTTAGCTGCAGCAGCAGGGGCTTTAGGGCAGACTGCAGAAGACTGTCAATGACAGTGAGTAAGTACTCAGAGGCCAACACTGTATCCCACTAAGCTCAGGCATATTTCCATGAGCAACAAGCACACCTTTTGCAATGTAGACATAATCACCCCCTTTCTGTCATCCATTCCAGTGTGGAATCCAACCCGGAACCACAGGTGTAGCTTTGGGTCTAGGGATTTCAATAAAATACCTGACATTTGAAATTCAGAAGATGGAGAGTTGGAATCATAACCACTCTACTTCCATCTAAATGAAGGAAAAGATTTCATACACAAGACACAGCTGTCATTCCTAAAGAGATATGAATGCACACCTTACGCTTAGCGGTCACCTGCATATTCAGAAAGTTTGCTTTCTAAAATACAGAAATAGCTAAACTTTCAAAAGATGCCATGGTTTTCTTCAGGAAGAAGAGTTTTTTACTTTGGAACTTATTTCCTCCATTTTTATCACACTGGACCTTTTCAGTAACACACAACTATCCTCTCTGAATTAACTCCAATGTAAGTATTAATGTATTTACATTTGCAAGATTACAATTATTTAAAAAGCATTTACTGCAAAAGGGAACTATTAACTTCAATTAAAAAATGAAGAAGTTTGCAAGAAATCCTGCTAATATACAAGTGCAAGGTTAACAGCAGCTCTGCCTGCTAAATTTGAACAAGACACTGAGACCTTTCACACTTCATACTCCACTTGAAACAAGGTCCTTGTCTGATCCCTTTAAAGGAATCTACATACTTCACCAATCAACTCTTTGAACATGACTTTGTATTAAGGCACCAATGGTCCAAATAGAGAATATGCCTCTAAGCTTTTAAAGCCTATAGACAAATAATCAATTGATACTTACTGCAATCTGACAAGAGCATATTAAATACTTTTAAAAGGGTATTTTGTGGTACAACTTACCTCAAAGATACCATTAAGCTGTCTACCATGATCTTTTACTGTGAAGTGTCTTGAGGGGAAAAACTCTGTTAAAATATGATGCAGATTACACAAGAATCCTGCAGAATAAGAGAGAAAAACATCTGTCAGCATCTTTTACTGGCAATTTTCCAAGATGCCTATGAAACTAGAGATGGACCCACACCAAACATTTATAGCCAAACTCCCTTGAACTTTGCAACAGTTCAGGTTAGAACTTAAGTCTGTCCCTGTTCAGCAAAACATGAAACCTATGCTTACCGCCCACAGAAATCAATGGGTTTTAAGTGCTGAAGTGCTTTGCTTAACAAGAATGAACTGCTAACTCAGGAATAACCAGGTTCATATAACTGGTATTAATTTATATCTTTATTTCACATTCCCTTTTAATCCCTTTGAAAGCTTCAGGTCCTCTTTCTCCAACACATGCCTTACCATTATTTCATAACCCATAGCAAGCTGAGGCCCTGTGTGGTGACTTATTTTAGAATAGGACAGACATTTTTTTTTAAAGGTTTCCAAATATTGGTACCAGCGCTCCACAGGAGTGTATGTTGCCTAAGCTTTTGGATACACACAGCAGAAAATGCGTCTCTGAGTACAGCCAAAACACAACAGCCAATACATCCTTCTATGAATTCAACCTTCTATAGTTTACCTCTCCACATTGCTCCAGTAATATCCGAGCACCTCCCAACGTTCCTGCTGGGCACCGCTGTTACCCTTGTAGGCGGCAGCACTGAGGAACACTGAAAGCTCCTGGCAAAGCACTGAACCCAGAGTTCCCCAGTCCCAGCCAACCATCCTAACCATGAGTTTGGCCTTCCTCCTCTCATAAGAGAATATTTTATATTTGTGATACTTAGTTCTGCAAATCCGTAGGTGATTTCTGTTACCCAAATGTAGCTTTATTGTGTGGTTAAATCCTAAATTGTTGAGAAACTAAAGGACTTATTTGCTTGGTAAAGTTTCAGACACTGGGAAAGCAAATTGAGATACTAATAAGAGCCCAAACAACTGATGTGGGAGAGCACAGTATTAACCTTAGGAAAAAATAATTTAGTTTCAGTTAAGGACTGAACCTACCTCTACAGATCTCAGAGCTGAATCAACTCTGGCCTATATTATGCCATTTACAAACAGTTATGTGTTGAAATGCAATGCAGTGAACAGAAACATTAGAGTATTGCTACTTGTAGATAAATAATTCTCAATTTTTGCCAGCCAGTCAGGCAATTACAAATTGGTTAGAAAAGAAAAAGGTTTATGAGAGCCTTTTAAAAAATATGTAGTTAGGTAACCTACACACACTGTTAGAAATACTTATCATTTATAAGTATCTAGACAACCTTCACATCCCACATAATCCAGGAAATTTCCACAGACAAATCTGAAAACAAAGTGTCCTTTTTGGCTTTCCTTTTTCTACAATCAGTTTAACAGAAAGGCAAGGAAGAAGAGAAATGTTGTGCCAAAACTGTGTGTGTTTGTGTATATATAAGCACAACAGGCTCAAATTGCTCATTAGGACGAAGCATTTCGGTTTAAAAAACCTACCCTGCTACCTTGTTGCTCTGCCTCCATTGAGATGATTCAAGGGCCTCTCTGTAAGAGTGCTTTCAAAGTATTCTCCTTCCTAAATACAAATGCCTACAGCTACATAATTTTGTTTTAGGAAGATATCCAGTACTTTGGGCTAGATCCTCTGCTGGTGTCAGTAGGCATGACTTTCTGCCAGAAATGTACCACGTCACACCATCAGCCCTGCTCCCCTTTAGATTCTTGCCAAACCTACAAAAAAAAATTTCTAAGCATTTTGACAGATGCCCTAAGAAGCTATTTACTAAAGACATTCTTGCAAAAACTGTTAAGGAGACAAAGACCTATTTTCCTGCTACCTGATATATAATTATCAAAAACTCCAAGGCCAACAATCTTGGATTCACGGTAGTAGAAGCTAGAGGATACATATGCAACATAGATTGCCACCAGCAGAGTTTCAAATCCGATTTACCAGATGTACTTTCTTCCTCTGATTTTTTTTTACTCATTCCAAGATAATCTTTTCTTTCCCCATGCTCCTATGGGAGGGGAAGGCAGGAGGAGGGGTAGAAAAATGTGATCCCAGTCGAAGATTGTGATACTAATTCAGACAAAAATAAATGTGTATCAACCTAATCTACTCTGCAAATGACACCTTGTTCTGAAAAACAAAGATGTTCTTATGGACACAGCAGGCATGTCTACATGACATATTTACTGCATGGTAGACTAATTAGCTGTGCAGTACATGTTGCATATCTACACATGCACCCCTACTAAGCTAAACTAAGTAACTATGCAGCAGGGTAGTACTTGTAAATAAAAGCAATATCTTGCTGCAGAGTTTTTTTTTACTCCACAGCAGTGCACATATAGATGCTGCCCTGGCTGGCTGGCTGGGGCTCGAGGGTGCTTCAGTGCAAGGGGCTGTTTGCCGGCTAGCCCCACACTGAAGCACCCTCATGCCCCAGCCATCCCCTCCACAACACATTTAGCTGGGGGGAGCAGCACCAGGCTGGCAGACTGACTCCTCCCAGTCTCTGCCAGCAGAGTCTGCTCCAACCCAACTCAATTTGCTGCAGTCCCAGGCGCATGTGAAGACACGGTGCCCAGGAACAATAAACTCCAGAGTTTCTTATGCACATTTTACCCAGAGTTTTTAATACAAAGTTCTGAAACTATGTCACTTATTTGCCCCCAGTGGGATCTGAAGCACACAATGATATGTTAGATAGACAATTAATGTAAGGGCCACACATAACAGATTTTGAAACTTCTAAAAGTCTTACAAGCATTCTACAGCAGTTAATAGTTCTTGAGGTCTTGTAAATACTAAAACAAACATTTTTTTAAATTGAAGGAATCTGAAAGTATTGCAGATACATCTAGCAACGTGCAGTCCCATATACCCATGCACACCACAATGACTGCAGAAGGAATAACACACAGTGCATCTGGTCATGAACTGTGGTGTTGGGTGGTGCTGTTAAGCAGAGATGTATATGACACTTAACACAACATGAAAGTTGTTGAAAGTTTCCAAGATATTCTATAGTCTACCCTGGGAAAAAGCCAAGACTTATGAAAGTTTTTCAAAAACCAGAAAGAAGATGCACTGAATTTGCATCTGCCCTATTACCACTAAGCTTGCTGGCTTTCAGGTCATAGAAATTTCTTAATCTCACTATAGCTTTTTCCTTTTATGTAATTAATTGGACCAGAGCAAGAGACAGTAGTGGCTAGGTCACTCATATGGGAAGGTTATCCTATTAAAAGGCCTGTATCTCCCACATCCCAGGTGAGTGTGCTAACCTCAGAACTATCCTGGTGGATAAGTACAAATGCAGGCTATTCTGAGGCAGTTCTATCATGCCCAGAGAAACTTTCTCTTCTGTTAAAAGTGATCTTTTCCACAAAAAGTTTGGGTTTTTTTACAAATCAAGCCTTTTATGACCAACCCCCTCCCCCCACCCACTAGGCTTACTAGACTTTACTTCTCCCCTCCTCAATTCTTGACCAAGTTTACCTAGCCCTAGAGGGTATTACAACTGATTGTGGTCCCTACAGTCATACTACCTCTCACAATTTCCAGTACTCACACAGGATCACCCTTCCGTAGCTCTACTAGATGCCAACATTCGGCACTTTAAATGAATCAGAGCGTTACTAATAATAAAGGCAATGTCAAAATGGAGTGAAAAGGAGAATAACAGCTACTCAGAGAAGAAACATCTACTATAACTATGCTTGCCATTTTTTAGGAAGTTACACATAATATCTTAAGCACTGTTGAATGATACAATACACAAAAATATAAATCGCTGAGACAGATCTGATAGGGCACAGAGGTTAAGAAAAGAAGCTTTGCTGGGAAGCCACTAGTGAGCTAAAAACAATATCTATGGGCTAATCAAGTTAAATACATTTTCCTCCTTTAAGAAAGTTTCAAAAAAATATTCAGAGAGCTAATTAATTAGTTATCTTAACCTCTTAAATATCATGGGACCTATCACATGGAATTCTTCAAGTGACTGTACCCTTTGTTTATTGTGAACAGAAAGTATTTCACTTTCAGGAACTCCCATACAATCCTTAGGAAGCCTTTTAGCTCCTCATTCCTTTAATTCTGTCACTTCCTATTATCTATGCATTAGCTATAAACTTAGCAAAACCTTCTTAATCTGCCTGTGTTTACACATATGCAATGAAAAAATCTTATAAAACTATTTTAACCTGAATCAATGATGCTTCCATCATCTAGATATACCCAAACTCAATTATGTTCAAAATAGGTCAGAGCTGTATGACCTATTTGTCTTGTTGCCTTAAATACATGGCAAACCAAGTTAAATTTCCTTTGATATTTATCTTTCCAGTTAGATAGTATATCTCGCCAGCTATTGACAATGGCTATTTGAAGTAGCTATGAAACTTGAGTGGCTTTCTAAAGTAGTATTTTCCAGTGATTTACAGCTCACTTTTTTATTAGTTAAGAAAAGTTCAATGGCAAATAATGCTGAGTGAGATTTGCCTTTCAAAATTTTAGATAATCCTTTTAATAAAGCAAAGACAGTCTTTGACTATAACCTCCTACATACTGGAAGAACAGTTTACTACAGAGAGGCAGCTAATAACCATGTACATGAGCCCTTTGGATTGCCTCCAGTTCACTACATTGACAACACCTCCATACAGAGTTGCACAGTACAGTACATTAAACAAGCTGGATACTTTTGTACAATCTCTGCACAAACTATGGGCAACCAAGGCAGGAAGGAGAACAGGGAAAGAGGGTGAGTCATATTGCATCTCTTGACGTACAAAGCCAAATTCATCTATGGAACCTGGGTTATAATGGGATGTCTAGATCCAAGAAGGACTTCATTGATTAAAGCATTACCTAAACAGACTTTAGGCACCTACATGCAAAATTGTGATCTATACACCTCCACTTAGCTGCTATTTAATTCTGGGAATGCAGAAATTCACTGGAGTCAGTTTAAACTCACTTTTTTACTTTAAAGGTCTCCAAGCACCAAGCACCTACAGTTCAGTTTCTGAGCCTGCTCTTAACAGCAGAGCACCTAGCTCCTTTACCTAAGCCTGACTGGGATCCAGAAGCTAAGCCACTTAGGAGATGGAGGTGGAGGAAGCAGTCTGGTAGGTATGCTCTAGAAGCAGCTAACACACTGACAGAATCGGGCTTCCTACAAAATGCAGTAGTAGCCACCATTTAACCTTTTTTAAAAAAAATAACAGGGCCACTAGTAGAGAAGGAAGCGCTCTTACACCCAATGGAAAGAAGGGGTCATCACCAGGGAGGACTATTCTGCAGTTACTCGGGGATGTAGGGGGGTAGTTAGGAAGGCCAAGGCAGAGATGGAACTGGGACTAGCTTCCCAGATTAAGGACAATAAGAAGTCCTTTTTT
>NW_017728911.1:13435994-13457009 GCF_001723895.1 Crocodylus porosus | reverse complement strand
TTAGATGAACACCTTGCTGGGGTTGTTTGATCCCAGTACTCTTTCCTGCCATGGCAGGGGGTCGGACTAGATGATCTGTTCAGGTCCCTTCCGACCCTAGAAACTATGAAACTCTCCCAGGAAGTAGGAGACCCTTGGCCAAATGCTTCCCTATACCAAGAAGTTCAAACTCCACCTTTCCTACCTTGCAGGGCTGTGTCCTAAATACTAGTCTATAAACTAGACTGAGTGGGGGCTCTCTCCATAACTGTTATTGAAGCTGTGCTACCATGCAAAAAAAGAATGCAAGCCTGACTGAACTAGAGAGAGCACAGCTCTTTAGGCTCTCATGTAGCTGATTTTTTATACAACACCGTAACTGCTTAGTGCGCAATGCAGAAGTAGCAAAGACCAGAACATTCAGAAGGATGTTTTCGGTGAAATAAAGTTAAGTGCCTACCTTTGGGAGAGGAGTCTAAATGCTGGACCCCAAACTGACAGGAATTTTCTGTGGAGTCCTGAGGGACCTAAACCCCAAGAGGCGAGGAATGCACAACCCTCTCATCAGCTGTCCCTACCACTTTAAGAAGCTCCTTACTCAATGAGCTGGATATTCTAACTATTCCCACGCACTTAGAGCAGCCGAGGCAGCTAACACTGGCGCTGGATTCCCCTTGGAGGGGACAGGGGGGATGTACCTAACATTTAGTTAATACAGCATCCAATCTTAATCTTCTCAGCCCTTTACTGGATCCAGACCCTAATTCCCACAAACCATTTGCAAATAAAGCTGTATTTTGTGCTGCAGATGGTCAATCTGTGGAGTGAATACATTAAAGAACAACCAGGATTATATGCATTGGTGGTGCACCCCTGAGACTGACTATGGCTGACAGTGCCTGCGGGTGGTTGCCGCACCCCATCCACACTACCAGTGGTGTCTGCTGGCAGTTGACAATCACCACTGGCTGCCGCCACTGCTGCCGCTACCGGCAGTATCTCCGGGTGGTCACTGATCGCTGGCTGGTGCTCCCCACCTCGCCACCAACACCACCGCAGCTGCCTGTGGAAGCTCCCCACTTGCCACCACCACACCCCCACCACCACCCACCTGCCAGTGGTCAACATGCCCAGCCTCAGGAGGCATGCAACATTCAGAATTATATGATTTGTCTTGTAAACTGCAAGCACATGCCAATATTAAGACTGGGAACTGTCTATTGTGGTGGGGGCCAAACTTTTGGGCATGCATGCCACAAATAAGTCCTAAAGCCTCTCTAAGTGCCAGTACCATAGCAGGGAGGGGCCTATGGGGCTACTGCTCTGGGAGCTGAAGCAAAGGGGCACCGACAGGCACTGCCCAGCCAGGGCAGGGTGTAAGATGGAGCCTGTAAGTGGATCTATATGCAGGACGGGGGCAGGCTGCCACTGCAGGCTTTGCTGCAGGTGCCAAACTTCATTGCTACAGTACAGCTGAGTGCTACTCTGATCATCTTCACCTGTCCAATCTGCCACCGTTTTCTGCTCCCTGCCCTATCTGCCATTGTCCTACCTATCCCCTTAACTGGTCTGCCGTGTGCCACGAACAGAGGCTGCCTATGCCACTTACAGCACGTGTGCCACAGCTTGGCCACCCCTAATCTACTGGACATGATCTGTTGAATAAGCCCCTCAGTATTCATACAGCTTTCTTAACATTTGTTTTTTTGTTTATGCCATCAGTTTACTCTAACTTCTATTGAATTACTGAACTTACATTTGTAATTGAAGACGATAATAACAAGGCCACTTAAATCTGCTGTAGAGTTTTTCAGTTCTATAAATATGTTATTTACTAAAACATGAGCTGGGGGAAGTGATCAGGTCCCTGAACATTTTCCCAGTTCCTGGTTGGGTTTCCCAGCTCCCCGATCTTTCCCCCAGCTCTTCCCAGGGGGCATGGGCCCCCGGATGACGTGGGATGACAGCAGGCTGCCGCTGCTGGTTGGCACCAGTGCCGAGTACTGCCTGCACCAAGTGCCAGGAAGTCTGGTGCTGCTGCTAGCCCCAGCCAGCAGTGACAGCCTGCTGTCATCCCACACACAGATCTGGACAGGGCTGTGCAGGGCTGTGCTGGACTCTTCCTGGGGCAGGGGGCCACAGGCCCCTAGATCTGCATACACAATGACAGCATGCTGCTGGCTGGGGCCAGTCCCAGTACCCACGTCTGCCCAGTGCAGCCCACACTAAACACCAGGAAGAACCCAGTGCTGGCACCGGTCCCAGCTGGCAGCAGTAGTCTGCTGCCATCCCATGTGCAGGTCCAGGGGCCCATGCCCCCCCAGGAGGAGTCTAGCACAGCCCCACAGCCCCTCCCCGGGAGTGCGGGCCTGCAGATCTGCATGCAGGATTACAGCAGGCTGCCACTGCTGGCTGGGGCCAGCACCAGCACTTGGTGCCAGCACTTGGCATGGGCTGTGCTGGGAAGACTGGGGTGCTGGCCTGGTGCTGGCCCCAGCCAGCAGTGGCTGAACGCTGTCATCCTGCATACAGATCTGGGGGCCCACACCCCCCAGGAAGAGTCCAGCACAGCTCTTCAGTCCTCCCAGGGGGCACAGGCCCCCAGATCTGTGTGTGGCATGACAGCAGGCTGCCACTGCCAGCAAGTGATACGAGTTTTGCTTTGAACCATCTGAGGTGCAGTTTCCGAGAAACCCATGCACATACCTCCTTGAAACATGGCAGGACTCATGCCCTGAGAAAGGGCTACCACTCCTGATATTTGCAGCAAAATCAGGCTTGAAATGAAAAAGTGATAGGTATTTTCATGATTCCCCATTATAGCCTATGGGCAAAACGTCAAAACAGCAAAACAGTTTTGACAAAACAAAATGGAATAGCACTTCAAAACAGAAAAACAAAACATTGTCCCTTCAAAACAGAAGTCAAAACAAATGGTGCTGTTTTGCACAGCCCTAATATAATAGCTTATTGCTAGAGAAACTTTTTTGTTGAAGTACAAGGTAAAAAAACCAACACAAATATGTTGATAAAATCCCCAAACTAGTTGAGAGACTTCAGGGAAGGAGGAGAAGTACTAGAAATTACCATCTTTTCTCAAATAAAAGAGAAGGTTTTTCTACCCATTCAACATGGAGGGGAGAAACCCCTTCCTTTTATATTCACAAACAAGGAAACCTCATTAAATAAATACACTAGCATTAAACTTCTGCCAAAAGCAGCATATGCTCAGTAATAGAAACCAACTACAAGTTTGATTAAATGCAGACCACACTGACTATAACTATAAGACACATGGCCCATATTGGGCAAACATGCCAATGGGAACCTACCACAAGCATAAGTTAGTGTAGCCCATCTGAGTAAAATACATAATAGTGCCATTAAGTGCAGTCCCCCTCAATATTGACTTTTTAAAGTCACTGTGAACCACCACATTGCATACATTTCAATTTCCTCTTCGCTTCCACATTTGAGTTGTGCCTTTCTTTCCCCACTTACAATGATTCCAGTTTCTTCTCCAGCCTCAAATGTCTGGAAAACACGACTGAACAGAGCTGCAAAGAGTTCACCTAGAATCCCTCTGTTGCCCCTTTTCTCAGCTTGTTGCATACAATTAATGTGGCCCTGCCTTCCATGAGATGGAGCCAGACCAGGTTGCCCTATGCCTCATCTGAATATAAATTTTTGGGGGATCCCAGGACTCATGGCACAAACACCCAGTTCCAGCCATGAGTGGGGGGTCTAATTAGCATGTGGGTCTTCTGTAGAGGGTATCTGGAGTACACACACTTACTGAGCAATGAGGTCACCATGGCTTGCAATGCTGTTGCCTCTGATGGGGCCCAGTCCGATGACCTTTAAAGTAAATCATGTGCCTTTTGACTAATATCACACATAGCTTGTACCATGTAGAAGGAAGTGCCAAAATACTGCTTAAAATTGTGGTTATAGAGTACCTGTGCTAAAACTTGCAGCAGTTTCAAAAAAGCTAAACTACATAAATTCTAGGTGAACTACGTCTACGGGAAATGCATCCAAATTTACCACAAGTGTATTTATTTCAAGGTCAGTGTTTTCAAATTTGCTTCTCACTTCATGTGCTCAGGGAGAGCAGGGTGTGAAAATAAGGGGAGCAGGAGAAGTGGCTGCCAGGGGAAGAAGTTGAGGGGGTCAGAGGGTAAGGGGCTACTTGATACCCCCCCAGATTTATTTTCCTTGCTATAGCAGTGGGAAGAGGGACAAATTCAAGGAAAAGCAATAATTAGATTCTACATCTGGAAAATTATAGTGAATTTATAATATTTTTCATATCTCAAATCTAATTATTGGAGGGTCATCTTATATTTGAGTAAATACAGTAGCATATCTCAAAAAAATTTTGCTGGCACTCAGTTTCCAATTGATAGCTCTCATCAGCCTTTAGCTAAGGAGAATTTTATTTTCTAACAATCATTTTAATTATTACCCTTCTCTTTTGAGCATGTTATTTTCTTACAAGGCTGAAATGTACTTACAACCTCATCTCCAGTTGAACAATGTTTGCTTGGTAATCTCAGTTTTGATTCATGTTAACGACTGATCCTAAATCTATGTTGTCCTCCATTGCATTTCTTTTAAAAAAGCTACTATAAAATTCAGAATTAGGATTCCATTATGCCTTTATCACATGACTGATCTTTCTGTAACTTTAGCATATTCTTTTCACAAAGGAACAATGGTCACAGTGTAACATTTTCCACAATTTTCTCTGAAGTAGGTAAGCTAAGCATTATATCCTATTATAAAAAGCTCTCACGCTTCAAAAGATCCTACAGGCAGAGAAAAAGCATATTAATAACACTACGCCAAATCAGGAAAGGCTTCTGCCTTCATTTAAAAGGCTGAAACTCTTCTGAAATGGTATCCATGTTATTTTTCTGTTCCTATTAGGAAGTAAAAATTATTTGTCATGAGAACCTTGCAAGTTTATCCAAAAATCCAGCCTTCTTGCCTTTGACTCTAGTATTGAAACAATCCCATCCAATGCCACTTTGGAAAAAGATATGTTAGACTGTCTTTTGCCAAAGAGAAGAAAAGAAAAAGAGCAATTTAGTTCTGTAAACTTAGTTCTGCCATGGCAGACAGAAAAATTCTTGTGAAGCATTCCCATCCAAAATGCGAGTAACAAATGATCAAGAACACATATAAACATTACAAATAAGGGATGGTTAATACAATTCATGGGACGGTTAATACAATTCATTTATTGTCTTAAAAATATCAATACTTAACTTTATAATGATCGGGGATCCGGATTTTCTGTTTGCTGTGGAAAAATGAAGAAAAAAGCGAGGATTTTTCTCCTTCAGCAGAGAAAAATGTTGATTTTTCTCTTTTAAAGGAGAAAAAATGCAGGAAACCATGGGTTTTACTTTGCAGGTTGGCTGAGTTCCAGCCTGCAAGGGACTGCTTGGGCCTGGAAGGGAGTGGGAGAAGGGCAATCAAGGCAGAGGGCACCGCATGCACGTGCACATGCACATGTATGTGGAAGCCAAGCAGCAGTGGAAAGCAGCTCCCTCCAGGTAAATCTATGGGGGATAGAAGTGAAGGAAGGGGATGGGGCACAGGCCACATGTTCGGTGGGTGGGGGGCAAAACAGTACAGGCCACACAATGGAGGAGCAGGGGACACAGGTCACACAGCAGGCATGTAGGGGGGCACGTCCCCCTAAAATTTCTGTGCCTACAGTTGGGTGTGGGGCTGCAGCAGGACGAGAGCAGCTCTAGTCAGGAGCCACCTCCATGGCCATCGCCACAAAGATGAGGCACCTCCTGCCTGCCTGACAGTAGCAGGGGCACAACTCCATGCTACTGTCACCACACTGTGCACATCTCACCATGGTGGCATGGTGCTCCCTCACACACCGGGTCCCACCTGCTGGGCTGCAGAGGCAGCTCCTGCTCAGAGCTAGTTCCTGCTACAGCCCTGCAGCCTGCTGTTGGCACAGAAATCTCAGGGGACATGTGACCCCCCCACTGTCACCTGCACCACCCCCCAACTTTCCCACACACCCACTCCCTTCTTCACACACTGGGGTCTGGGGGCAGGGGGCAGTGAGTCAGGAGTGAAGGGCACTGGCAGGGCTGGGGAGCTGTGGGTTGGGAGCGAAGAGCACCAGCAGGGCCAGGGGGCTATGTGTCTGGAGTGAAGGACTCTGGCAAGGCCAGGGACCTGTGGATCAGGAGTGAGGGGCACCAGCAGAACAAGGGGGCTGTGGGTTGGGAAATACAGGGCAATGGCATGGGCAGGGCAATGGCATATCAGGGCTGCTCAGCGCCAGAAAGCAATGTGGGGGACAGCTGCAGTTGGACCCACATCCTAGTGAGCAAAGGGGGCAAGGGAAGCTCTAATTTTTCATGATAAAAAAAACAAAATCAAACACCAAAATGTATAAGTATTTAGAATTTATTTTATTATAGTGACTGGGGCACTATTGGGCTTTCAAACTGCTTTAAAAAGGTAAATGTATCAACAAAATATTGTGTTCAAGTGACACATACATACATACACACACACACACACAGAGTGACATTTCATTTCAATTGCAGAAAAACACAGATTTTGGGCGTCTTAATCAGTGAATCTGAAATTTTTAAACAGAAACCCAGGATCCCTGATAAGGATTACCTAGGAAACTGGCAAAAGAAAGCCAGCAAGCTGTCTGGTTACACTAAGAAGCTATAAGCTATTTCTTGAGTTCCCTAGCATCTATCAGGAGTAAATCTACTGGAGTAAGTTTAGTTAATAGCAGTATATAACTGAGTAGAACTAGAGCATGCTCAGGTCCCAATATGCTGGAGACCACCTGGGGACTTCCTCAGCAATTCTCAAATAAATGAAAAAAGGCTCTGTAAGGCTATTTATTATATGGTTTATTCTAGGGCTTAAAGCAAACAAGTACACTAGCCTGGCAGTATTAATTATAGCACATACTGGGAAAGAATGCAGCAAACAAGATGATCTTCATTTAATGGCTGAAGCTATTAAAGGGTCTTTGGCACATTTGCAGTTATGTGGAAAGCAGCCCATAAAATTCCAAGCCTCTCCCCTGTCTAATACTTTTTCAAATCCCCAAAGAGCAAGTGAGTCAATGAATTCCAAAAAAGTTTGCTTTTTTAGCAAAGTCATAGGAAAAAGAGTAAAAAAAACCAAAAACAAAAAGCACTAAACTAATGGATCATGTGCCATCCTGAGACTAAAAGAAAGCTTTTTGCAGCAAGTAATCTGAGCAGAGAGGAAAATAATAGACAGCTGCATCAATGGAGTGTACAGCACAACTCAAGAAGGCTTTCTTACGCTCCTTATCTTAACTCAGCTCTGTTCTGCACTACTCCCTGCAGCAAAAATCAATGCCTCAAGATGCCAACGGATGAGTACATGGAGGGGCAGTAAACTGCCATGCCATACCTCTTTCATTTCAATTAAGCCTCTGTACCATGGCTACACAAATGGGGGAGGAGAGCAGGAGACAATATACGACATCTTCACCATTGGAAAAATCTCATTACCTACAGAAAACCTCCCAGGACAGCCACTAAAGTGCTAAAGTGACTGTGATGCAAACCAGAGTCTGGACCAAGCTATACATTGTCATTTGAAAGGAAGCACTAAAAAACTGAGAGAGAATATTACCAGGTGGGGGCATTTATGAGTTAACAAACATAGCATTCCAAATTCACAGATGAGCAGGGAGCGAAATAAAGAAGAGCAGCAGTGCTGACATCCTTAGTATGCTACTTAATGGAGAGGGGAAGTGGGGGTGGGGGGGCAGAGTGAGGAGGAATTCTATTGCATGATATTGCCTTTTCTAATCAAGACACTTCCATAATCTAGATACTCCTTCACTTTTTACTTTGACAGATCACTTAAGATAACATAGAACAGCCCAGAACAATTACAAACACTCCAGAATCTGCATGCTGCCAGTGCATGATTGTCATGGGAGACTTCAACTACCCTGACATCTCGTGGGAAGAGCACACGGCCAAATCCAAATGGTTGCAAAGCTTCCTCGTGTGTGGACGAGCTCTATCTGACTCAAGAAGTCTATGGACCAACGAGAGGCAAAGCACTGCTCAGCCTGGTACTGGTAACCGGGGATGCCCTAATCAGCAACCTAATGATCAAAGGGAAGCTGGGAGATAGTGGCCATGAGCTGATCACCTTCACTGTCCACCATAAAGCTAGCAAGTCAGTCAGCAATACAGAAGTCCTCGACTTCAGGAAAGCTGACTTTGACAAGCTCAGGAGGCTTGTTGGTGAGGTCCTAAGGGACCACAACCCAAAGGGGAGGGGAGTTCAGGATGGTGGTTGCTTCTCAAGGGAGCAAGCCTGAAAGCACAAGCAATGTCTATCCCATCTCATAGGAAAGGCAGCAAAAGGGCACAGCAGCCCCCTTAGCTCTGCAGGGAACTTGTGGACCTCCTGTGACTAAAAAGAAAGACCTAAAAAGAATGGAAGACTGAATCCACCCCAAAGGAGGAGTATTCTTCAGTGGTCCAGACCTGTGGGGAGCGAACCAGGAAAGCCAAGGCTGTGACTGAACTCCAACTGGCTACATGTATCAAAGACAAGGAAAAGCAAGGGTAACATTGGACCCCAGCTAAATCATATGGGACAACTCACAACCAACGCCCAGGAAAAAGCCAACCTGTTTAATGGGTATTTTGCATCGGTTTTTCACCAGCCCCGAGGGCCAACCCTCCTCAATACAGTATGGGACGGCCAGGGTGAAGAAGAATTGTTGCCCTTCATCAATGTAGACCATGTGAAGGAACACCTTGAGAGGCTGGACACCTTCAAGTCAGCTGGCCCAGGCAGTTTACACTTGACCTCTATCCTGGGGAAGATCTTGGAAAAAATTATCAAAGACCATTCTTGACAAACTGGCTGATGGCAACATCCTGAGAGACAGCCAACACGGGTAGGTCTGTTGTGAGTAGGTCTTGCCTGACCAATCCCATCTCCTTCTATGACAAGGGGGAGCAGATTGACATTATATATCTTGATTTCAAAAAAAGCCTTTGATCTGGTGTCCCATGATCATCTCATGGAAAAATTGGCCAACTGTGGCCTTGGCTACAGGAATTGGCTCAGAGGTTGGACCCAGAGAGTGGTAGTCAACAAAAGTAAATCATCATGGTGCACTGTGACCAGCGGGGTCCCCCAAGGCTCCATCCTTAGACCTATACTCTTTAAAATCTTTATTAATGATGTGGATATTGGTTTCAGAAGCGGACTGGCCAAGTTTGCTGATGACACAAAACTTTGGGGTGAAGCATCCACACCTGAGAACAGGATGGTGATCCAGGACAACCTGGACAGGCTCAGAAAATGAGCAGACGAAAACCTGATGGCGTTCAACACTGAAAAATGCAAGGTATTCCATCTTGGGAAATAAAGCCTGCAGCACGCTTATAGGCTACGAAGTGCTACGCTTGCTAGCACCACAGCTGAAAGGGACTTGGGGATCGTGATTGACCACAAGATGAATATGAACCACCAATGTGATGTCACAGCTGGTAAAGCGAGCAAAACTCTGGCTTGCATCCATAGATGCTTCTCAAGCAAATCCCAGGATGTCATCCTCCCTCTGTACTCGGCCTTGGTGAGGCCACAGCTGGAGTACTGTATCCAATTCTGGGCTCCACAATTCAAGGAGAATGTCAAGAAGCTTGCGAGAGTCCAAAGGAGAGCCACACACATAATCAGAGGGCAGAAGAACAGGCCTTATGATGAGAGGCTGAGAGCTATGGGACTCTTCAGCCTGGAAAAGCGCAGGCGCAGGGGGGACCTGGTGGCTGCCTCTAAGTATATAAGAGGTATACATCAGGATCTGGGGGAACGCCTGTTCACCAGAGAACCCCAAGGGATGACAAGGTCAAACGGTCACAAACTCCTCCAAGACTGTTTCAGGTTGGACATAAGGAAGAACTTCTTTACTATCCGAGCCCCAGAGGCCTGGAACAGACGGCCTGTAGACGTGGTACAAGCACCTACTCTGGACTCCTTTAAGAGACATTTGGACATTAATCTTGCTGGGATCCTTTGACCCCAGCTGACTTCCTGCCCCTGGGGAGGGGGCTGGACTCGATCTTCTGGGGTCCCTTCCAGCCCTAATGTCTATGAAATCTATGAAGAAGGTGCCATGAATGCTCCAAGTGGGAAGGAATGGAAATTTTTAGGATTATGTTTGTGAGGCCTTTTTCAGAAGACAAACTTCATTAACATTTTCATGAACCTAATTGGCATACTTATGATTATTAATACTGGAAGAGCAAAAAAAAGGAAATATCTAAGCAACAGTTGGTTAGTCTTACCTCTCTGTCTAGGCACAGGTTCAGTTTCTGGCAGAGGTGAGCGCACAACAGATGAAATGTGTTGCTTTCAATTTTACTGTTACTAAGAGAACCGTGGCCTTCCTAAAATGTGGACAGTAAGGGTAGGGGTTTGTACTTGACCAATAATTTCCCTCCCTCCACTAACAGAATATGTACCAGTTATCATTCTGGCTGCTGCTCTGTACCACAGGTATAAATCGTGGTGTTTTAGGTGTGTAGTTCACAACCCACTCCGAAATCCTCCTTATAAAATAGCATTTTGGCAGATTAGTGGTATTAAAATAGGTTGCTTCTTTCTTGCGCTCTCTTTGTCAAGAATAAAAATGCCTTTTACATTACAGAAAAACAAGGCAACATTTCAAAGGAATTACACACACACATACACACACACACACGAGCTTGTGAAGTAAGATAATGCAGGTTTGCCTATAGAACTAGTAGAAGATAAAAATGAGTTGCTATATAAGAACTTTCACAAACCGTTAACTTTCTTTATCCATACTTCTTTAATTTAATGCTCAATGCATATAAACAACTCACAGAAAATAGTCTTTATCTTATTCTCTCCTTTCACCACTTGCTAAATGAAGGCTAATTTTCACAAGGTAAGATTTCTTTTTGAAATCAGAGAAAATTACCATAGTTAACAACGCATGCAGCAATTAGCCCTACTATTTAATGACTGATAATGCTGGTGGTGACATTAAAAAAGGAAACAAATCATTCGGCAAAAGCTATAAGCTATAATACTTTGCCTGGTCGTGAATACCTTACTTTCACTGTTATATAGATCTGTTCCTATAGCAGAAAGCAGGATCACTGGCCTGCAGCCACTTTTCTTCAGCTTGATCCTTCCAGCAATAGACTAGAGGTAGCACATGAAAACTGATGCATAGTTTTCCTAGATTCTTTTTAATCTTGGAAAGCCACCAAATGAGATTATATGCCAACAAATAGAATGCTACCTCTGATGGGATTTTACTTTTTCTAGCCCCTCTTTTTTCAACACTTACTAATAAAACTTTGGATGGGGACAGATTTTAAAATGCCAACTGTTTTTGCCCAATTCACTCTGGGATGGAAACATGCCCTGAGTCACTTAGTTTCCTATCAGACAATGTGCTCTGAGATCAATAACCAACTCAAAATTTCCTTATCAATTGAAAACAGGCAGTGATATTTTGACACTCCAACAGCTTTTAATATGATTGTTTTCTCTTGTCAGAAAAGGTGCTAGGTGTCACTGTACCAGATCTGGAACACACTACTCTCACCTTCCCTTGGGATGACCCCAAAGTATCTATCCAAAACTCACAACCCATTTACCCTGTTTTCCTGAGCTACCTCCTAAAGTGGTAGGAATTACCACAGGTTCCCTTCAGCTGCATTAAGTCGACACAATGTCCTGTGATGGAACCTATACAAATTTATGAGGATCAGACCTGGCATGTTACCTTCAAAATCCCATATTTTGTATCATAATACTTATGAACAATTGAGATAAAAGTTGCCAACACTCTCCAAAGCTAGGGACAGAAGTTGCACACAAACCAGTTTAAGTCTTCAGAAACTGGTTTAAACCTGTAACAGAAAAGAAGCTTAGTGCACATAAACCTGTTTCAAAATGGCTGAAACTGGTTTAAGATAAACCTGGTTGAATATAGTATCAGACTTAACTGATTTGGGTCAAACTGGTTTATGAAACTTCTCTCTCAGACCCCTTCCTGGTTCAAGTTAAATCACAGTCCCCCAGCATCCCACCATAGACTGCGTGTTCACTTCCACTTCCTGCTGCCCCCTGAGGCTTCTGGGATTTGCAGTCCAGAATCACAGAAGCAGGTCTATGCAGGGTTACTTATCACTTCCTCTTCCTGCTTCCAGGTGCCTCTAAGATTTGTAGTCCATGATCAAAGCCAGCAAGACTCTGCAGGGTTGTTCCTTTCTGTTCAATACATGCTCACTTCAGAGAAAGGACTGTTCCTGTTCAAGCTTTTATGAATTCAGTGCTACTACCTTTTTCCCCACCCCACCCGCCTTTCTCAGCCTAGCAGACACTGTCCCCCTTCCCCCAGCCTTAACTCAGGTGTGGTAATATTAACTCAGGTGTAGAAATGACTAATAGTGAAGTACTGGAAACACTGCCAAGACACTCAAGAAAGCAAGATTTTGTGATGTGAATTGGAATTGAGACGCATGTTTAACTACAGTGACTACAGGACTGATGAAATAATCTTTTGAATATTTTTTGCCTGGTTTGTTGTATTTTTTAAACTTCATATATAATCTACCAAATTAGTGCACATTTCAGTACTTATATTTATTTTTTGCTTTAATCTTAAACTGAATAATATAGCATAGACTTCCCTAGCATATTAATAAAACAAATTTCTGTTTAACTGAAGATTCAGTTGTTGTTATAAGTAATGATGTGTCACATCATCTGCACCCCCCTTCTCAAAATCCTAGATCCAACTATGCCCAGTGGTCCCTGAACAACTGCTGCTTATCTCGCCATAAAATCAGATTAGCAACAAGCACTCTCTTTATTCACACTTGGGAACACTGAAAGATGCCTTGTGTTTAACTGCTCAGTCAGTATGCAACTGTTAGCTAAAGCTTCAGAAACAAAGAATATTACTTTACAAGGCTTAATATATTTTAAATTAACATAAAACATTTTTAAATCGATGTGTTATTAATGAGTATCACTTACCAGTTTAAACAATTAGCCATTATGCTATGCTTGGTTACTCAATATTTGAGTAACATCCAGTACACAAATAGTCTAAGGATCATAAAAGCTCACTGCTTAACAGGGTACTAAGAATTTCAGGGAGAGATATATATCCATTTTAGACTGGGGAGGTTTGTTTCTGAATTCAACTTTTTACTTTGGGCAAAAGGGGCTTTTATATTATTATTACTATTGTTGCTGTTATAGAAACTAAATATAATAATTAAAATAATAAGTCTTTTTATCTTTTACTGTAAACCACTACAACCTATTTTGGAAAGGGTGGCATATAAATCTGCTGGGGCATGGGGAGCAGCCATTACATTATTACATCAGCATGATCCTGTAGTAATACAAGTTAGTCAAGTACTCTAACGTTGACCCTGGATTAGCGCTGAAGTGGTTTTGTTGTATCTACTTTCCTTGGGGCTCATTACATGTAAAAGTTAGCATTTGTGCTGGTACCCTGTTTCCTCTGTCTATACACTGAGATACTCACAGATGTTTTCACTCAAAAACATTTCATGAAAACTAAATTCTTTATATAGAGCTTAACAGACACATTCAAGAATCTTAAATGCCCTGACTGATCAGAGGCAAGGATTCATTTATGTCAATATCTTTTATTGCACCAACTATGTAGCTGGGACAAAGTTACACGAGCTCTCGAATGGAACGCACGCTTCCTCATGTCTCTTGTATTCAAAAGGTTGTCTAACTATATCCCAACTACACAGCTGGCCCAATAAAAGATATCACCCTAAGAAAGCCTTGCCTCTTGCATAATTCTGGATCATCACAGCTACAGCATCACTCTTACTACCTGATTGATCTGGGCACTGGTCCTATGATCCTATGTTTCTTGATACTTGCAAGGAAGAGGAAAGGAAGACCAAAGAGGAGGATGGAGAATTAAAGGAGAGTGGTGGTAAAAACATTAGAATGGGAAACGGTAATTCAAACCAGAAAAGTTTTTTTCCTGGTGCAAAGTACAGATAACTCCATTTGTATCAACTTAGCTAAACTAGAATAAAATCATTGCAAACAAAATGCAAACAGGGCCTGTACAAGAGAAAGAAAGTAGATCAGATACACAGCACTCACTGAATCTAAATGCTTAACTGCCACGGGTGTGCAAAGCAGGCCGCATTTGATTTGAATTTAGATTTGGACCAATTCAGGGAAGAGTGATTCAATTAGTTGATTCAGATCAATGTCCAGATTCAATTCAGCCGAATCTGAAGATTTGATGCTGATTCAGAGAATCAGTGATTTAGCCGTCAAAACAGATTTAAATGTTTTTTCAAAAGGTAGCATGGATGGAGCATTCCACAGGACCACGGGGGGGCGGGGGGGGCGCATGCTCAACAGCCGAGCATCCAAAGGATCCCCTTCATGCCCCCTAGGCTTGGCGATTGGCCACAAGGGGACCCCAGGTACCCCCCAGACCCAGGAGGCACCAGTCGCCAAGCCTGGGAGCAGTGGAGGGTTTCCCCCGCATGCTCTGCAGTGGACCCGGAAGTGGACCTGCGGTGCTTCTGGTCTACTTCCAGTCTACCACCAAGCACACTGGGACCATCCGCCCCACCATCTCAGCGTTCACGAGCCACCTGGTACCTTGAGGTATGTAGAAAAAGCACTTAAACCTGTATCTATGTCGGAATCATCAAATCTCTCCAAATCAATTCAGAGGGTTCCGATTCGATTCAGAGCGATTAAAAGAGTCTCCTGATTCAATTCAGATTCAGAGATTTGGCCGCAGCATTAAGCCGAATCTCCACCAAATCCAATCAGCAACCAAGGTTTTGCATAGTCCTACAACTATGCAATCACCACCTTTCAAGGCCAGGCTTCCTAAGCTTCATTACAAGACTTTATTAAAGGGGTAAATGCAAGCAACCTGACAGAAAAAGAAAGCCACAATATCAGATGATAAATGCCTATTCTATATCCTTAAGTGCCTCAACCAGAAAGCTTGAGCACCTGACAGCTGCAAGAACTTTTGATACAAGGGGATAAGTACAGACTCTGGTTAGTCCCTGCCTGGCTGGTTTCCCACTCCCTCTATGGGAAGGTAAGCACTGTAATCAATAAATTCATTGTTGAAGCTACTGAGTTCACCAGACGTACAGAGGGGTGCTTTGAGTCTAAAAAGGGTGAGAACTGCTAGCCTAGAGATTCAGCCCCTATAGGATCTCTTGTAGTAAGATGCCCACCTTTGAAAAGAGAACCTTATGGTCAGCCTGCACACCATACATGTTTTTTAAAAGTGAAATAATTTGAATTCAGAAAGTCTCTCACTAAAAGTCTCACAAATATTCCCAAAACAGATCTTCTGCACACTTATGGCTTAATAAACATCTTGTGCTTCTTGATAAACACAAATGAAAACAACAGCATGCCCCATGTGCACACACAATGACTTCTTACACACCTAAAAATGGGGGCACTATGGATTCAGTTGCATCAGAATGACTCTGATGACAACTGGTTGTGTCTTTCCTTAAAAATCCCCTAGACAATATGATTAAACCTACCTCAAGTCCTCACTGGTGGCATTCTAGATGGGACATAAAATTTCCTTGAGATGTGTGTCATATGCTTTTTAATTATGGGCACTTCTTAGCTCTCCTAAGTAGCAATTGCCCATCTCTGACTCTTAGATCCCCCCTGCTGTTCTCCTGCTGGGCTGCAAACTATAGTCTGGGATGTAAGAATGGGTACCCCTTCTCTAGAAGATTCAAACGCAGTACTGTAGAGTGACCGGCAGCCAACAGCACAGACTGTGATGAAGGCAGATGGGTTTTATTTTGGTTTCTCACCCTGATTAGTTCTAGTGCCATGTCTAAGTGGCAGAACCAGTACCATTCCTCAATACAACCGAACCACAAAGCACAGATGACTTAGTTAGTCTGGTTCTGCCTAGAGCACTTCTATAGTCACAGCTATTAATTGTTTCTAAGATTAAAAAGCCTTTTCCTGCACTCCCCTGGAATTAATCAAATAGATGTGGTGTGGTACAAACAAGGCAAGGTTAGGAGGTCTTCCATTCCCAACCTATCTCAGCCGGAGTCTCTCCAGAATACAGACTTGCCAACAGCAATTAGTCACATCAGTTTATATCATGAAGTAAATGATGGTTGTCAGAGGACCTAGGCTAAATTATCAAATTAGTATTTTGGATGGGAACCAAGGGCCTAACAGCCTTTCAAAAATTATGAATTATGAATCCTACTAGAAAGGCCTTAAGAAACAAGTATTTCTGTGCAGTTAACTGGAGGCAGGCATACAGGGAAATTTAAGCACAATATATATCAGCTAATTCTTAAAAGTGGCAATATTCCTCATATCCAGTAAAATATAAAAGCTGTACAGGTGACCCCTGCCATTCGCGGAGGATATGTTCTCGTATCCCCCACGAATGGCGAAATCCACAAATAAGACACTGAGTTCATGAACGCCATCTGCATTCATGAACGCAGTGCCCCTGGTGGCTGGGAGGGGAGGGCACAGCTCCAGTGGCAACAGTGGGAGCGCGGTGGCAGCAGGAGCCTGGCAGCGACAGCCCAGCAGCAGGAAGCGCAGAGCTCCCAGGGAGCTCCTGTAAGTGTATAAAGTGTATTTAAAATGCGGGTTCGGCATTCGCAAATATTTGAAACCGCGAATGCTGAACCCACCAATATCTCTGATGAAAGCCAAACTTTCTGCCTCAGGAAATACATTTTTTCTGCATTGCCTGCTTAATGATAATTCCTGCCAGACAAAAGATAAACTATATCTTAATTTTTTAAGCAAATTATGGGCACTCATACATAATGTCTAATCAGAATTTTATACACTTCTGAAAAGCCAGACCCTACCATCTTAGAAAGAAGGACTAACAGTAAAACAGGAGCCCAATTTGTTTAAGGGTTTGGGTAAGTGATTGCTTTGCTTACAGTTCTAGCCTTCTGTTGTTGCCACAGATTGGTGGCCTATATGAAGTCACTGAGGTCCCAGAGGGGAGGTATTTCTCTCAGAGCCACCACAACTTTAGGACTGTGAAAGAGAGACAGAAGAGACAATAATGCATGAAGCATGCAGAGTTCTCTCCTCCTAAATCAGGCTGATGCAGAATGGCTAGTGATGTCAAAATCCTCCACTTTCCAGGTAGCTTCTCAGATGAAGAAATTAAGTGAGAGTCAAATGACTAACTTCATGAGCGTCTTCAAGAATTCCATTCTTTGGAGCAGAGGATTTGATGCAAGCACACCCAAATGTTAGAATAGTGGCAGCATAAAGAGCTGTCACAAAGTCCTCCCCTTGCACAGACTCAGGAGTGGCCTTATGGCAGATCAAACCAGCAACTGCTTGGGACTTCAAGCTGATCTCAGGTCCCACATCCAGATAACTTCCTGGTGCAACTACTGGAGAGACCAACTGGGGCTGTACTCTTCTTGACCTACTACTTACAAACAGGGAAGAATTGGTGGAGGATGTAGAAGTGGATGGCAAGGTGGGCAGCAGTGACCACAAGATGACTGAATTTAGGATCCTGGAAAAATGAAGGAAAGAGAGCAGCAGAGTAAGGACCCTGGACTTCAGAAAAGCAGACTTTGACTCCCTCAAGCACTTCATGGGCAGGATCCCCTGGGATGCCAGTCTGCAGGGGAGAAGAGTCCAGAAGAGCTGGTTGTATTTAAAGAAACCTTACTGAGGGCACAGGAATAAACTATCTCAATGTGCAGGAAGAAGAGCAAATGTGGACCATCTTGGCTTAGCAGAGAACTCTTCAGTGAGCTTAACCACAAAAAGAAGGCTTACAAAAAGTGGAAACTTGGACAAACACCTAGGCAGGTGTATAAGAACATTGCTCAAGCATGCAGGGATGAAGTCAGGAAGACCAAAGCACAACTGGAGTTGCAGCTAGCAAAGGACATGAAGGGTAACAAGAAAGGTTTCTACAAGTATGTCGGTAGCAAGAGGAGCACCAGGGAAGGTGTAGGTCCCTTAGGGAATGGGGGAAGCAACCCAGGGACAGATGACGAGGAAAAGACTGAAGTATTCCATGCCTTTTTTTACCTCAATCTTCACAGGCAAAGGCAGCTCCCAGACAACTGTACCTGGCAGCACAGTTTGGAGAGAAGGTGAGCAGGCCTCAGTGGTGAAAGAACAAGTTAGGGGCTATTTAGAAAAGTTGAACGTGTACAAGGCCATGGGGCCGGATGCAGTGCATCCAAGGGTACTAAGGGAGATGGCTGTTGCGATTGCAGAGCCACTGGCCACTATCTTTGAAAACTCATTGAAACAGCAGGAGGTCCCAGATGATTGGAAAAGGGCAGATATAGTGCCCATCTTTAAGAAAGGGAAGGAGGATTCAAGCAACTACAGACCAGTCAGTCTCACATCAGTCCCTGGAAGAATCGTGAAGTAGATCCTCAAAGAATCTATTTCTAAGCACTTGGAGAAGGTGATTAGGAACAGTCAGCATGGATTCACCAAGGGCAAGTCATGCCTGACCACCTGATTGCTTTCTAGAACAAGGTCACTGGCTCTGTGGATGCACGGAAAGCAATGGACATAATATACCTTGACTTAGCAAGGTTTTTGATACTGTCTCCCACAGCATTCTTGCAAGCAAACTGAGGAAGTATGGGTTGGATGAATGGACTGTAAGGTGAACAGAAAGCTGGCTGGATTGTCAGGTTCAACAGGTAGCAAAATCAATGGCTCAACAATACTGGCTGCCTGCTAGACAAGGGAAGTGCCCCAGGAGTCAGTTCTGGGGCCACTTCTGTTCAAAATCTTCATTAATGAACAAAGGTAACACTAAATGGCATAAACTCCTGTTAAGAGCATTTTCTAGACATATTTGTCTTTTGTCCTGAGTGTTACAATTGGTAAGAGAATGCTAAGGCTGCATCAGAGAAGGGCGACTCCAACACATGCAATAAAACCAACCCTCCCTTCAGTCCTCTAGCAACATTTTAGCAGAGATCGTCCATGACATACACCTCCAGCTCTGCTTCCCTCTCATTTTTTAAAAGATCATCATGGTGAGCACAGGAAGGCACTCAAAAGAATAGTCATTAAGATTAAGCAATAAATAATATTTCAATTGAATTTCATATGAATTATCTAAATATCTATTAGTTATTGTTTCACTAGCTGTAAGAATCCCCTCCTTTGTTATAGAAAAGCCCTATAGAATTAAATAATAATAAAACCAATAGAGGTCTATGAGTATCAAATCAAATTACCATTGAAGTTACTATAAAAATTTCTGGGGTTCAATTAACAGTACGCTCATGCGTCTTCAATACAGTTATCCCAGCTTACACAAGTGTTAATGGAATAAGAATCAACCTCAAGGCTTTTCCTAGAGAATTACCTTCCCATTACAGAATTGCCTGGTTTGATTTAAACATTTTAAAGAAAGGTTGTCATTCTGTATAGGAGTGTAATAGGACTTTGTCATAAAGGCCATTCATGAAATAAGGAAACAAGGACAGTAAAACTTCTTCCTTTGTTATAATCAGGACTATTCAGTGTTTCATTATTTGCATATTTACCTACAGACAAAGAAAAATACATTTACAAATGGATAGCTCCAGACCACAGCCAAATAAACGTCCTGTTTCAATGTTTTCACAGTGCCAGAGCAATGCTCAGAGGTCCTCATACTCTGCTGCACAGTACAATGAGCATCTGCTGTGACTCAATGCAGTGCTGCATTACAGATCACTGGCTTCCTGTACTCTCACGAATGGAGATGAATGTGGGCATGCATCCCAAAATAACTCATCAAATCCTTTTCAACACAAGTTTTCAAGGACAAATGTTTTAACATACATTTCACTACTGCCATTACCAGGGAGAAAAACAGCAGCAAATATCTACTGACGTACATTTTGTACTAACTAATGTTCAGAAATGGTGAGCAGGGCTCAAGTGATAAACATTAAATATTGGGAATTCCTATTCCTTTTATTCCTCTCTCAGCAACTAACCCCAACTTCTTTGTTTTGGCAAGAGGAACCTATTTCCGTTATCAAGTCAAGCCTCACTTATACCAAATTAACTAGCACTGTTCAGGTGCGGCTCTAACTCAGCTGTCATTAAATGGCCACATTGTAGCTTTAAGCCCTAGTTCCATGCTTCAGCAGTAGGGCACCAGCACACTTGGTTTGCACCACAATTTACTCCTAAAGATAACATACTAGATTCAGACACAGCACCATCAGATGTGCAAGAGAATTTGGGTCCCAAGTAATCTTTGAACAGAGGCAGAAGATGAGAGCACCCTGGGACACTAAAAGTCTCTCTGCCAATGGCGGGGAACGGATTATAAATAGCACATCTATGTAATCCAGGTAACCTAAGGCTGCAAAAAGGATGGCTAAATCATAGCTAAATCATAGGTAAGTCATTTAAAGTATAATGCAATAAATCAACATCCCAAGTCTGCTCCTAAAGAATTCAAATTCCCTAGTAATTTGACTTGTTTGTATTGCTTTTCATTTTAAAAAGTCAGTATACTGATAACAAATGATGGATCATGGGTAGAACTGCAGCCAGTATTTTAGTTGGTTCATTTCACGTGGCACATTTTGGAGGCTGGGTATGTCATTTCAAAACAGGCCAGTTGTTAAATATTATTTAAGTTACTTTGTTACGAAATATTGCACTAAGAACTCAACATGCATGAAAACTCAACACGCTTGATGAATTTCCAACTTATTTAAAAACTGTCTGATCAGGATCTCCACATGCTGGTACAGAATTACAACAATGAAAGCACTCTGAAGATTTATTACTTTCTTGCATATTCCTATATAATGATGAATAATAGGTCTAATTAGAGGTCTTAAGAGTGCTGTGAAACGAAATATTTCTGTCATATTTTTGAAACAGAATATCAGTTTCATAGTTTCTAGGGTC
>NW_017728911.1:13419202-13435572 GCF_001723895.1 Crocodylus porosus | reverse complement strand
GGCCTGACCAGTGCCGCATAGAGGGGGAGGATCACCTCCTTGGATCTGCTTGAGATGCATCTGTGGAAACATGACAAGGTGCGGTTGGCCTTCCTGACTGCATCCCCACACTGCCGGCCCATGTTCATCTTGGAGTCAGTGATAACCCCCAGATCCCTTTCCGCCTCCGTGCTGACAAGAGGGGAGTTCCCCAACCTGTAGGTATGGTGCCAGTTGTTCCTCCGGAGGTGCATCACTTTGCACTTGTCTGTGTTGAATCCCATCCTTTTCTCATCCGCCCACCCTTGTCAGTTCATTTAAGACCAACATGAAAGGCCAAATCCTGAATGGATCTCTTAGAATCAACCGTAAAAATGATAAGAAGCCTAGTAAATGCTTTTGCAAATACCAAATTGTGCATATGCACTTTTATTGTGCATGCAAACAAGTAATGTGGATGCAGTTACGAATCCTCACTGGTCCATACAGTTTTATTTACAAAGGGAGTGTTTCTCCCTCCATTTCGCTGAGCCTTTATCACCCAGGGAGGGAGCACTTATATCTAAATTTTAATTCATCCCATAGTCATAAAATGAGCAAGTTGTAATAGAAAGAGAAATGAAGAAAGGTTACATTTTCTAGCTTCCCTAAGTAACAGGGATGGCAAAAAGATAACACAGCATATTTACTCAAATCTAAAATGAGGCTTTTATTCCTTTTGAAAATGGGGTTGGGGGGCTCATCTTGGATTCAAGTACATATTGGGAGGGACAGCAGCTGCCCCTTTGACTCACCCCAAGCCCAGGGTTGGAGTCAGAGCCATAGATACTGTTCCCCCAACCCCACCTGGTCCCTACAGCCTCTGCTCCCCATCACTTCTTATCTTCCCCTCGCAGCTGCCCCCTCTGCTGCAAAGGCTCACGCTATTCATTGCTGTTTTGTTAGAGCCTGGGAGGAATTTTAGGCATATTGCAGATCTTCGTTTATGTTTTGCCTCCTGTGCTCCGGTGGTCCAGATAACAGTTAGCATTTCAGTCCTTCTAATGTAAACTATACCAAGTGTTGTACTTCTACAAGTGATTCAAGGTCCAGACACACGAAACAGATAACCAAGCAGTAAGAGACTCTCAGGCTACCAAATCATCAGATAGGAAGGCTACAACATTTTACAAGCTGAACATTAAAATCTCCCTCTTCGGAAAGAAATTGTCTGAAGACTGCTGTGGAAAATCAGTTTATGAGTTTGGCATAGGTAGCAGGCAATTATCCACACCACAAAGGCACCACCAAACACTGGCACCTGCATTAGCAGGGGCAATGCATAGGGGGGTGCACACAGGTGCACGTGCACTGCCCGAGCATGACGCTGTACCCCCTACAAAAAGGTGCCACTCTCCCCCCTCCTCCCCACACTGCCGATACCACCAACGGCATCTGCAGGCAGTCAGCGATCCCCACTGGCCACTGCCAACGCCACCAGCAGCATCTGTGGGTGGTTGCCCCCTCCACCCCACCACCAACAGCTTACCACCGCCGTGCTCCTGCTGCCACCGTGCCCCACCAGCCACTGGGGGCACACATTGTTCATGTGCATTAGCTGTTCACTACAGAAGCCAGAACTCCCCTCCAACTCCCAACTGTCCTCCCTTCCTGGTCAGCTTTCAGGCCTAAGGTTTTCTTCAGTCTTTATACAAACTGCTTCAAGAGCTGTGTGCCTGACAATATGCCTAAGCTCCAATGGCAGCATTTGGCTAAATAGCAGCAGGTGATTCAAACTCACTCAGAGCCCACATCTGCAACTCTCAAGCTTCATGCTGAGTGTATGGAATCCATGTGATGAACTTGATGCAACAGACAGCTACGCTAAAGGAGGAAAATAATAAGTACCTAGCTGAAACCCACAAAACATTTGCGATCAAATTTTTATTGCAAACTATGTCTTTAAATACCAGATTTTTAGTTATCCTTTGACCAAACAGTTTAACGGAATCACAACTTCTCACCCTTGAAAAGGCTACATAAAGCTGTCCATGTGTAAGCACAGGCTTACGAATAAAAATACATATTTTGTCAAAAGTCTGACCTAGTGACATGTTTATAGCCATAGACTAAGAGGGCACTCGTACATGTGAGGAAATTGCCTCTTTTAGTGGTTTAATTGCCCTTTTTAATGATTTAATTGCATAACAGTATACACATTCGGTGGCATGTTACAATTAAATTTTGTAACAGTGTATACATTTGGTGGCATATTTCAATTTAAATGACTTTTTCACGTAGCAAATTAAAACACATCCCATGTATTTTACTTTGCTATGTAACGAATTACAGTGATATTCCTCACGTGTACAAGGGCCCTATCCAGAGAAGGCAGCAGGAATGGTACACAGGGCACTGGAAGCTTCCCTGAGCCCGCCCGGCCTTCCATGCCAGACTTTTCCCTGCTGGAGTGCAAGGGGTATGGGCATGGACCACCAGGCTCAGGGGGTTAAAACCCCCTCTCCCATCAGCAAAGGCCCCCAAGCCAGGGTCTGCTTGACAGGAGTGGGGCAGCCCCTGCCAGGCTATTCCCCCCTCACGGCTACAGCAGAAGGCTCAGGGTGTCGGGTGGGGTGTGGGGTGGAGAGGGGAAGCCTAGGAGGGACTGACCCCCCCAGGTAAACCCAGGCTGTGGTCCGGATCCAGGGAGAAGGTTTACACCTCCTTCCCCAGCTCAGTGCGCTGGCCCTGGGCTGGGGCAAGGCCACACCCTTTATACTCTGCTTGAGCATGGAGCAAAGGGGGGCAACAGCCTGCCCCCAGACAAACAGTCCCAGGCACCCCTGTGTCCTGCTCCCCTCTCAAGTGAAGCCTGGGGCGTGGCCACTCCCCAGCACCAGGCCACTGCACTGAGCTGGGGAAGGGGGTTTAAACGCCCTCCCTGGCCCCAGGCCTCAGCCAGCGTTTACTTGGAGGGACAGTCTCTCCCAGGCTTCCCCCCCAACCCGGCTCCTCGCCCCATGTCCCCGCCCCCACCACTCCAGCAGCGAGTGGGGAATAGTCGGGCAGGGCCCGAGGGGCTGCCCTCCTCCCCACCTCGAGCGGTGAGCTGGGGGGCAAAAGGCTGGCAGGCGCTGCCTAGCCCCCACCCAGGTAGACCCAGGTTGGGGGTCTCATGCAAGCCATGAAGTGGGGTTTAAAGCACCGCCCCCCCTGGCCTCAGCATGCCAGCCCTAGGATGGAGCGTGGCCATGCCCCCCGGAGGCAAGGAGGAAAAGCCTCGGAGCTTCAGTCCATTCCCTCTGGCAGTGGCTGGCAGGCTGGGAAGCATGCTCTAGCACCCCCCTCCCCCCTCTTCTAGCCTGAGCCACTGCAGGCATGTGGCTGCATTTTCTGAATCAAAAGTTAATTTCTATTCACTTGCTTCTCAGTTTAATCTCTGCAGTTTACACTAACTTGCCAAGACTGAATCGATTTAGCCTCTGGCTTTTTGACTGTCTGTACTTAGCCCAGGTGAAAAGTCAAGACGGGGGGTTGATTTGGCTCATCTCATTCAACTTTATACCTAGCTTTCAACTAGATTTCTTTCCTTCTTATGCTATCCAGAGGGAAAAAACAGTTTCAATGCATTAATTTAAGCACTGTTGACTCAAAGAAAATGCATCTGAATTACAGGATTACACCAGCACTTTCACAGGCAGAGGTTTTAAAAAAAGAATGTTCAGTAGTAATTTAAAGTCAGTTTACATGCGAAGTCAGTCACTTGGGAACTTAACTACCTGCATTTTAAGGAAAGAAGAAACCAGTCATCTACTCTGACTTCATATATAACACATCCCAGGGATTTATTAGTATAGCTTTAATAAAAAGTATTAAAGCTGTATATATGTAAGCACTATCACCCCCAGAGTTTATCTTTCTTTAAAAAGAGGTAAATTTTGACAACCCTCTAAAGTTTTGGTCAAGCACAAAATGTGCTCTGGCCCCAGCCTCTCTTTTTATATCACACTAAATCCTAAAACTAAGCCTGATCTCCCAATTCATCCATAATGTAGTAGCTTCCACCCCCACCATAGAAAACTTGGGTCTTTTGCAGTGCTTCTTACTCAAGCAAGTCTTTTGAAATCCCTAGGAGTTTTGCATAAATAAAATGTGAGTGAAGAGTTCTGAATACGGTTTCTATTGTCAGGTTAAAAGAAATAAGAGGTCAGTCCTTGGCAGATAAAGGGTGAACTTATTTGTGCTCAAGGGCAAGTTATTATACAGAGCTGAGCTTCACCTGACACCAGCTGAAGCTGTTAGGCAAAACACCCATGTGTATACAAGTGAAAAACGGAGATTCACAACATACTGAAAGAAAAACTTAATGAATGTAAGAGAGAGTAGCAGAGCTTAGCACAACTATAAAGTGCTGAGGCCAAGGTTTTGACTGCACTATAAGAAAATGACTGTAAGAAAGGAACATTTTTCCAGTTTATGGTTCTTCATGCATCATCCAGCAGGTTGCTTGTTTTAAATATCCCCTGATGTCTCATATTAGACCCTCACAAAACTAAGACACCCAATATCAGAGCTAATCTTTCAACATACTTGTCAAGCTTTATGGACTCAAACTGTTGCTGTTTTTAAAGAAGCTTATTCATAGCGTTTTATTGTAATTCTGCATAGCATTTAACACAATCAGAAGGCAAGGCAAGAGCTTTTACTTTGACCCATACAAAAGCAAATTGGGAAGGGAGCATGTAAAAGCAATAAGAAGCAGCACTGCCAGATCCTATGTGTTCACTGAAATTTTGGATTGTGGCTCACTGACCCTCTCTGATATCATAGCAGTTTGGGGGTTGTACTGGGTCATTTCATAATGAAAATACCCTTATGAAATTTCCATTTAGGGGAAAAAAACCTACTGAGTATTTCAAAACCGAGGGTTTAGAATAAAAGGTTTTGAAAACTTGTTGCGTTTAAACTAGTAAAATTAATGAAGGATTAACCACAAGTAAGTAATAAAACAAGTTTCAGATCCTGGGAGTAGAGAAATAGCATCACATATCCTAATAGCTGCCACATTGATTTCTTTTTTTTCCCCCAAAATTATGTTAAATGGCCTCAAACTGTGCTCCCAGGCTGAGCTGTACTGTGCCAAGTGTCAGCCAATGCCAGGTGTGGTCAGCCAGGATATAAACTCCACAAAAATGTTTAGAGACAATTTGAAAATTAACAGCATCAGCATAATAAATCAAAACCTGGTCTTGCAATATTCTTCACATCCTCTCAGCAGTGAAAAGTGCTTTCAGCTCCCCAGGCCCATCAAGAGTTCTGAGCACTCGGCTGGATTGGAACTTTAAACTGTGGGCCGGTAAACGCTAATGTGTTTCATCCTTTACCGAGCAATATAGGATATAATTTAAAAACAACACAGTACATAACGAAGAAATATAAGGTATTACATTTTACTAGTCAGTTATTAATGCAAAATCAAAATGGAGATTCAGCTTTAACCCTAGGGTTGCCACAAAAGCCTGAAGATTTCACAACAGTTCTTTTTCTGCTAAACCTTATCAGTTAATAGTTGATTTCCTTTATTTTCTTAAATCCTGTTCTCTGGGCTGCTCTGATAAAATGCTTGAGTTCGACACACAGCCCGAAAGGGTCTGCAAGCGGGTTTACCTGCTGTTCCATTTTCATTCCCCCCTACAGTCTTCCACAGGAGTAAGAAAATACAAGATACAGTTTTCACTGGTGCCACATTCAGCAATTTCATCTACCCAGCAGGACAGCTTGTCAGGGGATATCATGTTAATTTTATTTAATATCTTGGAGTAGGACTAGACATGTAAGTGTTTCTCTTTGCCAAATGGATGGACAGGAAATGTCTTGGACTTGGGTTAGGGGCAGACATTATACATAAACTGGTTTAAAGTGATCAGAGACTGGTTTAAACCTGTAACAGAACAGATGTTCAGTGCACATAATGGCTGAAACCAGTTTGAAAGTGGCTGAAACCAGTTTGAGATAAATCTGGATGGGATCATCTGACCCCAGCAGTCTTCCCTGCCTGGGCAGGAGGTCAGACTCGATGATCTGTTGAGGTCCCTTCCAACCCTAGCATCTATGAATCTATTAATGTAGTTTTAGACTTAACTGATTTGGGTCAAACCAGTTTACGCAATGGCTGTTCCAGACCCCTTCCTGGTTTAAGTTAAATCAGAGTCCCAGTCCCCCAGCTTCCCAGCATGCTCTCTGCGCTGGGTGGGGTGCTTTGCTCCAGAACTGAGCTCGCTGCACTTACAGCGTAGTCTGCCTGTCTTCTTCCTCCTCTCCCCTCCCTCTGCTCAAGCAGGAATTCCCCCCTCCCCTCTACCTTACACAGATACCTCTCAGTATTAGCTAGCAGACCACGTACTGGTTACGGTCCATACTGTGGCAGACAGGACTGTGTCAGCTTAGAGCTTTTTCAAGCTAATCAACAGGTAGCTGGTAATTGTCCCTCCATTCCTTCCTTGAAAAGCTGTTTGAGAAGAGCTTGAACTAATGGAGAGGAGCTGTTTGTTTTCTTAATGAGCTGATAAACACTGAGTTAGGGGTGATAAACACTGTGTTAGCAACTCCCTGCTGGGTTGCTCAGGAGGGTGGGGGGAACCCCTCCCTATTCCAATCATCCTGCCAGGGCCTGGCCACGCCCTCCTCAACTCAGCACTCTTAAAGGGAAGGGAGGGCTGCTCTAGTGCCCCTCCTGCTCTTCTAGCCTGAGCCACTTCAGGCATGTTGATGCATGTTTTCAGTCCACAGGGGATGCCTGTATGGCTAGAAATCAGCTTAGCCTATCCAGGTTAAACTAACCTGCAGAGACTGAATCAATTCAGGCTCAGGCTTTTTGAATGTCTGTCCCTAGCCCTGGTGTCACATGAGGCTCTCAAGGTAAAACTAGGGAACTATGGGCTCAACAATTCAATAGAAGGATGGGTAAACTAACTGTGGGGTCAGTCTCAGAAAGTATTAATAAACAGGTCTGTGTCGACCTGGCAGAAGGTAGCCAGTGGGATCTCCCAGAGTTCACTACTTGGACCAGTGCTTTTCAACATCTTCATCAATGATCTGGATGTCAGGGTGAAAAAGCGCACTGGCAAAGTTCACTGATGACAGTAAGCTGTGGGGAAGCACGGCCATGCATCAGGATAGGCTGACAATCCAGTCATACCTAGTCAGATTAGTTAGATAGGTGGATCAGAACTAGATGCTGTTCGACACTGAGAATATAAAGTGCTCCATCTGGAGACGAAAAATCTGCAACAAATTTACAGGCTCTGCAATGCTACACTAGCTAGCACCACATCTGAAAGAGACCTGGAGATCATAATTGACCATAAAATGAATATGAGCTACCAGTGTGATGCTACAGTTCACTGGCATGCATCAACCAATTCATCTCAAGCAAAACTAAGGAAGTTATTCTCCCACTCTACTCAGCATTGGAGAGGCCACAGCCAGAGTACTGCATCCAGTTCTGGCCACCATACTTCAAGAAGGATGTGGAAAAGCTTGTGAGAGTCCAGAGAAGAGCCACTCATATGACTAGAGGCCTGAAGAGCAAGCCACACAAGGAAAGGCTGACAGACATGGAACTGTTCAGCCTAGAAAAGAGAAGCTTTTGGGGGGATTTGGTGACAGCTTACAAATATATCAAGTGTTAGCATCAGGGGCTAGGTGAACAATTATTCACCAAAGCGCCCCAGGGGAAAACCAGGAGCAATGATCATAAACTCCTAGAAAAAGGTTTCAGACTGGATACAAGGAAAAACTTCTTCGTGGTTCATGTGACCAGATGCTGGAATAGACTCCCAGTGGGGGTGGTGCAGGCATCCACCCTAGAGATCTTCAAAAGGAGACTGGACATGCATCTTACTGGGGTTATTTGACCCCAGCAGTCTTTCCAGCCCAGAGCAGGGGGGCTGGACCTGATGAACAGCATGGTGTCCGGCAGGCACCACTGCTGCTGCTGCTGTGCAGGAGCAAGGCTGATGGACTGGAGCAGGTGCCACCCTGTCTGCATGTCCCTGGCCTGGCTCCTCCTGAGCAGTGGCTGGAGGCAGGGGGGCTAGGCTGGGCTGGGCAATGCTTCTCCTACCAGGGAGGAGGAGGTGGGGATTGGGTGGGGGGAAGTGGTGCTGTAAGCATGAGCTGCTCACATGTGTGTGTATGTGCTCATGTACGTGTGTGTGGAGGCCTCCTAACCATCACGCCCTGGGCAGTTGCCCACGTTGACCAAACCTAAGGCTGGCTCTGTTGTTGGCTTCTCATTCCCAGGACCAGGTAGTTTCAGGTGGCATTCTGTTGAATGCAATTGAAGGGCCAAGTCATGTTTGTTTCCCATTGGCCAGAGAAGTTGTGTTTGTGTTAGTGGGACAGAAAACTAGTCTTGTCTGACTTGTGTGGAGAAATGGCCAAATCTTAAACCTCTGAAAATAAAGTTTTGTAGAGAGGATGAGACTTAGCTGTGTAGGAGCTGAGGCTCGACAAGATTTGGTCCATGGTGCCAGCCCCAAACACTGAAGTGATGCCAACGTTAACCATTCAAAAATCATGAGGTAGGCCCGCTTGAGAATCATGAGATTGGCTTACAAATTATGCAATTTTAAAATTAATGTGTTTTGTCCTAAGGTTGTTAAGCCCGTGAGGTTTACATTTTTAGCCTTTGCTGCAACTATGAGGGCTGGAAACTTATTTTTGTAATAAAAAATAGGATTACTGTGTAATCCGTGGCTTCAGGATTGGAGTTTTCAGAATAATTGCAAAACTCAGGTTTAAACTGTCAGGAGCTGGTATCATTAAATAAAAGTCAGCTCAGAGTAGAGGACCAGAGCTGACTTGTTTACCACTTAAACTTTTATTTCATTTTCAAAGTCAATACCAGCATAATATGTCCAAGGCCCTAAGAAGGACTTGTAATGAAGATGCTTTTATGTGTGTGCTCTGCTGAGGCAAGTTTTACCATTTTGTAAAAAAAAAAAACAGGGGGGAAATTGCTGCCTTCTGTGATCTTTTTATAGTTCCCTGTAAGCCAGGGCTGGGCAAAATACGGCCTGCGGGTTGGATCCGGCCCATGAGGCCATGCTATCTGGCCCGCGGGGCCCCTAAAAAACATAGAAAATGAATATTTCTCTGTCAAAAATGACAGGAACCAAGGGCAGTAGGACCCAGGGGAAGCCCAGCAGGTTTCAACAACAGTGGGGCCCACCTGGCCCCGCCCCCCAGCCGGAAGCCCCAGCCAGGGCTTCTGGCTTGGGAACACATGGCTGCCCCATGCTGGAACCACAGGTAAGTGGCGGGTGGAAGGGGAGGAAGGGCAAGGGGGACCCTGGGTAGGGAAGCAGCGTGGGTGGGGGGAAGCAGCCCCTTCCCTGCCACATGGCTGGCACCCTGTGCTGCAGCTGCTCACAAGCCCATGTGGGGCTGCCTGTGCCTGCTCCAGACAGCCCTGTGTGGGCTGCGAGTGGCTGCAGCAGGGAGTGCCAGCCATGGGGTGGGGGAGGGGCCACTTTTTCCCCTGTGCTCAGCTTTTCCCTGGGCTCCTTCCATGCATGGAGAAAAGCAGCCCCTCGCCTACCCCATGGCTGGTGCTCCCTGCTGAAGGCACTTGCAGCCCACATGGGGCTGTCTGGAGCAGACACAGGCATCCCCAGGCCGGCTGTGAGCAGCTGCAATGTGGGGCACTGGGCATGGGGCAGGTGAGGGGCTGCTTTTCCCCCACTCCAAGCTCAGCACCTGCTTGTAACCCAGTCCCACTGCCAGGCTGGCAGCAGGGCCAGGTTACAAGCTGGTGCGGAGCATGGGGAAGAGCAGCCCCTCGCTTGCGATGTGGCTGGTGCCCTGTGCTGCAGCTGCTTGCAGTCTGCCTGGGACTGCTCCAGACAGCCCCGCGTGGGCTGCAAGCTCCTTCAGCAGGGAGTGGTGAGGGGCTGCTTTTCCCCATGCTCAGCACCAGTTTCTTCCCTGCTGGCAAGTAGGGGGTTGGGGCTGTGCGCTGCTCCCTGCCTGTACTGCAGGGGTGGGGGGCCAGCAGGAGCACAGGGCCTGCCCCGGTGCCCCGGGGTCAGTGCCAGCGGAGCAGGGTGGCAGGAGCGCAGGGTCCCAGCTGGCAGAGGCTCTATGGAGCCAGGCCAGCTCCCCCTTGTCCCGGCTGGTGCTGCCCAGCCCGGCTCCACAGACCCCTGCCAACCCGTGCCCTGCTTTGGGTCCTACCAGTGCTGGCCCTGGGACATTGGTCCCAAGACATTGTGATATTGGTCTTAAGATGGTGACCAGGGGACGGGGCACTTGTCAAGGGGTGGGGCTACCCATGCGGCACTCAACAGCCTGCCAAAACTGGGTAAGCAGCCCTCTGCCTGAAATAATTGCCCACCCCGTGGGTTCACAAGTGCATAGCACAAAACTGTTTTATAAAGTGCTAAATTTTCTACTGCGTTTTTTATTTAGGTCACTATCATTTTGTTCGGTTCTTTTTTTGGATGTCTAAGAACTGCTCTGGTAAGACAAGACCGCTGGGTTTTTAATTTTAAAAAGTCTTTTGATAGCATGCTGTGATAATGCAATGCTAAACTTCTTCATTTGCTGAACCCACATCTCTGCTCATACCCTCTGCTCATAAAGAATCCAAACCAGCACCAAAACCTATGGAATTTTGTCTTAAAGCAAGAGAGCTCTGAAGAGAAAGAAGTGGCCTGGTGGGTCCGCCTGCCTGTAGGGCTATCTGTACAATTTTTTTCTTCAGTTCAGGAAGGATAAAATCCTGATACTCACTGCTTATGCCAAGGAGTGCCTTGTTTTGTAGGATTACAGTGATTCACAGTGAGTGTGGTTATCAATACAACATGACATACTAGTGACTGATGAGAGACAGCAGCCATTTAGCACAGATAGGACAAGTGTCTGTACATATTTTATTTTAAAAATTCTGTCACTGCAGACTTCTAAATGCACTATCACACTTCTAATATAGTCATAAGTAGTCCAACTGCTATCAACAGGTGTTTTGCTTGTGAGGACCATAGGAATGGGCTGTGGGATCTTAAAATGTCTCGCTAGGCTAAAGACTGGGTGTATATTTTATATTTTGTGCATATTTTAGAAAAAATACACAATTTCAGTACTCACTCACCATGCTGATCTGCATCCCACACCTGTGCCCACCTGTCTCTGCCTGCAGCAGCTTCACTGACTTTAAGGATGGCGGGAGAAGGTGCCCAAATACAAATTCACCCATAGTACTATTTTCCCTAAGGCGGTCTCTGGTCAACAACTACCACCACAGACACTCTCTGGGGTTGAGGTGACAGAATAAGAGGATGCTTTTGGAAAGAACAGTCCCTATTCCCAAGTTTCTTGGAACAGAAGAACCACATTTCTAGATGGAGAACTTGGCTCATTTACCTTCTGATCATAGTAACAGTTTTCATTTTAGCATCAACAACAAAAACTAGTTGGAGCATTTTACACCAAGTGAAAATCTGGTCCAGTGCTTGAGAAGACCTCACTGTCTGCATCTGTTCTGCCAAGTCATTCTCCTAGTTTCCATTCCCCTATCAGTAATCACAGGGTACAGAGAGACACAAAAGATGCATTGATATGAAAGGATATGGATATAAGCTGTTACGAAGCAACTGTTACACTTGCATGATTCTGAAGAAATACAGGTATAGCAAAACCACTGTTGCTTTAACCCTGCTTCATGCAGGGTCAAAATAAGGGCAATTTAAGCTCACTTAGGTCACTACAGGAGCATGCATACTTAACCCTTAGAGCAAAACAGCTGATGTACATTCCTGAGCAGCACAAATTTAATTACTACCTTTAAGGACTCATAGAGACTAACAGACAATCTGTTGTCTAGAGGAGATGCCAGCAACATTAGCAAGACTCTGGATTAGACCCAGAGCTGGGGACTCTGGCAGCATTCAACTTCAGGGGCTTTGCCCACACCACAGCCTAGCCAGGTAGGGAGAAGCAGGAACAATGACCAAGTCCTAGCACTGGCAGCTGGGTCCTGGTGCCAGCCCACCTCCAGCCCAAGCTGCATCATTACAGCCTGCTGCTGGAAAAAACTTTATCAACCATTGGTCTAGAGACCCATGCTTTGAAATTCTGATTGGTTTGTGGCCCAAATCAATGACTTCCTTTCAGTCACAGTCCTACATCCCAAATTTGGGTTTTTGATTCCAAACCTATTCATGTTAGTGGAAGCCTCTGCACTGATTTCAAAGGCTAGAGTATCAGGTGTCTGAAGAAAACAGATACTGGCTCTTGTACTTGGTGAAACGGAAAAAAAAAAAGAATCTACAGAACTGATGGAAAATGTGTAATTCAGGTTTTCCATATAAAGAGCATGGAATCTTCTTGTGAAATGAAGTTCCAAAGCCAGGATCAAAGTAAATACTGGCAGGAGATGCCAAAAAGTAGCAACCCAGGACTGTCACAAGCTGATAGAAAATAGCCAACAAGCAAGTGTTTGAGCCACAATTTGAAGACACACATTGACAAGTCTGAAAAAGCACAGACTGTATCATTTGATTTCTTTATGCATTAAAAGTGTTTTTATTACAGTTTTCATGCTTCCACTGCTTCTCTTGTGAGTTATCTTGAAGAATTTTCAAAAGTCAGTAAATGAATACCGTGTAAGGAACAGTATTATTATCCTCATTTTAGGGAGACAAAATGGAGAGAAGCTAGATGATTTGACCAAGATTACAGAGCAAGTCAGGAATAGTGTGAAGAAATAGAAACCTCTCCCAAATTCTCCCTAATCCCATACAATTGTAGATAATTTTATCTTTGATTTACAAGGGACAGTTGTGCTTTATTTACACCATCACATTTTAAGAACAGTATTTGCCCCTAAAATGTCAAACACTTGTCAATACTTACTACCTCTTAAAACAAACAAACAAAAAAGAATTACTAGCATCTTTCTGGGAGATATTGGCAAGCAGCCACTCAAAAGAGTATTTATACACATACTCCGGGAGGCGGGTTAGCGGGGAGGAGCCTTTAATTAGGCGCTCTATTTAAAGTGCCCAGAGCATCACATGTATTAGTGTCCTCACACTGAAAAATGGCAGCAGGGGCAGTTTAATTAAAGTTCAGACAAGTTTTAGTTAAAGCACCTCTGCAACCATTTTTCAGTGCAGGGACACTGATGCTGGAATTTGCTGGAGTGCAATAATTACCACACTCCAGCAGACGCAATTGTTCTGCAGTGCATTGGAGCAGCCTCAATTCACGTGTATAGGTGCTATTTGCTATATAGTTTTTAGCAGCAAGCATATCATGATTAAAAATATTGACCAAAGTTCCAGCAATGCCGAATCCACAACTGTGAAAAGCAAAGTAGAAATAGATCGCTGTCATGAAGTTCATGGGGCTCTCAATGAAAACTGGAGAGAACAGGACATTTCTATAGTTTGTAAGCACTTTTTATTTCAGTTATTATCACTTCCTGCAGGCCAGATGAGCTGCAGAGCCCTGGAGACTGAAGCTCCTTTTTAAATTTTGTTATCTTTCCTATCTTGCTTCTGCCGGAAGCAATAAAATACCTAGTGAGAAAAACATACTGAGACAGCTCTATGAGACCATGAGTGTATGAGGCCATTCATAGGTAAACTGGTAAATATAAATTAATCAATCAATCAATCAGGTAATGTCAATATAAAACAGGATCCAGAGCCAGATCCTGAAATAGTATGAAAAAGAAAAAATATTTTACTCCACTAAACTGAACCACACTGATTTACACCCTATTACAGGGGTGCAAAGATCCAGCCCACAGAGTCCTCTCAGCCAGGCCACAGTGCTGCCTGTGGGTCTCACACCAGCCCTAGGCGCCAGCCCCAGCCCTGAACACTGCACTGACAGAGTCATTCTGGCACATACTGTACATGGCAAGCAAAGCTATTTCAGAAAGCGTGCTACATATGGCACCAGTACCAAACTGGCCTTGCTTGCTGGATCCGGTCCCGGTCCATGTAAGACAGATCAGCCTTGCATGCCAAATCACCACACAGGGCCTGTCTGGCACAGGTGGCATGTACAGCATGTTCCCTGGTCTGGCCCTGGCTGCATGCAGCATACAAGGCCAAGGCTGACATATACTGAATGTGGTACATGGGGCTGAAGCTGGCACCTGCACTGCACACAGGGCTGGTCTAGGGCAGGCATTGGCTCCAACTTGCAAGCCAGTCTGTGGGCTCAATCCAACGTGCAAACTGGTCCCACACTCCCTTCAGCCCACATGGCCAGATAAGCTTAATACCTCTGCCTTATTAGAATGCGAGTTCAATACAAGACGTACATTATTTCTACCTTGAATGTCACAGAAATCCAGAGTCTCCTTGAAGTGCCTTGAAGTCTCAGAACAGCAGAGACGCCCTATGCCTGAAGAAGGATGATTGCGCCCAAAAGCTTGCTAAGAACTTTTTTCCAACTACTCAGCTGGTGTAATAAAAGATATCACATCTGCCCAAAGAACCTTGCCTGACAGAAGTCCAGAGAAGTCACACAGTTGATAAGTACACAACAGACTGCTCTTCCATAATATACTACAGGTTAAAAATGTAGCACAGGGTAATCAACTGACAGGTTTAGGCCACGAAAGTTCACAGTGAAGTTTGATTCACAATTATATTCCCTGGATTGCACTTGAGGCAGGGTGTGCTAGTCTATGAAAAGAAAATGCATTCATACCTATGAGACTAAAACATGTGTGAGATAAGTTTTCAAGCCAATTTCTGCATAGTGGTATATTATGACAAAGGAGGAGTTTTAGAAATATAAAGGGATAAAAATTTGCCAGATGCTAGGAGCATGCATCTATAATGACAGATAAGATACTGCCAACACAGAATACTAGACTAGACTTTCTGCTCTACTATGGCAATCCTTATGTTCTGACACATGCTGCAGTATACTTTTTTTTTCCTATATGGAAAAAGTAATGGCTTTATCAAATCAAAACCTTAAGATAATACACATGTTCAAGTGGACAAAGCTCAAGTCCTAATGCGTGGCTGATTTAGGTACTTAGCTATCTAGCTTAACGGTTCTCACAAAGCCTGATTCAAAGCCCGATTCACATCCAGCAAACAGCCAACTAAGTGTAGAAACAACAGAGCTACTGCTTGTCTGAGGGAACTACTCTAGATTTAAGTCAGTGTAAATAGGAGCAGGATCTGAACTACTCCTAAATTCAACAGAACTAGCTGAGGTCAGGGGCCAGAGTAAGGCAATGCTGCATTTGCCTACTGTGCTTAGACACCTTTACCCCTTGAGGAAAAGCAGCTAGTACAGTCCTTCTAGACAAATCTTAGGATGTGTCCTTCATGTGTGGTGTGTTTCCTCTCAAAGGCAATCTGTTTTCCTAGTCTCTTCTGTTTAATTCTGCTATGACACTAAATTATTCTGAAACTTTCACATAGCTTTACACACACACAAGAAAACAAAAATTGTGTAACAAGGTCAAGGATTAGAGGAATCTGTTCAATTCCACTGTCCGGCGTTTGCATGGTGAAACGGGGAGATTTGAGTGGTTTGGACTGTGCCCGCGTACCTTGTACCAGGCAGAAGTCTAAGCTGGTCGGATCCAGCTCCCAGAAGTAGATGGACAAGCTGTCACTGCACTGATGGTACCATGGTCAGCACTAGACCAAGGAAAGCGCTGGTTACCTCCAGTGTATTTTCTGGTTGTAAAACAGGAGATGGGGACAGAAGCAACGTGCCTGGGAACTGGTGGTAAATCTAAAGACATCAGGCACCAGCTTTTTTTCTCCACCGTGCAACGTTCGTGTCCTGAAGAAGCTCTGAGTGCGGCTCTGGCGACTGCAGTGGCTGCCCTGATCAGTACTGACAGCAAGTGTTGATGCAATATCTATTTTGCAGAGCTCTTCTGAGGAGATCTTGCGGGAGTCACAAACAGTGTTTAATTGTGAAGCTGGTAAATTAAACAGTGTTCTTTGACCCCCCGCCCCAATATCTCTCGCCCCTCAGCAGGGCTGCAAAATAAAGGTCTATCAATGCAAAGGATCGACCCTGAGCAGGGGCAGCTACTTCAGTCGCCAACGCCGCGCTCGGGGAAGTTCTCTGGAGCAAAGCAAAGCCCAGGGGCTCCCCCGAAAGCATCGCTGCACAAGACACCGCCTCGGCCCCGCTTCCGAAACGCGCAGCCCCGCGGCAAGGACCAGCCAGCCCCTCCGGTGCGGCTCCAAGGGCGGGCACGGCGGGCCCCACGAGCAGCCTCCACGTGCCGGAGCCGCCGCACGGCGCTGCGGGGCGGCCGGGCCATGCGCACCCGGGGCAGCAGGTGGGCTGCGGAGCCCTGCCTGCCCAGTGGGGTCGGGACGGGACGCGACGCGACGGGACGGGACGGG
>NW_017728911.1:13387726-13419035 GCF_001723895.1 Crocodylus porosus | reverse complement strand
CCCCCGCGAGCCGCCCGGGGCCGCCCCGGCATTTCTTGCACGGGAGGGAAAGCTGCGGCGCTTGTTCCCTTAGCCAGGCACTCGCTGTTCAGGCTGTTTTCTAATTGCAGTGAGTGTTTCGGGAGACTCCTTTAGCCTTTCTTTTCTCATCTCCGTGGCTTGCCCTCCTGCAGACTGGCGTGGCCGTCTCCGGTCACCTTCCAGCCCGCCCTTACCTTGGGACACGTCGAGAGAGCAAGGCCGCTCGTTTTCTGGTTGCAGGCAGCATTTCAGGAGCCTCTTTAGCCTCTGTCTTTGCTCATCGTGAAAGATCCGCAGGGTTCTTCATCCACCCGTTTCACAGAAACACTGAAAAGATTGTGTTCAGCTCGACACATTAGCCACGAAGTTTGCAGCAATCCTCAAGTTGAAGCCAATCTGTGTTTTAAAGAAGGGTTGTGTGACCCAGCACGGGCAGGGGGCTGGTCGCATCAGGAACAGGAGGGTTTCTGTGCGCTAATGGGATGAGTATCCCTCTGCTTCCAACACCAACATCAGCAAGGTTACGTTTGATTTCTGCTGGAATGCGCAAACTTGAATCTGCAGACAGCCTCCGAGGCTTGTGGAAAGTGAATCACAAAAGGCTCTACACCAGGAGCAAAGAGCTTTCCTTCTGAGCTTCCAGGTAATAACGGAGAGAATTTATGTGGCACTTTCCAGCCTCCCTCCTTCATGTTAAATGTACTGAAACCTAAGCTATAATCAAGCTGTGGCTCCTGCAGGTACTATGAATAACTCTTGAGTCCTATAGAGAGCTCTGAACCACATAAGCAGATAGCCACACAAAAAGGCTCACTGCGACATGAAGAGTTATGTTTTTTATTGCTATTAGCCAGGTGCAGGGCGGACACTGAGAACACAACCAAGCACGCTGCTTCTGCTGGCAAAAGTCTTGGGTTGGGAGTATCACATCTTACAGTAGTCCCTAGCAGACCCAATAAGAGCAGCTTCCCACTCTCTTACACATTGCACACACTAGCGTTCAAGGAAAGACTGTCCTCTCCCCAAACCGGGTAGATATAAACAGGAGAGGCATACAAGAAGAATGAGACCTAATAAGGCAGAAGTAAGAGTTGAGTAGCAAAGCAATGGTAGGAGGGTGTCTGCTTACATCCAGGCTGCTGCCGCCCAGCTCATTATTGGGACCAGCTGAAGGCCGTTGCGCAGCTTGGAGTCAAAACAGCCCACCAGCTCAGGGCTAGTCACTCCACCACCTTCTCCGATTCCTCACACCAGCATCCACATTCACTTCCTTCAGAACAGTTGAATTTTAATGCAGTCAATAATTATGCTGCTCAGTCTAGTTTATGTGCCACACTGGTGTTTCAGGGGAACCTTCTCCCTTCTGAAAATCAGGTCAACGGCATCTCAAGTTTGGTCGTTCAAAAATTGGAGCTTCCAGATTGATGAGCCACATTCCTCAGACTACAGCTGTTTTAATAGTGGTCTGTAGTTCTCCAGGTGCATATGGTGAGCCTTGTAAAGAAAAGCTTAACATCAAACCTCCCAGAACCTGAGAGGTGGATTGACTTAAAAAATGCCTGTCTGATGACAGACAGACTATATCCACTATTATGCCAGGTCACTCTCCATTTATAAATATTAGAATGTATTATGGTTAGAGATACAAGAAGAAGTTTTAAAATTATACAGCTAAAACCCAACAAAAAGTATCAGCTAAACCAGCTCTCCCCGATTCTTGGAGCACATGAAAGTTCTCAAACTTACCAATAACAGTCTATCTGTGAGTGGGTTATTTCGAGGAGTCAATAGACCTTGCAATGTTCATGCCCTGCATTGTCTGAGGAAGGAGAATTAATTAGTTGCAAAACTGCAACAGTTTTGTTCTGAAGTTAATATATGGGTCAGCCCTCCTTGTTGCGTCTCTGATATTGCCAAAATCAGTAAAGAAGTTACATCTGTACAGCAGGGAAGATAGATGTTTTTCTTTGTCATCATTTGTATGCGCTTATAATATGACACCGGTGAACATTATACACCCAGATCATTGACTACCTCTGTGTTGCTACCTCCTACTGTTCTTCCCAGAAACCCCAACTCCATTCAAATTTCCCAACATTATTCCCTCAAATTATAATGCAGTAGTTTGTGAGACATCTGGTTGGGAACACCTTAAGTTGCTGCATGAGCAGAGAGGTTTTTTTCCAGGTGAACTTCAGAGGGAGGGGATGGGGACAACTCCCTCTGACAATTTCCCTTTACTTGATCCAAGCTTACCTACTCATAAAGATCTCCTCTTGTGATTTAAGGAATGGAGGAGGATGCTATAGAAGTGGCTCACCTATTTTTCAGAACAAGCAGGTGAGATCCTTTGTGCATGGAGCGGGGTGTGGAGAAGTTCCTAGGAATGTGCTGCCTTGTAAAGCACTTGCTTGTTGAGAGGTGGAAGCAGTGACAGGCTGTGGAACTCAAACAGCAAGGACTCCTCCCATAGCGGTTTGCAAATATTGACTCTGGATAAATCCTTTGAAAAACTTCTTATTTTTTTACTTCTCACTAGTAGATTCCCAGGGTTAATTTGCCTATGGCAATACACATGACAAACAAGAATAAGCCCTTTGAATACTGATGCAATTGCTTAGTCATGAAATAAAAAAGCTGACTTTTAATTGATAGTCTGATTTTCGGGTGCGTTTAACTTATTCTTGGTTCTTTGTCACCTCATTGCTATTCTTGCCAACACATGTCAGAACTTTATTGAACATGGACTGAACTTCTATTCAAAAATCTTTTTCTGAGCTTTACACGTTATCCATTTTCTTATTTTCTTTTCCTATGGAAATTATACACTTTTACCTGTAAATCTTTTCCTTGCAGTCACTTTGTAAAGTATAGCCATCCACATGCAGTGGGCTTGACTATCCTCTCACCTGTAGCAATGTAAAAATCAAAGTAACTAGAGTGAAACTACTCTAATGTATTCCTGTATGAATGAACAGGATTAAGTCCAGTATAATTTAGAACAGGAGTATTGTTCCCACTGTGAAATAAGTTCACTTGTCTCAATCTAGTTCTCAGCAGACCAGTTCCTATCAATAATCCCTATCCCAATTTGTACATAATGCCCACCGAGGTACACCTACATAAACGTTTCACTTGAGTGTTAGTGATCCCAATGTAATTGCCTGTAAGCATCTCTTATGCCGTGACACGCTTTCCGCAGAGATCTGTTAGTGAATCGGAAGTTATCAGAGAACATTAGTCTGTCAGATGCAAGTTCTGGACCAAGATACATTTTCTTTCAAACGTTTTTAGAACACTGCTTTTGTTTTAGCACCCAAAGGTGCCTTATAGCCAAGGATCTGGGTTTTTAAAAAATAATTAAAGGGTTAATGAGAACAAAAATATTTAAGAAGTACCTTAGAATTTTGGAAGGGATATAAGCTTCCTTGCATATCCAGGCATAAAACAATCATCGACCGGAGTCGAAGCATTCAGTGTAGGAGGTTTAAACAGAGGGCTGCCTTCAGCAGGCTTTCTTGGGCCTTCCTCTGAGGCAGAGGGTATTGGCTAGATTGGAAGGAGGATAGATGGGCCCCTGATCTGATCCATATGTATTTGTCTGGGCGCTGCCAGTCACAGTCTCCAATAGGATCTGTCAGATCCTCTTCAGATGCTGACTTTCAAGGGACAAATCATTATCCCACTAATGGATACAACATTGCCTGAGGCACTTAGCTCCATGTTTACAGTTTTGTCTGTTAGTAAAGCTGTAGATTTACAGATACATTTTATGACAAAAAAGATGTCATATTTCTTTTTTCCCTAACCAGGCCTCATTAATAGAGGGCAAATTTAACAGATGTGCGTGCTCATTTATAAATTTGTGTATCTTGATAAAAATGCAGGATAAGTTTTATTTATCCAACTTTTTTTCCAAAACTTTATTTTTTTTAAATAAAACACTTCCTTAGTTTTGCCTTTGTCATAGTAAGCATTGTACTATAGTGGATGCACTGAGATTGTTTTCGTCTTATTCAATTTCTGTGTCCCTTATTTGTTTCAGACGGATCTTGATTTTCCCAGTCAGTGCACAGTAATTAGCAAGGAACGCTGTGGTCCAGTACTGCATAAGTGGAAACTAGCTGTCAATGCTGGTACAGTTAAGTCATAATCCTAGTGCTCTGCACTGAAGTGGAAGCAAGACCATCAATCCAGGACAGAACTTAAGCACATGCTCAACTCTAAACCACAGCTTATGGGCTTTGCTGACTTAGGCCTACATTTTCAACCCCTTATTCTCCTAAGCAGTTAAAACTAAGGGGACTTGCACAGACAATAGTTGCACCTGAGCAGACATGAGGTAAGCATAATCCTCAGCAAGGAATGAGGCACGTAGCGATGTACTCTCTCTGCAAGAGGCAGAGTAGCTGGGTAGCCTCCAGCAGTTTTCTCATTAATTTAGCTGGCTATTCCTTATTGCCCTGCTTATTCTTTTTTCACCTTGCACTTACATGTGGAACATTGTGCACCTGTGCCATGCAAGCTTAACCCCCTCAAAACTGAACTGAAATCCAATCTGAGAGCAAACTTCTATGTATATCAGAGGCTGCCTCTCATAAGGACAATTATAGATCGTCTCTCTCGGACTTGCTCACTTTCCCCAGTCTCCTGGGAAGACTGGTTGAAATCATCCAAAAACCATCAGGATCCAAAACTGATCAATTTTTCATCTGACTAGTCATGATAGTAATATAATCCATGTGACTACCTGGAGGGCAGAACCCCAGTACTCCTATCTCTCTGATACAGCTCTGCGCACAGATATTGGATTATAATGAGCTGGAACAGCACTCCAACTCATCATGTTTCTTCATTCTGTATGCTGGCAATTTGTTGTTAAATAGTTTAACATTCAACAGTTCAATCGGGGTATTAATTTGAAGCAGAAGAAACTTGTTTACAAAAAAATAAATGAGAGGCTTGTGGGTGATGTAAGTGCAAAAATATGTGCCTGCTTTCCCATGCGCTGGACATGCCTAGATGTTTTACTCCTGATTCATTAAAACAGTTGGAGCCTAAGTGACCTGCATACCAAACTGCAGGCAAGTCTAATGTCAAAACATTGGTCTATACTGAAAATATTTTGACTTCATGAGGACCAGCATGAAACTAAACATTTTGGTGCACATCTCCCCTATAAGCATAGACTGCACCACTAGATCTTCCTCATTATCTGGAAGGCCTTAAAACTCACACAGTCACATCTGCCTCCTGTCTTGCAGGCAATGAAGATGCACACTTCCTACCATACTCATACTACAAAGTAATTAAGGAGAAAGTTAAGGGAAAATAGACCTGTGATTAACTAGAATTTTAAAATAGAAGGCGGAATAGGACAAGGCATCTTAAATGAAACATTACTATTATTCTGGCTTTAAACATTTGTCATGCTAGGCCAGAACAGAGATCACCATTTGTCTATCCTTTGCACATATGATAAAGACATCTGTCTAGTTGCTTCACATTCGCACACTGTTTAAGGTTATATTCTGAGCCCAAACCCTTCTATTCTACAAGTCAGTTGGATTCCTTGTGCAAATATAGTCAGCAAGATTTGACCTCCTCCTTTATACTGCAAAAGAGTCAATTCTGGCTAAGGGTACCAAGTCACATTACATATTTAGACAAGTACTTCAGCTGATGAGTTCTCAGGAAAAGATCCATAAGTATAGAATATGAGTTTTTATTCTTTGAAAAATAAACGTGTTCTTGAAAAGTTCTTCAGGACAATAATTATATAGAACTAACCTAGTACTGTGTGTTGGAGATTCAGGTCAATTCAATTTTAAAAGGTGACTAGTGATTTTTAGGACATTCAGTTTTTGATTCTCCAACTTAAAGCACCATAAAAGAACTGATTTTCCAAAAATGCTCAGCATTTCCCTTATGAAAATCAGGCCCTCTCTTCTTTTCTTTCATATGACATTTTAGGATTACAACATTCATAGATTAATATCTAAATTTGATAACCATTTGACTGCTTCACAGGTAGCTGCATGGATTGATTTTAGATGGCTACCAAATGATCTAGTTGGACAATTGTTCACAGTGTATTGTACCATCTGAAAAATTGCACCACAGTCATGACCCAGACTCTCTTTCATGCTCCATTTATGGAACCGATCCACATTTTCCATGAAGCATCCAGATACAATTTAAGAAGGACCAAATCTTTCTCAGTATGTCAAATCCTGGCTGAGGGATTGTACGGTCACTGATTTTGGCAGCAGGCTGGTATTTGCCCAGACTTCCCTCCATTTTTCTTCCATGCTCTTGTTATCATCATAGAGCTTCTTGGTCTATTTTCAGAGGGAATTTCTAGATTTGAGCCTATCTGATGGTGGCATGGTGATGTCCTTGTTGTTGGGAGGTTTGGGTTACTGATGGCCTTCTGGTATTCCCTCACGCATACGACATCATGCTTTTGTGTTTATAGCAACGTTCTGTAGATGTTCATGACAGGGGAGGCTGATTGAGAGTTACACTGAGATATTTTGGGAACTTCTCATGCTTAAATTCTTCTCCATAGTGATAGCAAGTGTCTGGTTGGTGTGGGCATTGTTTAAATGGAATGACATGACAACAGTTTTCCTTAGATTTGGGCAGTCTCCAACATGCAAACTATTCTTTTAAGTAACTTGAGGTCTTCACAAAGATCTGTCCAGACAAAGCAGTGAGACCACAGAAGAAAGAAGCTTCCCTGTAGGACTGCAGAGCAGCAGAAGAGCTGTTATTCCAGAAGATCACAACTAGAGTTGACTCCACCATGTAAGCGCACCCCTTCATTCAGAGAAAAGATGGAAATCTGGGGGATTCATACAGAAGGCCCCACGTCTGGCCTTCTCACTGTCCTGGCCTAGTCTGGTCCCACATCTGCTGGAAGCTCTGGCACCACATAGAAAAGTTTGGTAGAAATGGTCTCTACACAACCCATAGGCAGATCTCCTATAGCATGCCCTCCCCTTTCTTACCCTTGTGCAGCAGCATTGCTCCAGTTCCACCTGCAAAAGTAAAGACAAGCTCCCTTTTCTCAAGAGCCTCTTTAATGCAGAAACAGGTAAACAGATTTAAGTTAATTTCAGCCAGATGATCAACAAATATTTCATATTGGGAACTAGCTTAGGCAAGCTACCAATGAATAACTGAAGTAGGGCTTTCAAATCTCCTCAGTCTAGACATTAGGGCTGTTCAAAGCTTCAGTCCCTGATTTGATTCGGCTGAGATTCAGCCTGACTTGGTGGCCAAATCTGTGAATCTGAATCGAATCAGAGGACCCTTTAATCTCTCTGAATTGAATCGGAACACTCCAAATTGATTCAGAGAGATTTGGAGATTTGGACATAGAGACAGCTTTAAGTGTTTTTTCTACATACCTCTAGGTAGCAGGTCGCTCATGAATGCTGCGATGGTGGGGCAGATGGAGAATCCCACAGAAGTCTGGGGGGCTCCCCAGCATGCTCAGCAGCAGACCCAGAAGTAGACCAGAAGCACTTCTGGTCCACTTCTGGGTCCACTGGAGAACGTGTGGGGGGCCCCCTCACACCCCTCCCCCCGAGGTCACTGACTGGTGCCTCCTTGGTCTGGAGGAGCACCTAGGGTTCCTCCACAGCTGATTGCCGAGCTGGGGGGGTACAGGAGGGCCCCCAAGTACACTCCCTTGCGGACCCAGAAGTGGACTGGAAGTACTTCCAGTGTGTTTGGTGGTGAGCCCAGAAGTGGACTGGAAGTACTTCCAGTCTACTTCTGGGCTCACCACCAAACATGCAGGGAGCCTCCTGCACTCCTGTGGGATGCTCTATCTGCCCCAGCATCGCAGCATTCATGAACCACGCTGGTACTTCAAGGTATGTAGGAAAAAACATTTAAAGCTGTGTCTATGTCCAAACTGCTGATTCTCTGAATTATCAAATCTTCAGATTTGGATTCGGCTCAATCAAATCAGGGACAGTGATCTGAATCAACTAATTGAATCACTGTCCCTGATTCGGGGCAAATCTGAATCGAATAGGGCCCACTTCACACACCCCTGCTAGACATGTTCTTGGGATACTTTTCATTGCACGTCATGCATTCAACCCATAGAACACCATCTTTTCCAGACTGCAAGACTTATAGCAGAGGTGTCAAGCTTGTCTGGCCATGTGGGCCAGATGAGTGGTGCGGGACTGGTCCACAGTCTAGATGGATGATGCAGGCCTGGCCCCATGCCCCTCCTCCCCTTGCTGAATTTAGTCAGCACTTCCGGCTCAGCACAGTCTGGGACCTGGGATTCAGGCCATACTCAGGCCATATTTGAATATTCAGGTTACATTATGACAGCAAGTTTCTACAATCGTGGAACATGTATTATATTGTTGTTTTTCTAATGAAATTTCTGCCTTGTATCCAAGGTAAACAAACAGGAAGATTCATTCACTTGAGCAAATTCTTCGAGCAGATTTGCTTCCTGCCCACTGAATATTGGTATCTGGGTTGAGATTCCTGACAGAGATGTTTGCTTATGTTCTGCCTGTGATGACTTTTTTTCCAGGATGGGCATATATAACGAAAAACTTACAGTAAGAAGTTTAAGTCCCACTGATTTATCCTCCAGCATCTTGGCATTTGCTAGTGTTCAACAGAGTGGCAATACTGTATGATAGCACTAGCTGTAGTACCTCTTCTTCACCCAGGTTGTTATTTTTGTAATTGCAGCGTTTGTTTATTTTTAAAGAACATAGCACAACATATCTAATATTTAATATCTAACTAGGAGTGAAAAAAAGGCAAGCATCAATATGATAATGACAATTGAACTGAATTCACTGCATCCAAAATGGAGCAGTACCAGTTTGTTATCTGAGAAGCAAAGTAATCCAGTCAATGGAAACCCCAAAAACGGTCAAGTGAAAAATAAGTTAAATAACCCACCTATGATTTTCTTCAGGTGGTATTCAGTGATTTTTAGAGGTTTAGAGTAGATAGGACCAGCCATTCTCGAGTTATAAGCAAACATAAAAACATACAGACATACACTTCAGTTTATATATTTAGATATATGTACAGCTCTAAATAGGTTAGATACTCTCCCACATTCACCAAAGGAGTAAATAGTACTACTCACACCATGGCCCTGCCTGAAGTTTTGAAAGAAATTGCGCACTCCTTCCTTGAGAAAAAATGTGGAAAATTAATAGGTGTCAAGATAATTTATTATTTCAATCAACTTTAATTCCTAACTGTTCAGAGGTAAAAACTGCTTTCAAAAAGTCCAGCTCAGCTGCACAGAGAAGAAGAAATTGACTTGTGGCTTTGATCAGGTGCCATTGGTGGACAAGTTCAGTTATATAGAAAGAGCTCCATGTACAGCCCTCCTTGGAGTCTAAGTTCCAAGTTCTTGTAGCTTATAGATCTATTGCAGAGTTAAATAAAACCCAGTTATAAAATTAAATAGGCATGAGGAAAGCCAGAGTGGACATTTTATGTCAAAAGCATTTACCTCATATGCAAATGCTGCCAAGTATGCATGTGTATACATCTGAGCAAAGGTTATGCTTTGGCCAAAGCAGTCACTTATTAAATCCAAGTGGCGCGAGCTGGTCCTTTGGATAAGAGAGTTTTGTGCTGTTGTCCAAGCTTATGGCAAATGAGAAAAATTACAAGATGGCAAATAAGAAAAATTACAAAATGGCTATTCTAAACCACTGGATTTTATTAACATCAAACCCCGGAAGTCTTGAGTTCCTGTCCCCTGGACAAATAAGTCTTTCATATGGGTTTAGTGTTATATGCTCTGGTGTTTAAAACATAACCTCATCAATTTTGTGAGCAAGTATGTAAAATATAGTTAGAGCTTCCAACAAGAAAAATCTCATATATTCCTTACATTTCCTGTGACTCTTCAAAGCCAGTCATTGAAATCAGTCAGTAAAATCAACTCAAGACTCCTGTGGACTTCAGCAGGTTTGCACCAGACCTCCGAAAGCAACAGATGCTTACATTCAATTTCTAAGTAATCTTTTCATCCACAACTCTTCGTGATTGTGGAAAGGGCAAGATCATTTCCTAACCCAAGTTTTTCTGCCTAGGAAACTGTCCTGTCTGACATAGGCAGAGGAAGAAAATATGATTTGGAGGGGCTGAGTATGTGCACAAGCACGCCCTGCCCCAGCAAGTAAGTTTGTCATGGGGAACGGGTGTGGGGAGGCAGATCAGGGCCCCCACAGTGAGAGGAGGAGTGGGGCAGGGGCTGGGGTAAATGGGGCCCCAGGGCTGGGGCAGGTCATGGGAAGCTCAGAGCCCAGGCAGCTTGTCCGGGGTGGTGGGGGGAGATCCTGCTGCTACACGCACCCTCAGGGTAGGCACAGGGGACACATGCCCCCCTGATCTGTGCATGGGATGGAGGCAGCTGCCACTGTGGGCCGCACTCTGCACCCCACTGCCAGTGCCCCAGCAGCCATGCGATACCATGTGCCTCCTGCGCACTGGCTGTGCTGCCTGCCCAGTGCTAGGAGGCACATGGCATCATGTGGCTGCCAGCGCACCAGCAGCAGGGTGTGGAGTGCAGCCCACGGTGGCAGTCACCTCTGCCCCACGCACAGCACAGATCAGGGAGGGGCACATATCTCCTGTGCCCGCCCTGGAGGTGCGCGCAGCAGTGAGAACTGCACGCCCCAGGCTATGAGCCTTCCACGACCTGCCCCAGGGCCCCATTCACCACCACCCCCTTCCCATCTACACATTTACCTGCTCAGCTGCATGCTGCTCCATGCACAGCTGGGCCAGGCCAAGTTCCTGGCTGCTTGCAGGCTCTGGCTGCTCGTCTCTCTCTGTGTGCACCCCCCCAACCCCAGCAGCTGCCAGGAGCCCGCACCCAGGCTGCCTGCATTTGTGGGGGCTAAGCCCCCTTAACCCTGGCCTTCCACCACCTATATTGTCTGGTATTTCCAGGGCACCATTCACAATTGAGAAAGAATGCTATCCTTTTTGGAGGAAAGAAGATGTCTTGCATTGCTCAGTAAAAACCATGGGCGACCGGTGCCTCCTGGCCAGTCAGTGACAGGAGGGAGGGTCCCCTCACGGCTTATCATGCCAACCTGGAAGCACAAGTGGCACTTCTCCTGGCACCCACACACCCTGGCCAGCGCTTGTGCCCGCCCCCTTGCCCATTGCCTAACCAGGGAGCGCTGACTGTCAGGGGGTGCACATGCACACCCATGCACCCCTATGCATCACTGCTGGTAAAACGTTGCTTTTCAGTGGGGCTCATGCCTCCACAGAGTGCTATGTTAACACTACAATGTTGCTTCCAGTACATGAGCCAGTTCATTTCTAGCCTGGGAATTTCTTCATAAGATTGAATTGTGCCACTATACCCTGACTTTCCAATGGGAATAAAAGGATCTGCCTTTCCAGGACACATATAAACCTTGATGGAATAACAGAATACTGAATATACATAGTTCAGACAAAACAGTTTTATTCAAGTTACCCTATGTATTTTCTGTTGACAACATGAATTGCTATAATAACAGTTACTGAGCAAAAGTTTTATTACATTTAGATGCCTTCACCCAAAATCCAAACAGATATCTTTTGCTATTGTTGAAGGTTTCTGGAGAAGCTGGCTTTGACATCTTAGAATGGTCTTGCAACAGAACTTTGGAATTCCTCACATGTTTTCCAACAGATTTTAAAGTAGTGGTAACAGTGTATTCCAGTGCTACCTGCTAGCTGTCAGTAATCAGTGTTGTGTATGTATTCACTAATACAGTTTCCTATGCAGGTGCAACATTTCTTGGTTATTTATAAAACTACAGAAGTGTATGTAGCAAAACACTTTAATAGCTAATCAAAAAATGTGCCACAGGTTACTTGCATTTACCTCTACTATTACTATACCAAATGCAATCACTGAATATCCCAGAACATGTATAAGTTCAAAGGAATGATTTCCATACACTATACTGTACCACTGTAAATTTTGTAAATCTTTCCCATTTGGTATAACATTTTACCAAGGCCCTGGTGCTCATTTATAAAAATTTGTGTGATTATATATTATTTTTTCTTCAATTGCCCTTTCTTATGAAACGTCAAAAATAGGATTCCAGGTAAGGCTGCTGGGGCCAGCACTGTTGGCACAGGCACTCCCCAAGGACAAGTAGCAGCAGCACAATGTATGCTGCTGCTGCCTGTCCCTGGGGAAACACACGTCTCTGTTTATCTGGGTGCACCCTGTGAGAGCTGTTTAACCTGGAGTTTTCTGGTATACCCACAAAAACCCACAGAAGGGTTAGATGCCAGATAAGCATTGGGAAGAATATAAAGCTGTTTTTGGGATAGGAAGACCTTTCCGTGCTACAAGATTCATGGATTTTCTGATAGACCATAGGTCAGCCGTGTGGCCAGGACTTGTTGTCCATTCTGCAAGGAGGCAAACACCACTCTGTCTGAACAGGCATAGTTAGAAAGCCCTTTTTTCCCCCCCACAGTAAATTTTGTGCCAAAACAGTTAAATTTTTAAAACAAATTTTAATTTCATTTAATTTCTAAATAACAGTTTGAGTTTTCAGTTTAACGTATTGCTTTGGTCCACTTTTCAAAACTGAAAAGCGTTGCCTTTCTGGCTAAAGTTTTCTTGGATTTTTCTTTCCATTTTGTTCCTTTTGCCTCTGTCTTTTTCTCTGGACAATAGGGAAGGAGTCAAAAAATGAAAATGAAAAGGAAGAAAATCCTCTTTTCATAATCTTTTTAGTCTTATCCAGCTTAGAATTTGGAAATCAATAAGAAAGTGTCTGAAAATGGGGAATTTCCCAGTAGAAAAAATATGATTTGGCTTAAATCAGATTTATGCAAGTATAACTCTGTCTATTTTGGGAAAGTATTCCTGATTTACACTCAAATGTTCACACTCCGGGAACAGAATGTGATGTTTATTTGTGCCCTGGAAAGCCAAAGTCTTCTTTACATTCTGAGTACATTCAAACTCTCTGAATTTTTTTTCTGGCACAGTATCATCAGCTTCCCAGTCCTTATTAATCTACAGCTGTCCCTTCGTAAATTCAGTTTAAATATTAGAGTGACTCCAGCCACCCCTGCCTCTAGTTTTGTAAAAGTACCCAGAAGTAACCCAGAAGAATGTCTAAACACAAAATATAAAGTACCAGTATTATCAATTAAAGTTTGAAATACAAATAATTACAGTGTTTGGAATTCCAAGATTATTGTCATTACCAACTAAAGCCGAGCTCTAGGGTCGTTCTTAAGTACCAGATGTGGGGGAAAAAACACTATCATAAAGCTTTTGATAACTTGAAGAGCTATAAGGTCTTCCTGACACCAGATGGAAAATATTGGGTAAAAAAAACAAACAAAAACACACATCTGATTTGGAAACATTCTGTTTATATTGTTTCAGAAAATATTATATCACTGGGGATTACTATAGTATGAACTGGGCATTTTGCCTTATCCCCCTTTATACGGTCTTGCTCTTGATTTAATAAATTGGTCATTCAAAGTAACATTATGACTTCAAGGAGGGAATAAACAGCAAAAGTACAATATTCCAAATAATAAAACATGCAGCAGGGAAAAACAAGCCAAGCACATGACAGGGGCAGAACCGTTTCCCTGTAGAGTGTTTGGAAACATTTTCTGTAAGGTGTCAGTTGCTCACTGGACCCTACATTTTTGCTCTGTGGGGTCAGGCCAACTCTCAGGATCTCAATATTGCACTGTTAGGCAGGAGGGTGTGACACAATTGCACATATACAAACACACAAATCAATTAGGTGCATACACACACACACTACCAGCTCAGGCACATACACATCCAAACCAGCCTAGGCACATGCATGCCTATCACCAATTCAAGCACATACACTATACACCCCAAAAGTTAGACACAGATCACTAATTCGTATATTATGCACACAATGCCATATATACACACACACACCCTAAGTTGTAAGTTCCTAACTTGGATGGTACGGTATGTATGTGTGTGCTTGGGGTACCTGGGGGAAGGTTCAGGTGAGAGAGAGAGAGAGTTAAAGTGTAGGGAGTGAAAGTTGCCAGAACCAGGATTAGAAGCTGGCTGAGGAACTGAGGCTTTGGGTTTACTTAAGGTAGACTAGGGCTGGAAACCGAGGCAGACAGCTGGAATACTGGGGGAGGGGGCAGATAAGCGGTGGCAAGGAGGAGACAGCCAGGAAAGAAACTGAGGCAGAATCCTGGTTGCTCGAGGGAAAGGAAAAGGCAGTGGGGATAAGACAGTGGCAAAGAAATAGGGGGCTTGGAGGCAGAGAGGAGCTCAGGACAGGTGTTGGAGGTGGCGGTGAGCCAGAAACAGGAGAGCGAGAAATGAGACAGAAGTTAGAGGGGCGAGGAGCAGAGATTGGAGCAGGGCCAAACCATAGTAAAGCAAAACCCAACTTAGGGGTCCCAATAACAGTTTTATTACACAGGCAACACACTATACAGCCCCATGAAGTTATTGGTTCACACACGCATACACACACACTCACAATGGCAGCAGGAGAAAGAGACTCAGTGGAAGGGCTGGCGTCCAGGTAGGGAAGAGAAACAGAGTCCCAGTCCTTGGTTAAAGAGGGGGTGGGGGGTGATAGCTACCTATCCAGGCTGGAAAGGGGTCCTTGTCCAGTAGGTGCTGCCCAGAGGGGGGTTGCTGGCAGGGCCTCTGGGTGAATAGGTGGTGTGGCATGACACTGGTCCAGATGAAAAGGGTGTCCCACTGGGTTTGTCTTCACTGCCCCTTTTTATAGGGACAGACCTTTTGTGATCCTAGTGACAGGAGACATGCCCAGACAAGGGTCAGCCCCTGGCATACTGATACGTGTGCTCCACTCAGGGATGTGCCGTTTCTGGTGTCTGTAATGGTGGGGTACAATGGTAGAGTTGCTGGTTCTGCAGAGTCGTTTGTCTTTCAAATGCCAGGTTCTTGTCTCTGTTCCTGGGTGAGGTTCTTGGTTCCTGGATGAATCAATGCAAGGTGATGGCCCAGTCGTTACACCAAACTTTGGGGCAAAGCATCCACACTAGAAGACAGGTGGGTGGATCCAGGCTGACCTGGACAGGTCCAGCAAATGGGTGGACAAGAACCTGATGGTGTTCAACACCAAAAAATGCATGGTTCTCCACCTTGGGAGGAAAAACCTGCAGCATCCTTATAGCCTTGGCAGTGCTATGCTGACTAGCGCTATGGAAGAAAGAGACTTGGGGGTCATCATTGACCACAAGATGAACATGAGCCTGCAATGCAATGTTGCAGCTAGTAAAGCAACCAAAACGCTGGCTTGCATCCATAGATGCTTCTCGAGCAAATCCCGGGACGTCATTCTCCCCTTGTACTCGGCCTTGGTGAGGCCGCAGCTGGAGTACTGCGTCCAGTTTTGGGCTCCACAATTCAAAAAGGATGTGGAGAAGCTTGAGAGAGTCCAGAGGAGAGCCACACGCATGATCAGAGGTCAGGAAAACAGACTTTATGACAACAGGCTGAGAGCCATGGGGCTCTTTAGTCTGGAAAAGCGCAGGCTCAGGGATGATCTGATGGCCTATAACTTATAGGTGGCCATCAGATCAGATGTATTAAAAAAGAAAAACTGGGAGTTTTGCTACAACATCAGGGCAGCAACACCACAAAGTCAATCAATCTCATGCAAAACTGCAAAATAACTCCTGTTGAGGACACACACAGGCATGCTGCGCACTGGAGAAGAGGCAGAAGTTAGCCATCCTCAGGAAATTAGAGGAGAGGGACACAGAAAAGACTGGTTTGTAGTTTTTCTTGCCAAAATCATTCTATCTGATACTGTCATTTAGGGTACAGGAAACATGACAATGTCTCTAGGGAGCCCAGGTGCTCGGCCTTACTGCCAATAGCTCTCCCCTGGACTTCAGCCCCATTCAGCACCTTGCAGAGTTAAACATTAGGATGGACAGCTATGAATCCTCCTGACATGTTGAACCCAGCTTGTTTTTATCTTATCAGAAGAAAAATAAATTCTTTGTAGAATCAATCCTTCCCGGACACTGAAAGCTTTAGAAGATGGAATTAAATCTTGGTAACAAAAGATGTTGTGGGCTGCAGGAGGGATTTTTACCTGTACTCTCTGAGAGACAGAATGGCAGTGTTCTTCTTTAATAAAGCTGTAACCAGCCTGCACAAATTGTTTTGCTTCCCAGTAAGTGGAGTCTCACATTAACAAGGAAATTACATGCAAGTGTGACCTAGATTACACAAGTAATGATTTCCTGTCCCTGACTCCCTCTTCCTTATCCTACCAAAGCCTCTGAACCTTGGTACATTTATAACATTAATTACCCTTTGCATTGTTTAAGAAACATTCAAGTTAAATTAAATCCCCTCTCCTGATAGCAGTCATTTTTTTGAGAGCATCTCATCTGTCAAGGAGTACAATATCCTGGTCATTTCAAAAGAGTTACATTTATCTCAGCTATTGTGTGCACGTACTCCATGCAGAAGATAATAGATAGCACATGAATGCTTGTATGACACAAGGTTTAGTTTCTGCTTGTTTCAAATGACTTAACATAGCTCATTCTTTACCAATTGTAAATTATGTCCTCCAGGCCAAACTCATTTTACTGTTTATTTGTATTTAAGATATGAGTAGGATCAAAGCAAAGCAATAAATGTAATGGAAACAACTATAAAAACTCACAGGAGCATTACTATAAAACACTCAGTCAATATGAAGAGGTCCATCACTGAGATCCCCCAAACCCCACCTATATCACCTACACTTCAGCTTTTCTGAAAAAAGTTAGGCTTGCAACATGAAATTTGGGGTTATCTTAGACAGAGAGACAGGATCAAATGCAAAAATCAGATGCCCATATCAACAGCACCTCACTGCAGTTGTGACTGCATTACCTGGAAAGAGAAGTCAGATAAGGAGAACTTCAGTCATTCAGTTGTTGAAGGATAAATTAAACAGTAAGTCAAGTAAAACTGTCTGACAAAAAAAATGTGTCCCCGTTTCCTTCTCTGCTGCGTTCCCCATGGACATATGCTCATCCAGGGACTAATGATCCCTAGGAAGTCCTGGACATCTCATCTTAAACAACTATTATCCAGATTGAATGGAAATAGAAATGGTTCTTGGGAGCTGAACTATTTCAAGAGGATTTACACTCTCGCTCTCCTCTCTCTCTCTCTTTCTCTCCCCCCTAATGCTGCAGTTGCTAAAGCCTTTTGGATTTGGAAAAAGACCTTCTGAAAATATTTTAATTAAAGAAAAGATTATTAGAGCTGCAGCAGGGCTATGAACTGTCATAAATTTGGACTGTTTTGTCATGTGTATGATAAATTGCTGTAATAGTTTCACCTACTGTGGCACTTTGCCGGTGCTGGCTTGCATTGCAAGGACAAGTGCCAACTCCAGCTCAGTCACTTTCCCATTGCTTACTTGTATGCCTTAATATACTTTTCCCTCATTGCTCTCATCTAGGAGTGCTCAAAAAAGGGTTCCTCTTGCATGTTTTAACAGAATGAAAACTTTTGAGTCTGCTGTTTCCATACTTGCCCAGCTTGCATATACCAAAGTTTGTTTTCAGTACATTCATTTTTACAAACTTATTGCTAACTCCCTCACCATCCATTAATAGTGAGATACTGCACTTCCGGGTACTTGGTTTGTCTTACAAGATTGCAGTGTGCTTCCTCCAGAAAACAGAAACAAAGGTAAGATTGATACTATTTCCCAGGATCGAGAGTGTCCTCTAACCATCAGTTACAGTTGCCCTGGGATATAAGCTGTATCCAAGAAATCTGGCCTGGAGCTTGCTGTCAGGAGATTCAGTTCCAGTAATACTTATGTAAATCAAACCCTGATTAATGTTGATTGGGTACGTGCATTTCCAGTTAGTCATGGTCTCTGACTTGTTACCCAGAACAGTAAAATATGGGGCATGAAGGTACATCAAATCCAAAGCTGTATATAGCTCTTACTCAAGGCAGTACACAAGTCTGGGGAGGAGGGTTGTTTTTGATGGCTTTTCCTTCAAGCACTATACTGTGGAAGCAAACTGAAAAATCACTTGGCCTAGGGACAAATAACACATAAATTGGTATAAGTGCACATAAACTGCTTTCATAATGACCAAAATCAGTTTAAGATCAATCTGGATGGATGAGGTATCAGATTTAACTGATTTAGGTTATATTGGTTTATTGAACTTCCTTCAGATCCCCTCCAGATTCAAGCTGTCTGCTCCAGCAGAGCAGGGAGGCATACTCTAGCTTCTGGCCTGGGCTACTGCAGGCATTTGGCTGCATTTCTGGAATCAAAATTAATGCCTGTTCACTGGCTTATCAGTTCAATCTATGCAGCTTAAACTAACCAACAAAGATTAAATCAATTTAGCCTTAGGCTTTTTGACTCTCTGTACATAGCCCTGAAAAATGGGTAGACTTGAATGAAACCTTCTGAAAGTTATTTGGGTAAATTGCCTCCTGTTATATTTGCAACTTTCCTAAAATAAAACATACAATGTGTTCTAGGCCATGGTGATTGCAGTCTGGAGACCACCATGTATTTCTTATGCCATTAAATGATAAAAACAGAGACTGCAGAGACCAGCTCTGACAACTAGCCCACCCTCTTGTCCAGGCAAGATTATTTCTCCATTCTACCTGTTCAATCCATTCTAGTTTTCAATGTTTTCTTTGATGGTCATCTCCCTTACTTTTTCCTGGAAAACTATGAGTAGATCCACAACTGAGTAGACCTCTGAATAAGCTAAAACTCTACCCTTCCTCAGCAAACTACACCAACCCCGGGGTAATGTCCAACCTCACCCTCTTCTTGGAGTTGCTTAGGTGCCAAAGAGACACTTACGTCCTTTATCTGTGACTGAAGTAAGAAGCATCCAGCTACCAGCATTCCTAGGGACTAGTTACCCCAAGGTTTAATGACTGATACATGAATCTAGATTGACTCACCAGAAAATTGCTGTATACAATCTGCCAGTCCTGCACACATTCATTATCTGCCTGATCTTATCACATTTCCCATCATCATTATCTGCCTCCTGATGCGTATTGGTTATTTGGGTGGTTCTACTTTGTTTTGTTGTTGTTTTTTAATTATACTACATCATTTCCCAAACTATTGCATTTCAAGGGCAGGCCCAGTAACCAATCTCACAAAAAGGGAGCTTGGATCTTGCGATAAAGATGTGAATCTCCTTTGGACCATATATATTTAGCTACTGCTTCCTAATCACTCTTTTAATAGGATTGATAATAAGGAGCATGATTTTTTAGTGTTTAGTTTTTTGTAAATTTGCCCAGAGAGATTGTGATAGACAAAGTGCATAAACTGGGAAAATAAATTCATTTTAATACTATTTTTGGAAAGTTACTTCTGCATCACATCCTGCTTGTGAGCCTGCCAGGAACATTTTTTGGTCTTTTCACATGAAGGCATTCCTGTGGGGCAGTAGTTACAAAGGTTTTAATCTTAAGCAACATTAATCACACTGTATTTACCTGCCCGTTTAGAAAAAGGAGCCACAGAAACCATACCAACTGCTACCAGAGCTAACAAACAGACTTAGTGCTAAGCTTAGAAAAGACGCACACACCTTGAGATTTTATTTCTATTCTCCGACTTTGTCTTAAATCCATGAGCAGAGGGAGATGTAGGTCATGTTTGCATATTTGTACAGAAAGATCTTTGATTTCATGCAGTCAAATTTATTCTCTAAATTGGTTACATGATTTAAAATGACCAGAACCCTCCAAAGATGAGACCCACGGAATAACCTTTATTTGGGCCCGGAAAATCTTGCTCTAATTCTTAATGATCCACCTTCCTCTGTTGTAGGTTCTGATGCAGGGAAAGAATAAGCATGACTTAATTATCCTATGTTATTTGCCAGCATTTAGTATAAGGTCCATGTTTAAGAAGAGACATGCTGGCCCTAATTCTTGTCTGCACTTGACTGCACAGTGAGAAGGAGCATCTTTATGACTCTTCTGTGCTCCTCCTGTCCTGATTAGTATGTGTGTTGATTTTCTGACAAATCATAGCAGCCTATAGGATGTTACAAGTTTTTTCAGCTGTGACAGGTTCCAAGGTATGGATGAAGTACCTGAAGATCTCTACAGCACAGACACGCCTCACCCTGTGGGGTCGTTCCCTCTCTTCCCTTTCTATTCTGGCCACTGGTAGGTGGGGGGCAATGAACTCTCAACAAATGGAGGATCCTCCTATGCCAGAATACTTTTCCAATAGCCAGTCAGATTGGCTTCAGAACAACATTTGTCAGTGATGTAACACAGTACTCTTCATGCAGGGGTCTGCAAAAAGGATTAGAGATATTTTCTGTAACTGAAGAATTTAATTTGTTATTTTAATTCTTTTTGCTAATCTTGATATGCTGAGATCATCTAGTACATATAATACTCAGAATGGTAGTGGGAATCAAGGCTTTTGGGCTCCTAAATAGCAAAGACATTTTAGCTTGCTTATCTGTAATCCAGTGTATCATATGACAGCCCTCTGCAAATGCTGCAGTCTGGCTGTATCTGTTTATGAGCCATGCACAGCAGGTTACTTACGTAATGAAACCCCCACCCAGCGCTGAGGCACGCCAAGCTCAGATACTGTATTCTGTGAGCCTCTTACTAATATACATCCTCTGGCTTCTGTTTCTTGTTAACAAGACTGAGCATGTATTAGTGTGCTCAGGTAACCCTTAAAAAAAACGCATACACACCTACATTTGGAATAAAAGGCCCTTAACAGTACACTTGATTTACACACAAACCACTAAGTAGAACGGCAATAAACCAGTCTTTTCTCCACTGGGAATTTTGTCACTAACTTCAGTAAGAGCAGGATCCAGCCCTCAGAGAGACAGCAGAACCTACAGCCCACATTTACAAGCCTCCCAGTACTAAAGGACTATAGCTTTCTGCCCATTCTGTCATACGGTGGGGTCTAGCCTAATGAAGAAAATTAGGGGATAATTGATATGAGGGATTAATTGAAAAAAGTAGTATGCATTTTACTTCCAAATTGAATTATTACAAAGCTTTCAATAAGAGCTGATAGACTACAATGGGATTTGCTAATGTATTCTCTAGCTATAAATTTACCTATTTTATTAATCCATTTGGAACCAAATTAATCTCTACTATAACTCCACCAAAATTAATGGAGGGACAGCAGGAATGAATTTTGGTGTTTATAGCAAAGCAGTTGTTGTTTTTACCATGTCAACAGTTTTACTTGCAAAATAGATTTTGTTGATAGCCCATACTGTTTGCTATGACCGAATTGTAGTATTCTAGATTTCATTTTCTGTACCATTCTTTACACAACCAAAGAGGCTGTTTGTGCTTGCTGGTTAAGACTGCCACTGCACATATAAAACCCAGGAACCGGTTTGACTAACTTAGATGATTCCTTTCATGTACATTACCTTGCATTTGTCAACGGTCCTATTTCATCTGTCACATGGCTATGTTCTTTCCTCCTAAACTTTCTTGCAGCATTTGCTAACATTGAACATCCTAAATCATCTGTGCAAAAAGACAAATTCAAAACCTCCCTTTCAATGAGAAGAACAGCAGGACAGTTGTGATTCATGAGGTTAGCCATGGCAATAAACCAAAATACCAAATTCCAGAGTTAAACCAGGTCAACACATCTTCATAAACTCCTTTCTAAATGCTTCATAATCACCAATCAGTGAGAGTCATTATAGTACATATTGGGCTATGGATGCCTTGAAGTTAACCCACAAAGGTCATAGTAAGTGCTGTTATTGAATTAATAGAGATAAGCTATTTCTTTCTTTTATAGATATAGTGCAACAAAAGCTGCTTGATGCAATTAGTGATGCACTCTACAGTGAGGAGTACAGGACAGAAGATTAGAAAAGGCAATTAGGGCAGAAGACTAAGAACTCCTATAGACATGCAGGGAGCCTGCTCTGATGCACTGGAAATCCTGTGTGTTGGAGCAGGCTTGATTCACCGAATCTACCAGAGCACAAAAATTGACATGCTCTGGCAACCTTCTGCATCACACTTATCAGTGTCCCTGTGTACCCCCATGCTGAAAAAATGGCGGTGGGGTGCTTTGAAATTAAACACGTTCTATGAGCTTTAGTTCACAGCGCCCTGCCACCATTTTTTCAGCATGGGGACACACAAGGATGCTGATACATGACACACAGGTGCTTTTAATTAGTGTGGCACACCAATTAAAGGACCCAACGCCACATCCTACGGCACCTGTAAAATAGTTCTAAGTGATGGGAGTGGCAGAGTCAGCTTTGTTAGTAACCATCTCTGAAACACATCTGGAATTTGTTTTTGTTTAGTAACATAGAGCTGCTGGTTTTTTTATTTGAAATGTCAGAGACTATTAATATCTCTGGAACTCTTCAACATCGCTCCAATACTTCTGATTAACTGTAACACTGAGAGTGATGGCCTCAATACTGCTCAGTGAACTACCTCATAAGGTGTAATGCCATCTGCAGATGCTTCAGAAAGCTGCTGTTAGGGTAATTACTCCCACTAACCTATCACAGCAAATCACTCCCACTGCAATTGCTTCATTAGCTTCCTATTAGGCAACCTATTGCCCAGAAAATTACTCTCAGGATGCATCAACAATTGTCTTGCATTACTCCTTTGGATTCACCAGATTTGCTTTTTCCCCTAAAATCCCTAGTAGATCTTTGTTTATGTCAACAGAAATGACTGAAAATGGGTGAGTTACATGCGTGCTGAACATCATAAAATAAAGCTTGCTTGGCATCCTCGGGTTTAAACACAGTTTTTGACATGGTGCTGAACATTACTTGTTCTCGTGTCCCTTTGTGGTTACACCACATTCAGCTGCGATAGTACTGACCCCAGTATCAGCAATTGGTAGTTTTCTTAGTATAGTCATGGTGGTTTCTTCTGCTGGATGCTAAGCTTTGCACAATTCATTTATGGCCCTAAAGTTTTTGAGATGGACTGCTGAGGCTCTGAACCAGTGGCAATGCATAGGGGGTGCACATGCACCCCGAGAGTGCTGGTGCACCCCCTGACAGATTGCGCTCCCCACCTAGGTGACAGGCATGGGAGGCCAGCAGGAGCGCCGGTGCCCCCCCACTGCGAGCACTGGCCGGGGGGTGAGAACACCGGATGAAGAGCTGCAGCCGTTTCTGGGAGCACTGCAGCCACCTCCCAGTTGCCACGATCAGCTGCAGGGGGACCCCCCCAGTCACTAACTGGTCGCTTGGGGGGGGGAGGGTGCCCCTCCTAAGGTGGCACCAGTTGCCTGTGCTCTGAACCACAGTTTGTTTTTCATTTAACAAGTTTTTAAATTATTTTCCAACTTAATTTTATATGCTTTGGTCTGATTCACAGCAAATACTGCAAAGTTCAATATACCTCACACATTACAGCGAAACCCTGCTCACAAGAAACCTAACAGGAATCAGGAGGAGAGTGAAGGAGCTTACACTAACAGTCTGCTCCTCTCCTCTTGCTCTGAGAGCAAGCATGGCAAATAGAAGCAAGCTTGCAAATCATTTGAGGCAAAACCCATTTCTACCTTTATGTTAAATTGGTGCCCCTCACAAGGCCCTAATCTTGATTTATTTCTCTAGATTCTGCCATGACAGGGTAAATAATCTGTTGTCTGTGGTGTACTGAACATTGAAAACTTGACTGTGAAACTATACTGAACTATGAAAAACGTTCTCTAGTTATCTCATACATCTTTGTTTCTTGACCCAAATATGAAACAAAGTCTGCATGCAGAGGTAGCTGCAATAACAGAATATTAAAATTAATGAGGGATTAATCCCCTTCTGATGAGCAACATTTTTTACTCCCTCAGTGTCATGATTCAGCCTTTCCAATGCAAAATCTTTACCATAATGAAAAAAAAATAGTCACTTCAAAACAAACTCATTTCAGTCTAGAGTAAGAGACAGCTAGGAGAGGATACAGAAGTGGTGAGTCATAATATGAACATTATATTGGGGCATTTTATCGCTGCTGTTGGTAATCAAAAGATGTCCAGCTTAGACACTTCTACCCCCACTGATTTCAATGGCAATGTCAGAACCTAAATAAAAGCTTGATGCCAAATAGCTTTTTTGGATCTGGCCCAAAGTGTATCATCTCGGGTAAAAAGAGGTAAGAGTTTTGGTTCTCAACACCACTTCTAATTTTTAATCTTTGCCTGGGATGATCCTTGGAGTTAGCATTCTTCAATATTGGAATTAGTGCTAAATGGCTCCAGTTCTAAATTCCCTGGCTTCAAAATGGACAAACACATTTCTTAAGCTTTTTATGTCATTTCATATTCAAATTAATCTGTCTAGTTCCCATGAACTGAAGCCTTGAAACTAGCCTTAGTTTATTCTTAACTTCCAATATTCTTAACTTACTGAGTCATAGTTATGTTTCAGCTATGCTGGTTGCAGATTGTCAAAGAGATAGGAAAGGGACCCTGCTCTCCACCTCTTATAACAGAGATGCATTTGCCATCCAGTCTAGTTTAATCATTCATTTATGTGCACCTTTGATGTGACTAGAAGTCTTCAAACAAATGCTTTTTATAGCATTTCAAAAGAGAAATATGCATATAAGGACTGGGTAACCAAGACATTCAGTGCATTGTTCTTTAATCCATACTAGGAGAAACTTTCTGGGCTCCTAGAAGAGATAGCCCATCTCACAAGAAAGCTGCACACTTCAAAATAATAAGCTGCAGATGCTCTAAAGATTCCCCACTTTCAGGAAGAGATGTCTCTTAATTTTTTTACCCACTGCCCTGGGATAAAGGTTTAGGGACTTTCCCTGTGTAAAACTAACAGACAGGATTTGAAAGGGTCAGGTGGAGAGTGGAATATATTACTATGTCCCACAATTTGCATAAAATATTTTTTGTTAGAAAGTTAGAACTATCCTCTGCTTTAGTTGAACAAAATGCTGAACAAGAGGATAGTAATAAAGACCTATATGAGTGTTTCAGGGTGGGTGGGTTGGGGGCAGGGAGGAACTGTTTTAATTCAAGCAGCTCTCGGGAGCTGCTCTAATTAAAGTGCTGACATCATCTCGTGTATTCGGTGTCCCACATTTCAAAATGGCAACAGGGGCAATTCAACAAAAACTTGTTCAATAAGCTTTAGTTAAAGTACCCCCGTCACCATTTTGAAACATGGGACGCTGAATACATGAGACACTGCAGCATGCGGGAGCCTTCCGATTAAAATGCTCCAGCAGACTCATTTAATCAAGTCTGCTCCCATGCGTTCGAATCAGAAAGTGTCGGAGCGCATATAAAAGTGCCCAAAGAAACCACAGCTCTCCACCAGCCTGAAACCTATAAACAATCCTAAATGATCAGTGGGAGTCTTCTATGAAATAGCTGGGAAACCTGAAGCTTGTCAAACTTGAAGCTTGATCTGGATAGTCTCATCACATAAAGCTTTATCTCCCTAGTACACAGCATTCTGTGAAGCAAGCCTCCAATGACAGAGATAAAAACAGCACTCGGTGAAGTCAGAACACACAAGGAGCGGGAAGGCATGCCAAGTTAGCTCCCTCATCCAAATTCTTCACAACTTCTTGGTTATTCTGAAATAGAGGGGCAACAAAAAGATATCTCACTGTAGTTTACAAAGCTGAGTTGTTAAATCACTAATAAGATAAATAGCAAAATGATATTTCCAGTAAGAACAGCATTTGTAATAAGTCATGGAGCTTGGAATGAGTCAACCACCTTTTTACTGTCAGCTTGAGCCTTATAAATAACCATGTATTTAAAAAAGCTTAAAGAAAAAATGATTAAAAAAATAGCATATGCACATTATATTATAATGACACTTCACTGAAGTTAACAAAAGAGAACAAAGTACATACAATGTGTCACGGTGCAATTCAGGTAAATGCTGTACAGTTAGTCTTCACTCAGATAAATTCTCTCCCTTTTTCTACCAATTGTCCCAGATTAAAGAGATGAGCATGTTTACATATGCTAATTAAAATCATTCTAATAATTCAAATTCCAATGGGTTCAATCAGTCACTTCCAAGTATTGATTTTTGGGGGGGAAAATATCACCAGCTACATCTGTAAGAATATTATTCTACCCAAGGGGTGCCAAGGATCACCTTCATGGGCCAATTCTGGCCTGTGGAGCCATCTCATCTGGCCTGCAGTACTGCCTGCCACTGTGCCACATGCAACACATGCTGGCCCCAGCACTGCATGCTGTATGCAGTGCACAGAGCCCATCTGTCATGGGCTGCACACAGCATGGCACTAGCTTAGAGCACGTTCTGCATGCAGCACCCATGCCAGACTGGCCCTGCATGCTGGATTTGGGTCCTTATACACCACATGCCCCACAGGTCTGGAGCCAGTGCATACTATAACCTAGGGGCTGGGCTGGCAAGTGTGCTGTGTATGGCACCCACACCAGACTGGCCCTGCATGTTGGACTTGGGACAAGTCTGAATTGGGTCCATAGATCTGCCCTGCCTGCTGCATCCAATGCACAAGGCCAGTCTAATGCGAGTGCCACAGGGTAGCACTTAGCCACACATTCAATTAATGGCATGTTTAGAACAAGCTATTAAGTTATTCCACATTTTTTGTGGATTAACTTCATAGCTTAGTGCTTGTTTTATCATGCCATTAATTGGTTGAATGTTTAGCTGGGTCACAACTTAAGATGTGATGACCTGGTTAATCATGCCTTAAGTGTAGTATGCAGACAGGCACTCAATGACGCATAAAGAAGTGTAACTTCCATCTTTGACACTTGCATATGGTCTGGGATTCTTGAAAACAGGTGGATGAAGAGGGAAGCCAAGAAAAGGAATATATAGGGCCAAGAGGAAAAGTACAAGCAAGAGGGTGTGTGGGTTAGTAAGATGGATACTTCCTTGGAAGGGAGGAGACCATAGATTTTAGCTTGAGACCCTGCTCCCAATGGAAAAGGAACTTTCCTAGTGATGTTTATCCAGTTTATCCAATTAAAATTAAAACTAAGATGCAATGGCCCAGTTTCAAGGGTCGTACTAGAGAATGGGTGATGCTTGGGCCCATGGCCTGGTAGTTCAGAGCGCTTTGCAGAGTAGTGCTCTAAGCTTATGTTTACCTAGATGATTTTACTTCCTAAGCTGGAGCATGATCCTGTTGTGAATATGTTCAGTAGGCATGCTCAGGCAGTGCTGAATCACACACCGTGCAAATGTTAAAAACTGCAGTTACACAGCTACATATATGTCATTTAGGCACAACAAGTGACACAGGATAAAGCCATTAGAGAGCTAGAGGTCTGAAAAATCTAAAGGTCCAGTTCTATGGGCTTTGGATCAGATGCTATACACTTACACAGGTCATCAGATTATAGGAAAATAGAACTGGAAGGGACGTCACAGGGTCATCTAGTTCAACCCCCTGCTCAAGAAAAGATCAGCCATGGCTAAGCCATCCCAGCCAAGTATCTGTCTAACCTGCTTTTAAAAGTTTTCATGGGTGGAGATTCCACAATTTCCCTAGGTATCCTGTTCCAATGCCTGACTACCCTCATAGTCGGAGAGGTCCCCAAGCTATGGAGAAGCTCATGTGCCTAAGAGATCCTGTGCACTTCTTTCCCTGCAATAAGCACAACCCACCTCTAATGATAAACCTTCAAACTCTCCCTTGATACTTGCGTGCCAACAGTAATGTGGCCCACGGCTATCTCTCCCCACCCAGCTCCCCCACATGCAGCAACTGCCTGCCCACCTGTAGCATGCCCTCCCAGGCCCCCATCACTATGCAGTTGCTGCCACAGGACACCAACAAGGGGCTCCAAGAGGCCACTGCTGGGGCTGCCGTTGCTCCAGCCCCACCGCCTCTGGGCCCACCATGCCAGCCAGCACTGGTGGTAGCATCTTGTCCAGCAGAACAGGAACAATAAGCAATGGCTGAACACCTTTTGGCTAACCTGGGCCACCTTCGGGGACCTGCTACACCAGCTCCAGCCACACCTGGATTGCCAGAATACCAACATGTGGTCACCCCTCCCCACCAACATGCACTTGGCCCTGGCACTGCTCAAGCTGGCTATGCTCACCAGCCGCTGGTATATGGGTGTCCTGTTCAGCATGGGCAAGGCCATTGCTAGGGAGGCCATTCTGGAGGTGTGCAGCAACCTCCATGACATGCTGGCAGACACCACCTTCTGTGTTCATGGCCCCCAGGCAGTGGCTTCAAGGTTGTATGCTCTCGGGTTCCCCCAGTGTATCAGGACCCTGGACAGGACCTACATACCAGCCACCTGCCCACTCCATGGAGACTGCCTCTATTATAGCCACAGGGGATTCCACTTCATGGTATTGCAGGCTGTCATAGAGCACTGGGGGATGTTCATGCATGTGAGCACCAAGCCAGTCTAGTGTGTGCAAGGGGCAGGCAACATGCACAACACCTGCATCTTTCAAAACTCCAGCCTGGATGCACTGCTGTGAGTGGGTGCTTCGCACAAAGGGTGGTGGACCTGCAACTGGGTGCCATCATCTTCCCATCCCTGCTCATTAGGGACCCTGCATACCTGCTCTTGCCCTGGCTGATGAGGACCTACACCAGCCCACTTTAACCAGTGTCTGGGCTGGACCCACACCCTGGTTGATTTAGCCTTTGGCTGCCTCAAGGACTGCAAGTGCTTTCTCACTGCCCGCCACAAAGTTGCCAAGCAGAACCTCACCTGGGTCATCATCACAGCCTATTTGCTGCATAGTATCTGCGAGGCCCAGGGAGAGCTGTTCTGCAAGGCCTATGCAAAGGAGGTGAGGCGGGTGGAGTTGAACTGGCAATGGGAGCACCAGCTGTGGCATCTCCCTCTGGTGAGGCCCCAGCAGACCCAAGCACCAGCCACTGGGGGCAGGGCACCAGGTGCAGGAGGTTCTGGCTGACCACCTTCTGGAGCACTCCTCTCTGTAGCCTGCCAGCCCTGCCACTCACAAATCCCCTGCCCCCTGCCCACCCCCAGGACTACTCTCATGCCAGACATGGATCCAAGGAAGACATCTTTATTCCCTCACTGTATGCAGCCCCATCCCTCCCACATCAACCAAAAGAGCTACCTCCCTAACAAACAGAGCCCCTCCACCACTCTTCCCATCCACCAACAATAAAAAACCCTCTTCCAAATTTTAAAACTATGTAGAGAGTCTGTGTTTTTGTGCCCCAGAGTGGGGCCATAGGGCAGTGGCACCTAAGCGACAGAGCCCAGGGCAGGTGGCTAGCACCCTGGCCTAAGGTTGTTCCCCCAGCAGTTCAGGACCTCATCCCAGGCCTAGGGGCTCAGGCAGGCTGCTCATAGTGGTATATATGGCCGGATTGCAGCCTGGATCCCAGGGCACCAAAATGCAGCTGCTGCATAAAGAGCATGGTCTTGTGGGTATGGCCAGACCAATGATTTTGATTGGTCACAGACACTCACTGTGCCCACAAGGCCTTGACCTTTATGCAGTACTACTGCACCAATTGGGTGTGCCCTCACTCTCTCAACCCACCCAACAGAACCTCATAAATGTGGGCATTTAAGTGTCCACCCTGCTTGGACTGGCACATCACCTCTGCATCACCCCAGTTTGTCACAAGGTCACCAACCTCCTCTGGGCTCCAGTTGGGACCCTGGGTGGACAACATGGGCATGCTCATGTGGGCAGTGGATGGCTTGGATGGGGAGGATGAAGATATCATGGGTCCTGCACCATCTCTCTGGGCCCCCATGTGGCTGTCCCACTGTTGCTGGTCGTGGGCAATTACCAGGAGTGCCCAGCGCAGGGGCACGGCATGGGACTGGGAGTTGTGCAGGTGAGGCTATGTCCCACAGCAGCTGCAGGCACAGGACAGGCTGCTGGGGGTGTGCAGCAGGCAGGTGGCTCTGGCCCTGCTGCCAGAATCTACCTACAAGCAGCTTTGGGGTACTGACAGGCTGACCGAGTGCTGCAGCAGTTGCTGTGCACTCATCTGCTGACAGCAGCAGTGCCCTGGCCACTGTAAGGCTGGGCAGGGCCAAGCAGGAACCAACACAGGCTCTAGAGAGGAAAGCACAACTGAGCTGTGACCTGCCCAGGGGGACACACAGGGCCTACAGTGCCCTCAGGCTGCCCGCGATGTGTGCCTCAGGGCACAAAATGGCTGCAAGCTTTTATAGCCTTCAGACAGGGGCAAAGAGTGAGGCAGCTGAGCCCTGGAGCAGGGGAAGCTCCCAACCACTAGCCCTGGGGCTGGCCGGGGGAGTTATGCCTACATGTGTGCTACTGCACAATTACTGATCACACTTAAATTTGCTACCACTTTTCCAGGTAACAAACTTAATGGTGATTAACAGTTTTCACAGTGCAGTAAGCACGTACACTTCCTGCACAGTAAATTAGGCAACCATGCAGTAATGCGTCTCATCTAGATGCACCTAATGTTCCACAAAGCAAACTGTTGTTCACTAGTGGTGTGCGAAAAAGGCCATATTCAATTCATATTTGGCCCGAATCGGGGACAGCGATTCGATTCATTGATTCAGATCACTGTCCTCAATTCAATTCAGCCAAATCCGAATCTGAAGATACAATGCTGATTCAGAGAATCAGCAATTTGGCCATAGACACTGCTTTAAATGTTTTTTGTACATACCTCGAGGTACTAGGCGTGGTTTGTGAATGCTGCAATGGTGGGGCAGATGGAGCATGCCACAGGAGCATGGGAGGGCGCCCCGCATAGATGGCAGCAAACCCAGAAGTGGACCAGAAGTGGACCAGAATTGGACTGGAAGCTCAGTGATTGGCTGCGGGGAGAACCCGGGTGCCCCCCAGACCCAGGAGGCACCAGTCACTGAGCCAGAGGACAAGGGGTCCCCCATGTGCTCCCCAGCAGATCCAGAAGTGGACCAGAAGTGCTTCTGGTCTACTTCCAGGTCCACTACCAAGCATGCTTGGGGACACCCCGCCCTCCTGTGGGATGTTCCATCTGCCCCAGCATCTCAGCATTTACATGCTGCCTGGTACTTTGAGGTATGTAGAAAAAACATTTAAAGCTGGTCTATGTCCAAATCATTGAATCTTTCCAAATCTCTCCGAATTGCCAGACCAAACACCACCCACAACTACAGCCCAGCCCAGACCAATGAGCGAAGTGAATAAACAGGTAAGAGATAGGGGCCAGGGTAACGCTGGGACTAGGGGGTCAGTACACACA
>NW_017728911.1:13382064-13387715 GCF_001723895.1 Crocodylus porosus | reverse complement strand
CGGACTAGATGATCTGCTCAGGTCCCTTCCGATCCTAGAAACTATGAAACTCTGAATTAATTTGGAGGGTTACAATTCAATTAGAGGAGATTAAAGGGTCTCCTAATTCAATTCAGATTCGAGGATTCAGCCACCAAATCAGGCCGAATCTCTGCCGAATCAAATCAGTGACTGAAGCTTCGCACAGCCATGCTGTTCATCTCTTGTGTTCATGGGATTTAGGCATGTTAAGGAACGAAGAGATATTTTTCATATTGTTCAATCTGAAACCTACTTGGAGTGTTTTCTAAGCACATACTAAACTTTTGAAATTATTCAGAGTAGGAGCGGAGCGTACGATAGTGTGAATTCACTCAAGAATTTCTAAATCTTAATTTATATATATATTTGCAAATGGGGTCTTGTTCACTAAAAGAATATGCTATAGAGGCCACTTTAATATTGATGGTCTCAAGCAAGCAATTAGATGCTTCCAGTCAAGCAGTTTTTTTACATTGTGTATCGTTTTGCAAGTTAGACTGTTGGATTCAAACACCTCTTTTCTTCAACCTTTATGAGCTCTTAGTGTAATTCCTTATCTGGGTTAATTCAGCTTTTCTATTTTGTGCCAACAAGACTGGCAAGTATGCTTTGATGTTTTTGTTTTTATGGATGCCTATCAGTCAAAAGTGGACAAAAAAGTCACCAGTTCAAGGCACATAAGAATAATAATGCTAATTTAGTATTTACCAACCTAGACCAAAGCTAAATTAGTGACCCAGTAGATAAGTATTCTATAACCCATTACCAGTACTGAACCATCGTATTTATTAAAAAACAAAATACATTAACACCAAATATTTAAGTATACAATATATCTTTGCATCCCCCCCGCCCCCCACTGCTTTTGTCCATCAGTGAAAGCAGTACTCCAAGCCACCTTTAAGCTCCAAACCCAAAGCTTGGAGCCTGTGAGCCCTTCCTAGGAAACCTCTCAAAGTACCAATGACTTTCCTCACAAACCTTTAAGCTCCATTTAGCACTGTAGTGTAGAAGTCCTTGGATGGCTTCCTCCTGAATTGAATCAAAACTCCCAGAGGACCTGCCATTGCCTATGCAGCATTCAGTGAAATCGCACAGGCACACATACCATTGAGCAATACGTTCCAAGCTAAAAACCTTCTGTTCTTTGCTTGAGTTCTTACTCCCTTTTTTCCTAATAAAATCCTTAAGTTTTATAAGATAGAGCTTATGGAAGAAGCTGGAAAAGACATTATTATTGAACATGTTACTCAGTACGTGTTTTTATTAAAGATAAGCTAAAGTAAGAATACTTTCAGAAGTATTTCTGCATTAACTCTTACTTTTTAGAACAAATAAGATCCCATTGCCCAAAAGATCTATGCACCCCTCCCCCATAAGTATTTCTTTTTCTTCTCTTCCTCTCCCTTATTATTCTTCTTAAAAAAAAGAAAGAAAGAAACTACTCAAGGTCCCCTAAGGCACAACGAAAGCAAATAAAACATACTTTCTCTTCATCCCTCCAAGGTATATATCTATATGAGAATGTGAACTTTTCTCTGTTCTTCATAAGTGAGGGAAAACAGGTTAAGAAATATTTGGATTAGTAAAACAAATATTTATTTACTACTATCATTATCATGTCCTTTAAAGGGGAAATATACAACACGTCTTGCCTGGAACTTGCTTATCAGCACAGAGAGAAAGAAAAGGGAAACTTAGATGGTAAGTACAAAGAAGTAGGGCTAGTATTTCTGAGTCATGCTTCAGGAGTGGGGAGTATTGCAGATTCTAATCTTAGAGCAAATCCAGAAAAATGTTATTTAAGTCAGCAGTATTATTGTTCCAGGAGCTTCTATCAGACTTTGTAACAGTGACTTTTCCCAGTAAGTACCTGTTTAGGCTGAGATTTGCATTGTGACCTTGTAAGAATCATGGGAATAATCTGTATTTATTTTTATTGTTATATATATATCTCTATACATCTGGAGGTCATTGTGGCTGCTTGTACATGCCATGAGGGTTTAATTCGGTTTAGTTCTCCCTAAATTGAAATGGTGGGTTTTTAAAAACTCTGCTCTGATTTAGGGAGAACTAAACTGAGCTAAACCCCCACTGTGTGTACACAACAGTGGGGGCCCAATCCTTACCTGCCTCCTCAGCAGCAAGGCGGGAGGCAGGGGTTGCTGGTGGGCAGAGCAGTCCCTGAGCTGTACTGGCATGTGGCCCAGACACTCCCAGAGGGTGCCACAGCTGCAAAGGGAAGCACGCCCTCCCACCCCCCGCAGCTTCAGAGGGAAGCACTAGACCCCATGCACAGCTCAAGCAGGCAGGCAGGTGCCAGGGAGGGGTGGGGGACTTTTTTTTTTTTCTTTAGTGGAGCCTGCCTGCAGGGGCTGCCACCAGGTCCCAAAGCCCCTGAGCTGCACAGGGCCTACCAAGCCCCGAACACATTGGCTTTCAGCACCCCTTGAGTAGTATATAGTATATATATAGTATATACCTCTTCTCAAACTAACAAACCTTGCCCCCTGACAGGTACCTTGGCCCTAGCCCCACCCCTAGCCCTGCCTCTGACCATCATCTTGGCCACCATCTTGGGACCATAAGTCCTGACCCTAACCCCCATCCCTTGCCACCAGAAACCCTGCCCCTTCCCCCAGAAGTTCTCCATTTTGGGGTGTTTCTGGCCCTGAAACAGGAAGTCCTGCCCCATCACATGCCTTTATGACATCAGAAGGTCTGCCCCTAACCACCGTGTTGGTGGCCATCTTGGCTGCCATGTTACATCCCAGAACACCCTGTTCCCATCACATGGTCTGTGACCTCATAAGGCCCAATCCCCTGGCCATCTGTAAGGAAAGAGAAGAGCCACTGGGGGTAAATATTAACTCACTGGAGGTGGAAACAGCTACACCAGCTCCAAGGTGAACTAAAGCCATTCAGGGATCTTTCTTCTCCCAGTGCTTTCAGAGGGGAGGTGGAGGGAACTTGAGCTTCAATATAAAAAGCGACCAAGAGCTGGCAGGAGAGGGCCGCCTGGAACTGGAAGTTCCTGAATCAGTCAGAGAGACAGCAAGGACTACTGAAGGCACACTGGGGGTGGTCAGGAAGGCTTTTCAGAGACTGAGGGGGCTGATAGAGAAGAAGCCCCAAACAAGCAGCTCTCAGGTAACCTGAAACTGCCACAGGGCAGCCTGGAGAGACAGGCTGGGAAGGAAGTACTGTAAAGACCCTAATAGCTGGTCTGAGAAGAAGTACCATAAAGACTGGACTAGAGGGGCAGAGAGAAGTCAAATTTTGGGTTTTTTTCTTTGAATTATTAGAAGATCCGTCCCAAAGATAGCAAGATAGTGAGGTGCAACTATCCAGATAATAGGCCAGAAACTGGTAAAATATAAATCAGTTCCTTTTGTTTGTTCCAAGCCTGGTAGAAGATAACCAGGTCCAAAGCAGCAAATTGATTTTTCAGAGCCAGAGGCACAAGAAGAGGTGTCCAGCCAACTCTGAGGGTGACTATATGGACTGTGAATTAATGCCCGGTGGAAAAGGAGAGGGTGTAGGGGTTGATGGAGCCCTCACTATGCTAAGCAGCTATCAAGACCAATGATGCAAGAAGCCACACACCCAGGTACTTCTTTTCTCCCTTAACATCAAGTCATACCAGGTGAGAGAACAGGCATGAAAGGTATCTCATCAAGATGTCGTGGCAGGCTTCAGCCAGTTGGCTGAAGGGATAAGACTCTCTTAAAGGAAAGAATAAAGGTGAGATAGAAGAAACCTTCTGAATAAGTTAATAACATCTAGAGACTGATTGAGTACAGAAAATTAAGGCAGGTGTCTAGACTAAAGACAGGTGGGGAGGCACAGGCTTAGGACCTCCTAGGACAGTGACCATCTTGGCTACCACGTTATGTCCCAGAATATCCTGTTCCCATCACATGGTCTGCGACTTCATAAGGCCCAACACCTGGCTGCCATGTCGGTGGCTATCTTGGTCACCATGTTATGTCCCAGAAAACCCTGATTCCAATCACATACCCGTGACATCAAAAGGTCTTGTCTTTGACCAGGAAACATCTCCCCCAGAGGACAGTGCCAAACCAATCAGAGCAAGTATAGGGGGTGGGACATAGTTTGACAGTCCCTGGCCTGTCTCTTGTCTAAATCCTGGTGGGAAACCCTCCAAACCAGACCACATGTATTCTGAGACCATGCTAATGCAGACAGAAGCAAATATGGATTCTTATGCTTTGGAAGCCTCAGACAGTATTCAAACCTCTCAGCAGCACTACGGATGAGATCTTGGTGGTTGGGATAGATTCTCGGCCTCCCAAAACAGATGGCAAAGGTCAGAGGCTAGGGGTGGGACTTCTGGTCCCAAGATGGTGGCCAAGATGGCGGCCAGGGGCAAAGCATGGGGTGGGGCTTGTTGGTTTGACAAGAGGTGACCTCTATGTACTACTCCCACGCACTGTTGCACTTTATTAGTTAGCAAACTAAAACGCCTCAGGTGTTTTATCTTGCGATGTACCAAAGTCATTTAAAACAGAATATGCCGCCAAGCATGCAAACAGCAACACCATTAAAGTGAATACACCACCGAACATGCAAACAGCAATGCGATTAAAGTTGTGCAAAAGGGCATTTAAGCTGTTTGAAAGGCCAATTTTGTGGCATGTACAAAGGCCCTGTTTTGCTAGTTAAATGGGAACTCTGAATTAAATCAGCCTTTCCTAACTTGGATCTCCAAGAATCTGGCAGTGGTTCTAATTAAATTGCCTGTGTTCAAATGGAATATACCAGATTCTACTGTTGGAAAACTCCTTCCAATTCCCTTTGGGGAAATGCATATGTCAGTTTGCTTGAACCCTCAGGAGACTGTCAAGAGCTTCATATAAGACAAGCTGTAACCTGAGGAACAGAGCATGAGACAAGGGTTAATATAACAGAAAGGGAGCAGTTGTAGGGATGTGGCATGTCTCAATCTGCTCAAAGGCCTGAGAAGCACCTGGGTCAGGCAGGACCAGAAACTGTTAAGGAAAAGTGAAAATTCAGTAACTATTTACTGTTATTATTTCTATTATCTTGTTCACTTGTTCTTCCCTGAACTACAGACACTTAAAGGTAGATGGGAGAGGAATGCCTCAATGTATCAGAGCATCTGTAAGGTTACCTGGAACTTCTAATTAATTGTGCAAATTTGCGGTCCCAAAGGGAAAAGAAATGGATTGGTGTTATGAGGGATATGAGGAATGCAAAACAATATTGGCCAACCTATCCTTTTCCTCTATAATATTCTATGACAAAATTGAAGTGGTTCCTTCAGGGGTATACAAAATGGTACGTTACAGACTTCTTTATACAAACCTCTTTGGCAGGGCTAACTGGACCTTGTCGTGCATCCACAGGTGCATCTCATGTAGGATCAAGGAGGTGATCCTCCCCCTCTACGCGAAACTGGTCAGGTCACAGCTGGAGTACTGTGTCCAGTTCTGTGTGCCTCACTTCAGGAGGGATGTGGACAACATTGAAAGGGTCCAAAGGAGGCCACTCGCATGATCCAGGGACAACAGGGCAGACCCTACAGTGAGAGACTGTGGGACCTGAACCTGTTCAGCCTTCACAAGAGAAGGCTGAGGGGGGACCTG
>NW_017728911.1:13339539-13380884 GCF_001723895.1 Crocodylus porosus | reverse complement strand
ATCGAGTCCGACCCCCTGCATAAGCAGGAAAGAGTGCTGGGCCTACATTACCCCAGCTAGATACACATACAATAGTTTAATCCTTATATCTCCTGTATACAATAGTACAAAGAATTTAACTTAAAATCAGTAAATAAAAAGGATGTGATTATGCTATATAAAAACAGATGTGTATTTGTCCAATAACGCAACAAAGATAGAAAAAATATATTCCAAAGTGATTTCAGAAGAGTTTAAGAATAAATCTAGCATAATGGTTTGCATTTACACACTGGGATTATTTCAGAGTATAAAGACAGTTTTACAGACAAAAAAATGTTCTCTTTAATTTTCATAATTAAATGACCCACGGTGTTCACAGCACCAAGAACAGCATCTTTCTTCTCTGAACCCCCACAAATCACCTTTGTTTCATTTGCTGAATGATACAGGACATCACAGAGTTGGTTTTCAACCTTTTTTTCATTTGGACCCCTAAAAATCTTGAATGGAGGTGTGGACCCTTTCAGAAATTTCAAATGGAGATACGGACATATTTCAATTGTAAACGCAAGTATTCACATGCTTTTGGTTGATCATAGTAATTTTTCATGGACTCCTTAGACATAGTCTGTGGACCCCAGAGGTCTGTGAGCCACAGGCTGAAAACAACTGCCATAGAGTGAAAAGGACAGAAGAGAGAAGTGTGATAAAAGAACATGACACAGCTATACCTTCTGCACTAAAACATTAATATAAAATAATAGAATTTGTAGTTTGCCTTTCAATGAGCATTATGGATCCTGTCTCTAAACCTATTGGGTTGGATGGCTGATAAGTCTACTCTCTTGTATTCTCAGGCTGTTGCCAACCCAAAGAATCTTCATAATCCCCACTTCAAATCTTCCTCCCACTATGAGAAACAATGCCCAAAACACCAATAATATCCTATAACAGGGGTGGGCAAAATACAGCCTGTGGGCTGAATCTGGCCCACAAGGCCATTCTATCCAGCCCTTGGGGCCCCTAAAAAAATTAGAAAATTAATATTTCTCTGCCTTTGGTTCCTGTCAAAAATGACAGGAACCAAGGGCAGTAGAACCCGTGCGAAGCCCCGGTGGGCTCCCACAGCAGGGCCCACCCAGCTCTGCCCCCCCCAGCTGGAAGCCCCAGCGGGGGCTTCTGGCCTGGAACCATGTGGCTGCTCCACGCTGGAACCTCAGGTTAGGAGGAAGTGGGGGGGAAGGACAGGAAAGAGCCTGGGGAAAAGCTGAGCACGGGGTGGGGGGAGTGGCCCCTCCCCCACCCCATGCCTGGTGCCCCACGCTGCAGCTGCTTGCAGCCTGCATGAGGCTGCCTGTGCCTAATCAGGACAACCCTGCATGGGCTGCAAGTGGCTGCAGCAGGGAGCACTGGCCATGGGGTGGGCGAGGGGCCACTTTTCCCCGCACTCAGCACCAGCTTCTTCCCTCACGGCAACCAGGGGGTCAGCGCTGTGCACTGCCCCCCACCTTTACCGTGGGCTGGGGGACACTGGAAGTGAGTGGGCGGGGAGCCAGCAGGAGCACAGGGCCCACACTGGTGTCCCACGGCCAGTGCCGGTGGGGCCCAGCGCTGGGTGGCAGGAGCGCAGGGTCCCGGCTGGCAGGGGCTTAATGGAGCTGGGCCAGCTCCCCCCTCTCCCTGCTGGTGCAGCCCAGCCTGGCTCCACAGACCCCTGCCGGTCTGTGCCCCACTTTGGGCCCCACTGGTGCTGGCCCTGGGACATAGGACCAATGACATTGGGACATTGGTCCCAAGATGGTGACCAGGGGGTGGGGTACCTGTCAAGGGGTGAGGCACCTGTCAAGGGGCGGGGCTACCCATGCAGCCGCCAAAAGCCTGCCAGAATTGGGTAAGCAGCCCTCTGCCCGAAATAATTGCCTGCCCCTGTCCTATAGCATGCCACAGGGAGACAAGGATGATGCCAGTGTCCTGCCACTGCAATGACAGGGAAGCAGTTGGTTAATATATGATCAAAAAATCCAAGGAAAAGGGCCAAGTCCCACACTACAAATGAAGACAACCTCCCCTCCCCCACATTGTTTGTGGCAATCTCCACAAGAAAAAAAAAAAATACTTCCTGACCTCACATTTTGCAATCACTTTGACCCTGAGAGAAAAACAAGGCCCTGTAGCCAGGAACATTGAAGCTGTTAAAATGTCAGCAGGCACTGGTCATGCATCCAAAACACCACTGACAATCCGTTTAGAAGTATAGAAAATATTTAAATATCATGACATTTGCAAGGTATTAAGGAACAACTTATAGCAATAGTGTTAAGAACAGTTTAGGTGACAGACCAATAAGAACTCGGGCTCCAGAATTCCCACGAAGGTTCTCTCCAGCCTGAAGCTTGCCATATAATGTCTCAGGACAATTTGTTTTTACCAAATGAAAAAACACTTTTATAGGCAGCTCATGTTACAGAGGTTAAAATACAATAGAAACTGTGGATTTCTAATATGGTCATTCACTTTAGATGAAACAGTGAAAAGACAGTAGTTTCTAACTACTCATGAGTAGTCAATGGAAAAAAAAAACAAATCTCATGCTAATTACCATTAATGCAGTCAAGTGCATAATGCTCCCTAATGTCCATGGAAAAACAGATTCAGCTATGCTTGTAGTAGATCTGAGTATAATGGCAGATTGGCTCAATCTGTAACGTTTTGCTGTCATGCCAGAATCACCAATTCAAGTGCCAAATCAGCAGCTGGACTTGTACCCATTAATCGGCTAGCGATGCCCTAATTTGAAAGACACGTTAAATAAAGGTTCCTTCTGCCTTTTACTATGATGCTTGGGGGGAGGGAGGTCAAAAATCCCATAATACTGTTCAAAAGAAACTTCCCTGTATGACAGATCCCACTATTCTAGGAAGAATGCCATTGGCAATAAAAAAAGCACATCTTCATTTGCTAATAATTGCTTAGTAAAATTATTTGACATATATAGAATATTAGAGCATGTGCGCGCACACGCGCACACACACACACACACACACACAGATACACACAAACACAACCCCTCTGCATTTCTATTACTTTTACCCATACCAACCAAGCTTGACAGTATATACCTAAGGATAGGCTGTCTGCCACCTTACAAAATTCTGGGTTTATCCCAAACCTTTATAATTTAAAGACTTCTTTAAGGTAGAGTCTGAGGTATGCAAACAAAATGAAAACTGCATACACTTTGCACAAGTATCTCCTTGTCTATTATTGAAAAACATGATCTTGCCTTTAAACCTTATGTAACCCGGGTGGTGGTCCAATAGTTGCCACCCCTGCCCAATATCAGGGATGCTGTGGTGAGAGTGGGCCAGCACCAATTTACTTTTCAGCTGGCCCCTGCTCCCCACAGAGCAACCCGTGGTCCCAAGAAGGTCCAGCACTTAACTGATTTAACTATTCATACTTTATTTACAAAACAAGAATAATAGGAAAGGTTATTTACAGCCCTTGACTCAAGAACCACAGGTAGGGTAACTGGCAGCTTTCAGCCACTACTGAGATGCTACCACAAAGAAGCAAGGTGGTCACTCCCAGCAGCTCCAACAGGCTTCCCAATAAGCGACAGACTGCAACAGGTTAAGCTCTTCTGGTCTGCAGCAATCAAATTGTATCAAACTCCAACACCACAAAGAAGCTGAAGGGTGACCCTCCATGGTAACCAAAACGGCAAGCAACAAGCAACAGAGTGGGCTCCTGCAGCAATCAGCATGACCCAAGCACAAAACTCAGGGACTCCATCCAATGACAATCAGCTGCAGAATAAGGGACAGGACTGAGTCCCCACTGAGACAGTCAGTGGCAGAGGGTCAGCAGCACAGGCAGCTCCCAGGGGCCATTGCTCTAAACCCCTGCTCCAGATGACTGGTCAGGCACCCCACACACCTTGCTAATCCCTCTCTGAGTGCCGGCCTGTGCCCCAAGCTCCCTCATCCTGGCGCTCTGCTGCTACTCAGGATCCCACTGCCTTGACTACTGCTGTCCAGCTTCCCCAGGGGAGGTGAGGGGTTTCCTCAGCTCACTGGCCCAGCTCCCTGCTCTGGATAAGGATGCCGCCTCCGCTCCTGGCCACTGCTTCTTCTCCGCAGTGGAGTGGGGGGCCGACTGCCACCCCTAGCTTCCGGGATGCATGGCACATCTAGCACACCGCGATGGGGCCTTAGGGCACCAGCTTTCTGCCCCAAGCCCTGGCCACAGCTCCCTCTCTGCTGCAGGGCTGGAGGCATGGCCGACTGCCGCTGCCTTCTTCTCCCAGGGCCTTCGAGGCTCTTCAGAGGGGTCTCTCCGCTCCCTCTGCTGGGTCAGCTCACCCCAGCTCTTCTTAGGCCTCCTGCGTTGTTCCCCAAAGTCACTGTCAGCAACCCCCATGCCAGTTCGGCTGCTGCTTTTATCCCCTCCGGCAGTCCCTCCCTGGCTTGCAAACCGGCCAACCAGGGCTCAGGGTGGCTGGCCCCCAACCCCAGCCATCCCTCTTCCCTGCGAATGAGGGGATTGAAAACCCCTTCTTTTGATTGGCTTCTCCTTTTCCATAGGGCAGGGCAGGCTCCCCTGCTCCACCCTTGGGGTCGCTTAGACACTGATTCTATCCCAGGATAAGTATCTCAAGCCAATCTGGTAAGCCTACATTGGCAGTCTGTTACACACACACACGGATTGTTTTGTTTTCCATACAGAGAATTTAATGTTATTCAAAGAAATGTTGAACCTGGGGATAATGGGCCTGATCCCAAACCCACTGGAGTCAACAGAAGTTTCTGCACTGATTTCAATGGGCTCTAGATCAGGTATCGGGGAAATGTATGTTCTGCCTGAAGCAACAGCTGTAGCATGGGAAGCAAGAGCTAAATATTTCTTTCACATTTTTTAACTTGTTGGATTTCTGATAAATGTTACAGAGTAAAGAAAGGTGGGGGAGAAGAAAGAAACATTTTCTTTGTTCAAAATGAAACACTTAATAAAACACAGAATTAGATTCAGAGAAATTGGTTGATCCAGTTTAGCATACTATCTTTTCAAAAAGATAAAATGTTAAAAAAGATGGAGCTTACCAATAAATACCAGGATGAGACTAGTCCATCTTTGAGTGGAAACAACATGCCACAGAGTGTGTTCCATGAAGAACCGGTGTCACTTTGGTAGGGAGGCTTCATCATTTACTATTTTCAAAAAATAAACCAAATGATTCTGCAAGATCCCACCTAAATCAGTAGAATTCAAGAGAAGCATTCTCAAAGCATCCTAAAATTAAGTACTCAAGTGTGGTAATCCCTCCAGGTCTTGGAATATCAAGAACTGCCTGCAGGATACAGAGGTAGATTAAGGTGTACTGGCAAACACAACATTGGAGACCCCTTCCCCCTGTGGGAGCTGGGCTGCAAAGCAGGGAGAGGGGCCCTTTTATTGCTGGCACAGGAGGCTAGGTGGACCCTGCCGGGCTGTAGGGGGCACATGCCTACCTCTTCTCCCTGCTTCCTGTCTCCGCTACGGCCGAACATACACACACATATGCACACACAGAGACATGCACAGACACAGGCACACACTACTCTCTGCACATGGACACAGACACAAACATGCTCTCCCTGCCAAGAACAAACATGCACAAACATGCACAGATGCACACAGACAGACTTTCCCCTCACAGGACCTCCCCCTTCCCCACTCTTGATCACATGGAGGCAGTCCTCTCCCATGTCCCTGCCGTGAGCTGCCTGTTGCTCAGTCTGGCCCCTGTTACACTTACCTGCAGGGACTGCTGCCTGGCTGTCCTGTATGGCCACACAGATGCAGAGGGCCAGGCCAGGCTAAGCCAGGCCAAAAGCACCATGCCACGTCTCTGCAGATGGGTGGCAGCACTGGGAGGGGTGGCTGCAGTGAGGCTAAGATGAATTTTGGGGAGCTATAGCCCCCAAGGCCCTCCCAGTGCTGCCACCCACAAAGGTGCATTGTTACTTGGCATTCCTGGCCCCTCCCTGCTGGGTGAGGCACAGCTCTCTCAGCCTGGCTTGGTGCCCCCAGTCTGCCCCTCACCCCTGGCCTCCCCCATGAGCTGGCTCTCCTGACCCAGCCCCAGATCCAGCCCTGCCCCCCCCCCCAGTCTCATTAGTGGAGGGTTCCCACTCCCATCTCCCGGAAAGCGAACGATGAAGCTGTAGTTTTAAACCTGGGGCCATTTTTGGTTCCCTAGTGGCTGAAAAAGATTGAAAAACCCAAACAAGTAAAGCAGTTCTGTAAGTTCCCTGGACTTGGAAGATATAAAAAATGAGAACAAGAAGAAAAAACAAGAGGACAACTTTCAAGTTCTGTGAGAATAAAAACATGTGGGGTCTGACTGATTCCCCTCTAATCTGATCCCATCAGACAAGTCACTTCTGCTTCAGACAAATGACTTCTACTTTACCTCAGGGCAAGAGTGGAATTAACTGTGGCTCTGTCTAAACTGCTGGGTAGGGCCATTTTAAATGATATTCAAGCTGCTTACAGATATGTAAAAAAAACCCCAGTGCAACAGCTCTTTAATATAAGCTTGGTACACTCCCGTGCTGAGCCCAGCAAAGAGTCATCACATTAATTGGACTCCATTTGCCCATAGTCTGTATAGATTGGGTGCTTTAGTGAGGCTTTTTGATACTTTTATCTAATAGCTTATTGAATTAGATCAAATTCGATTCAATCAAAATTGATTGAATCAGCTATTAGAAAAAGGCACCAAAAAGCCCTGCTGAAGCACCTAATCTGTACAGATGCTGTGAAGCCAGGTCCAACCAACGCACTGCTTGTTCTGGTAAAGTGTGTGAGATTTTTTAAATGTCTGTAAACAGCCTCAGTGTGATGAGGATCCCAATCTCAATCTAAGAGCTTTCCTGGACTCTCAGATCTGAAGCCAAATCCCTCTTCCAGCTACTTGTTCCTTCCAGGTTTGTGCTAGAGCCCTCCTGAGCACCACAAACCTGATGCCCAGAAAGCCCTCCAGCACCTATCCCACAAGCCCCTATTCCAGACTTCTAAGCCCTTCTGCAGACCAACGCCTGTCTCTACTGCCTGTGACTAAAACCATGCCCAGAAGGAGGGAGAACCCACCTACACAGAAAGATCCTGAACAATGAGATGGTTTGCTGTGGGCCTCGAGTTAGGGTGTAGATTGAAGGAAGGCCAATTCTGGGGCTAGAACTGCCTGAAGGTGAACTTCAGGTACAGATAGGTAGGGACCTACCCAAATCGAGGTGGTAGATGAGTGATTTTGTGGACTGATCAAGGTGCAGGCCACCATTTTTGTGATCTTTTCATGGTGAGCCCCTTCCCCACCTCCCTCCACTGCTGATTGGCCAAGGGACTCTGGCAGCCTTACTTGCCACTGATTGGCTGAAATCGCTGCCCTTCATGTGGCCCCACCATTCACTGGTGGAGAGGGGTGGGGCTGCACAAAAGGCAACCAATCAGTGGTGGAGGGAGGAGGGGGCAGCTGCCATATTGACTGTTTCCCTTCATTCTGGCAGCTTCCTCCTGTTGGGTGGACTGAAAGGCTGGGCTGCAGCAGATGTTGGTTCCCACTGGGGAACCAGCATTTTATTTTTAATAAGGGTTTTTTTTTCCCAGTGATTCTGTGCAAAATTGTAGAAACCACCATTTTCGTGGTGTTTGCAGAAACCACCATTTTTCATGGTTTCCATGAAAACTGCAAAATCACCACTTAAGTGGCTCTCTACAGATAGGACCCTCAATGCCTCTTGTTTCACATGGAAAACATTCTCTGTTTCAGTTGAGGAACACAACTCACCTTGCACCTCCTACACGGGCTCTTTCCATTCCCCCTGGGAGTGGACATGTGTGCACCCAGGCACCAGCATCTATTGTGGTGGTGCACTAGAAAGAAAGGTAGGCTTGGGTGGGCATCTTGGTTGCAACAGCACATTGCAGAGAAACACTCCCTGAGAGGTGCTGGATTCTTGCTTGGACACCTGGTCATGCTGCTTTGCTCTGTCAGACCTCCAATCAGGCTCTGGCTGCTTAGTGTTTTTATGACAGCTAAATTTTTTACAGTCTTTATTGACGGCCAATTTTAGCTTGATTTTTTAATGACAGTTAGTAAATTTACTAACAGTTGGCAACCCTGACCCAAGAGTCCCTCCTACCAATAGCAGCAGGCAACTTGCTTACCTATACACCTTCTGATTTGCTCTTTTCCTCCTGGTCCCACATTGCTCTCTCTTTCAGCTGCCAAGGGAACCAGATTTAAGGGTCACTGTGCTGGACAGCAGGGCATTTCACTGGATCTCTCTCACTATTTAAGCATGTAAACTAAATAGGATCTCACCCTAAAAGTATAAGAAAGGTCACATAATTAAAACCCACAGGAAGTCAAAAAATACCCAAATTAAGCAGCTTTAGCTCAGCAACAGCATGCTTTTCTATTCTGATTTTTCTGGTTCAAGGCACTCTATGTGGTTCATGTCATAATATGTAACTTAGAGAACACAGAAGGTGTCTAATGCACCTGAATTAAAGCCACTATTTTTCTGAAGTGCTGAGCTTCTGTGCTTCCTGGCTTTTTTTAAATGTCTAATTATTCATCCTTAGTACTACATTGACAGATTTTGAATAGCTGACTGGCCACAATTATGTTTAAAACTTTTGGGCCACTATAAATTATCCTGAGTTATGCTGGGAAAAGAACAGGAAGAAAGAAATACAGACCTATTTGGCTTACATCTGTTCTGCAGTTTACAAAGCCTTTGAAACCCCAAATCTGCACCTAGGTATCTTTTCCATGCAGGTAACAATGACATGAACAGATTTACATTAGTTTAAAAAATCAGTGGAGAGGTAATCAGAATCATGCCTTTAGGCTTAAAGGCAACTTGTTGTCATTAAGAAAGATTATATGACAGATTTTTGGCTAGTATAAACTGGAAGTCAATCCATTAATTTTGATGGACTGGAGAAGGGCAAACATAGTAGCATATTATCCTTAAAAAAAAAAGGAAAGGAGGACCTGAGGAATTATGGACCAAACAGTCCTACTTCTATACTTGGAAAGGTATCTCAATATGTTATTAAACTATCAATTTTTAATGGGTTGGAAGATAATAAAGTGATAAAAACCAGCCACCAATCATGTGAAGTCAGTCTAGTTTTTGTCTTAGACAAGGTAACTAACCTAGTTGATGGAGGAAACAATATGTACATTGTAGCTTGACTTCCGTAAATTGACAGTCCCACATGACATTCTCAAAAATGAACTGAAGAAATATGCAATAGGATAAGTTAATATATGCTGAGTGCGCAGGCAGTTGAAGAGCCATACTCATAGAGGAGCTTTCAACAGTTCTCTCATCCTGGCACAAAATATCAAGTGGAGTCTTGATCCCCTACAGGGTCCAATTCTCAATATTTTAAAAATATTCAATATTTTTGTCAGCAACTTGAATGATGGAATACCAAGTATTATTATACAATTTGAAGATGACACAAGCTGAATTAATTTTCTTACAATTTCAGTAGATTTGAGAAATTATATAAAATCAACAAGATTGAATTCTAAAAACAAGTGCATGTTTCTATGCCTAGGAAGGAAAAATCAATGCACAAATATAAAATAGGGAATGACTGGCTAGGCAGAAGCACTCCACAAAAGATCCTGGACTTCACAGGACCATAAGACCAAGCATGAGTCTGTTGACTCATGTAATGCTCTCATGAAAAAGGTGAAGGTTATTTCAGGACTTATTAACAGTAATGTTGTATGGAAGAGGACACTTACTTATACTACTCTACTCAGCCCTGTTGACATCTGTTGAATTTGGGACATCACACTTTGAGAGATGTGTGAAGGTTGAAGGAAATTATTTTGTTTAATCTAACAAAGAGAAGGCAAATAACTCTTCACCTCTGTTAAATATTATTATAAAGAAGACAGTGATCAGTTGTTCTCCTGTCCAGTGAAGGTGGGAAAAGAAGAACATGCTTACTTTGCAACAAACGGGATTTAGGCTAGACATTAGCAAAAACCTTTCCTGAATAAGGATCGTTAAGCAGTGGAACTAGCCAGATAGGGAGGTGACAAAATATCCATCACTGGAGGTTTTAAAGAACAAGTTAGACAAATACATATTCCTGCCTCGGAGCAGGATCCTAACCTTTGCAATTAAGCTGTATATATTAATATTTGATCAAAGAAAGAAGGATAAACTTCCTTTTGTAGATCTTGCTGAAATGTTAAATGCTTACATGTGTGTGAGGAACATACTGTCCTAGGTAATCAGAGAATAGGGACCAAAATGAGCAAGATGCATAAAACTGAGACTCGCTACTGCATGGCGGTGGGGAGGGAGAGGGTGTTACTTCAGAATCTTGTAGCTCGTTCTGCTATTAACAATTGTGTATAATCCCCTCACATACTTTTCCCCAGCTCTCACCTCTTGGAGCCAATCTCTCTTTTGTTTCTTCATACAGCAGGCCATTGGGAGAGGCTGGGGTTCCCTCTCTGGGCTCTTCCTCCAATTTTCGTGGTTTCATTTTTCTCTCAGTCCATCACCCTGCTGTTTATTCCCTTCCCTAACACCCTTCCCTCTTTTTGACCTTTGACTCTGGGTAACCAAGAGACAGGGCCACTCACTAGACCTGTCACTAGACCTCTCTCCACTATACACTGCTACCCATCCCTGACTGAAATGGCAGTGAGACCTAGTGGATCAGCACTAATGAGTCTTGAGTTTTATTCCTGGTTTAGTAACTGGCCTTCTGGGTGACCACAGGAAAGTAAATTAAATGCTCCATGCTTTTCTTTTCCCCATCTGTAAGATAGGGAAAATGACACAGACCTCCTTTTAAAAGTGCTATGAGAACTAATGACAAAAGGTGTTATGCAAGACTTAGGTATTATTGGTGGTGGCAGTGTTGTTCCCATATTTACAATCCCCACATAATTTCCGGTGGCCTATAGCCAATCAAAATCCAAAATCTGTCCCTAGCTAAAAACTAATCTCCAGTGCAGTGCTTCTTAGCATGAAAATGTTCTTGAAAGCAGACCCAGTAAAGTCTCTGTCTCACAATTAATCAGTGTCCAGGCTAGAGGAGATTCTTGGAAAATTGTTATTATTATTATTATAGAGTTTTTTACTGGTCACCTGTTAAGTATAACTAGAAATGAATGAGACAGTGGAGTCCCAGGCCACCCCAGAATGTCTCAGCTATTAAGGCTGATTTCACTAAAATAAAGATGATTGTTAAAATTTTCCAGCGGAACAAAATGTACAACTCAAGCACCATTCATATTGTACATCAATCAATCAATCAATCAATCAATCAAGACTGTGATTTGCAGCAAATCTATTTTTTTCCTATCCAACTCCCCACAGAGCAATTGGTAGCTTCTCTAGTCAACTTGCTGGCCTATATACTTACCGAGTAATGTCTCTGTCCTTAATATTCAGTGTTGAGTTGAGTTTGTACCCAGCTATTGTCTGGGAGTGAATGACTGCAAATGTTCAGTGCATGGCTAATTAGAAGTTCTGCTTGGTTCTGTAAAATGAAAAAAAATCCTCCTTTTTGCTAATATAGCAAGTAATCCTGAGAAAAGACAAGTGATAGCAAAGAGTAGAGGGTGAAGAACAAAAGGGATATTCCATTTTGTGAGTGAAGCCTTAACACCTACACTCAGGTGTACACCAGGATGACTATGGCGAAGGAAGAGCTTGGAAATAGGGCACACATGCACTAAGTAAGAAAAGTGTTGTCTATTTCAGAAAATATTCAGGAAGGAGTGGGCACCTGGCTTCATATTTCACTAGTTTGACTCTTACAAATACTTTTACTGGGCACATCTACACATGTAATTATGGCACCTGAATAAACAACAGAGCTTATTGCTCCAGAGTTAATTGCTCCTGGGTGTGCTGTTTGAACATGCGCCTGGGAGCAATTAACTCTGGATCAAAAAGCTCCACCGTTTATTCCGTTTACTCACCCTTCCATCATTACATTGCTGGGGCATGGGGGACTTGCTGGTGCTATAAGCTCTACTTCTGTAAGGCATGAGGATGACCACAAGTTCTCCATGGACTTGACTACTTAATACAGAGGTTGAGAGACTGGTGGAGGTAGCTTTCAAGGGTCACTCACTCGTGTCATCAAAAAGAGACATCACTCATAGAAAACTGGGTGGTTTTGTGACCCTATGTCCCCTTTCTGCTACAAGGAAGAAATGCTTCATGTTGATATTTAGATCACCCTGACTGAATATTTCAGCTCACAACTCATTGAGATGAAGGGTAAATTTGCACCTCTTTGAGCTGTTATTGCAGGCTCTCTACAGACTCATCTCTGCACAGGTTATGCTCAGTTCACATTTTTGAGGTTTCCTTTATCAACATAACAGCTAAAGACTTACTCTTTAAAAAAAAAGAAATATAATGTTAGCTGAGTTTGTGGCGAGCAAGATAGAAGCCTTGGGGAGTTGCCTGAATATGGGCCTCCTGCTCATTTCCAAGGCCAGATAACAGGGTAGGAAAGGGATAAGGGAGGTAAAGAAAAGTAGAAGTTCTCAGTAACAGTTTCCACACACAGGTTTTAGAGGAAATGTTCCAGCGTTACACTATTACTTCTATTCTAGTAACAACAGGTGCAGACAACTGAACCATTCCCTATTTTCACTGATTGGGAACCAGTTCAGAACTGGGAACACTACTACCTCCAGTGCTAGTAGCATCAAAAGCACCAGTATTACCTGCATTTTTTTCTGTATGTCATTTGACCAAACAAAAGAAGATCTAGATGACAGACTAAAGGCAAAGCAGCTAGTCTGTACCAAGGCTCACACAAGCTGTATTCTACCAGGACTACAGTAATGGGGATGTAGCCTCAGCATAGACAAAGTCAGTTAGAAGTAGCAATAACATATCTGAAATAAATGGATGTAGTCCCCATTTTTTACCCCATTCCCTGTTCCATGCTGGCATGTTATGGAGCAAGATGATGGCTAGAGTATAGCTAGTTGCAGGAAAGGCACAAACTTAATTGGTGCATTTACATCAGACACTTTCTACACATTAGCCTAATAACACTGCACAGTAGTGTGTTGTTTAAAAACTGATAATAGCCTACTGTGCAGTGTTATTAAGCTAATGTGCAGTAAGTGTCACAAAATAACCATGCGCTGGTGCTACTGTGCGTTAACTCTAGTTATTGTGCATTTAGTTAGTACTTCATTGAGCAAGTACTAAACTAAATATGCAGTAACTAAAGTGCATTAATGAACATCTAGACGTGCCCACTGTTACTCAGAGATAAGGAAAAAAAAACAATGGCGTTAATAGCAGTTAAATGCTTAGTATTTGAAATTTCCAAAAGAGTGAAATGGAAACACCTACATCATCTTGCAAGGGCTACCCCATGCTTCAAGATGAAAACATACATCTCTTTATTCTGGTTAAACAATACTACAGATTTTTGACTATATGTCAGGGCTCCTGGCCAGACCACATTGAAATATAATGCAAGTAGTTGTTGATGGGAATATAAAAAAAATCAATCAAAATAAATGGCCAAGAATGTTTGAACCTGTTTGATCTACAGCCTAAAGCTCAGATTCTGCCAGAGAAAATACATTTACATTTTTTTAAAATGTCTGGGAGAAGGATAATGGAGTAGCAGTTCTTTTTTTGTAAAATAAATGGTCTCATTTAATAGAACTTTTGGACTAGTTTGGAGGCTCATTGCATGTTCATGTCTCTGGCTTTCCATGGCATCTAACGTTAATTCAGTAATCAAAAAATCTGTTCTGAGAGACACTGATTCTAGCCTTCCAACTGCACTGGTTCTGTAGGCTAGTGACTGCAATAGAAAATAATCCACATGGAGACCCCCAAAGAATGATGGATCCCCTTTATAAGGGAAAAAGACATTGGAGCGCTATTGTCAGTAGGGCAGATGATTATCATCTCCGACAGCATTAAAACTTCAACCCAGGTCTGCCTTGGGATACAATTTCCACTAAAAACACTATATTCTGCTAGCCTAATCCCCAATGAGTGAATACTAAATTATTCTGGAAGCCATCCCAATAGGGGACAATTTGGGATTATTACTGGATTGTTTAAAATCCTAAATGGTCTAGGCTTCATATATCTGAGGGACTGCCTTGTCCTTTATGCCCTACCATGATCCCTAAACTCAACCAAGAGCAACCTTTGGCAAGTACCATCAGTGCACCAAGTTCACTTGGTAGCAGCTTATTGCAATGACATGTAGCAAGTCACCCTCAGGCAAAATATCAGCCGATTCTGGACTCTCTGACACTCTGGCCTCTTTACAGTACAAGGAACCTAGTAATTTTACTTTGTCTTAAAAAAGCTTCAGTTAAACACCCGTGAAATCTTAAAGGAAATTATTATATTTTTCTAGGAGGCAGCTTGAATATCCTGAGAAACACTTGTGAAATTTCTGCCTGGCAATTCACAACTTAAGCTTTTGTGAAACTTGTTTTGATTGGAAGATTTAATTCCATTCTGTCTTCAAGATTTAAGAAAAGAATGAATTGACCTTATTGGCCCACCATCAATGGGTAACGTACAAGGAGGACATCAGATCGGTCTTGCAGAGTGCTAGAAGCTAGAGGATTCATTTTTCTCCAGGGTTGTTCTCTTTCTCAACAGATGCAGTTTGTCCTGGTGGAGGTAATGATCACAGTTTACAGTGCTGTGTTTGTCGCCAGACAGATGGTACGCTGTTGTGGTTGAATGAAACAGACATTACAACTTTACAAGCTCCACCTTTCTCTGATTTAAGACTGATGCCATCAAACAATGCTAGAGGGGAAGAAAGTCAAACAGTGTCTTACATACCAAGCTGCTTTAGCTGCAGATGAAATCAAGCTTAGCTGGTAGGGCAGTCATCTTTATTTCTAGAAGACTGAATCATAGAGAGTTCTTTCAGAAAAAATACATGACCTGGCTTTAAATACATCACAGAACAGTCCATGAAAGGTTATGGAAACAAGCCTGTAGGTAGAGCTTTGCCCAAAAATAGGTAAAAATTTCAGTTAAGGTATTGATGAAATCATTTTTAATTGAGCTGCTGAAGTCAATTTTCCACTAACATACTTAAAGATTTACAAGATTATAGCTGTATAATAAATTGCCAGAAAAATTAAAACACTGCAAGACTAAACACAAGGACCTGGCACCCCCATTTCAGGTTTTCAAATGTTTCAGATTAAAGATTGTCCAGTGAATTGAATTTGGAAGCAAAAAGGACTGAGTTAAAAAAAATACAATACTGGTGTGAAGAGAATCCATAGTACAAAACTTCCAACCTAAATCAAATAGAGCTTCAAATAACGTTAAATATTTCGCACATTATACCAAATGTGCACATAAAGTGCTGTATTCCATGGCATTTCTTATACATATACAGTAACAAGGGATCAGTACAAGGACAGAGGCATCAATCCCACCTAGCCTGTACTTTAGATGGATGCCAAAAAATCCAGGTTATACTTTACCTGTGACTGTTACAGGTGAAAATGTTAAACTCTGTTAGTGGCAGGCAAATAATTTCATCTGCTGATTCACTTGAAATAAGAAGCAATCAAAAATGAAACTCTCAGTGCACCTCCCTCCACAACAGGATAGCGCCAGGAAAAATCCCACTGTAAGGACATGTGCTATAATCATTTCATTCAGCACTGACACAACTCCCTTTTCTCTAGCATTCATTCTCTAGTCCCCCCCAGGCAGTACAGCTATGCTGTTCCACATATGTGCCAGCAGCATCATTGTAGTTACAGGGATTTGTAAAAGAATAAAGTTGACTAGTCACCTATCACTGGCCAAACCCCTGACATTGCAAGCAACCTCAGTCTAGTTTGCTTTAAGAAAATAAAATAAATTGAAGCTTGGAAGCAAGTGTTGGGAGCCTCATGGAAAGGCTAGACAATAGCAAGAGCCTGTAAGAGGGAAACAAAGCAGGAGGAGGGTAGAAGGACGTGGCTCCCCTAGACAATTCTCACACTTCTAAAAATACACAAGGCTGCCACATGCTCCATAGCTTTCCAGAACACTATAAATGCTGCATATGGTACAGACAGAACCTGGCTTAACACCTTTGTCAGTCTGCACCAGATACATAGTTCAGATAACTTGGACATTTTTCCCCTCCCCATTATTAAACTTAAAACTCCACAGGGATCGTCCCCGCTTCAAGGCAATGCCTCCTGCCCTATGTCATAATGGACTGTACTTCAAGCAGCCCTTCTAAGTCGGCTCTGACACATGACTTCTGTAATAAAGTTGTCTCCTTTTTCACTAAACTGCATCTCTTAGTAGTGAGTGCAGAGCAGTTCATTAAACTTGTGTTCTACTACTAGAAAAATACTTTTCAATTTAATTATTTCATTTAATCTTAGAGGATCCAAAAGCAAGAACTTTACAGGCAATACATAATATAGGAATGCTGCCTGCCTGCACCAGTTATGCTATACTGGTTTTTCACAGTTGGGAACTATAGAATATCATCACCAGCTGAAAGCACAACTTGTTTTAGACAGACAAAAGGCATTGACCAAACTTGGAATTGCTAAAGGACTCAGTCACATAATACAATGAAACCAGAAGATGGTGTATGGCAGCAGTGTCTGCTGGCTCAATGCTGATTCAGAAGGAAGAGAATCACCAATATTACCTCTTTCAATAACTCAGATTACCTTTAAGTGCCCCTCTCCAACTATGTGCAAGGCCTAGCCACATTTAGCTAATCTGATCACAAGTTCTGATCACAGTATATGGGAGAGCTGTAGGAGCCTTTTAATTTCTAAGGCAGTGATCATCATTCAGGGTGCTGTGGTACCCTAGCATGCCTTGAGAACCTTTCAGGGGTGCCATGCAATGTTAGCTCTTTTAGGTGTGCAAATGTGATTCACAATATAAATCTAGATTTCAACTAGGAATCCATAGCATTAAAACCATTCTGTCCTGGTGTGGTCTTTCTAAGTTCTCTGCAACAGAAAAACTGCTGTAGTCAAAACAAATGAAAACTAGGACCTGGCATTTTCTGAGAGGTGTCTTGTATCTAAAAAGGTTGAAAACCACTGTTCTAAGGTCTTTAACTCACCTGACAGTATACCTTTAAAAGATAGTAATTAATTTCTAATTCCCTATTGCTATTACAGAATACACATAAAGAACTTGCCCCTAAAAGTTACTGGCAACTAAGAAAATACCAGTACTATTTGAAGTGAGGCATTCTTTGCAGATGGAGGTAATGCCAAAACACAAGAAAAGTACTTTAGACATATACAGATTAAACCCTGTATACTCAGTGCACTTTACACACATTCATTACAGCTTGCAATACAGCCATGAGCTAGGTATTACTGTATTTATTCGAATAAAAGACAAGGATTTCTCCCCAGTTGGCATGGAGGGAAAAGCCCACCGCCCTATAATCAGCAACAAGGAAATCTCATTAGATACACTATCATTAAAATGCTTCCAAAAACAGCATGTGGTCAGCAACAGAAATCAGCTATGAAGTCAATTAAATTCAGCCAACACTGAGTATGACTATAAAACATGTGGCCTGCTTTAGCCAAATATGCTGATGAGAACCTACCACAAAAAATAGGTTAGTGTAGCCCATTTGAATAAGACTTATGGTAGCATCCAATAAGCACAGTCCCCTTCACCACTGGCTCTTTTTCAAGTCACAGTGAACCATGACATTGTATCCAGCTCAGTCAGAATCCCTCTCTTGACCCCTCCCAGCCTAACACATGATTAATGCCATGAGTGGGCGGCTAATTAGCACATATATCCTTTTTTTGTGGAGTGGTGGGGGAAGGAGGGGCATATCTGGAGTATACAGACACATACTGACCAGTGCTGAGCTGTGGGGTCACCATGACTTGAAATGCTGTCGATTGTGGTGGGGCCCAGCCCAGTGAACTATGTGGTCAATTGTAAGCCTTTGGCCTTGGACTAATATCATGCATAGTTTGTACTAAATGTATGTAGATACAAAAATGCTGCTTAAAAGTGCATTTTATATGTAGTAAAAACTATGCATGATATTAGTCCAAAGTCAAAGACTCATGATTTACCACACAGTTCATTAAGCTAGGACCCACCATAGTCAACAGCATTTCAAGACAAACCTACAATAATTAGATTCAATGCCTGGAAAATTAGAATAAATGTATATAGAATCTAATTACTGGGGGAGTCGTCTTATAATCAGGGTTGTCTTGCATGCAAGGAAATACAATATTACATCCACTTCAGAGGGGAGGTAAACTGAGCCCATACAGGTTAAAAAAATTGTCTAAAAGTACACACTCTGATTGACAAACCTCTGTTTTGACAATAAGATGACATACGAGACAGTATTTTCTAAACTATGTGCCACAGTAAATGCAATTAACAATTAGAGAGGAAAGATGCAAGCCCCAATGGCCACACGTGCTTCTCTCACATTTGAAAATAGGACTTAGAAACCAACCTGTAATTGAGCAAATACTGGCTTGCTCTAAGTTGGACCAGCTGCATTAGATCTGACAAGCAGGCAAATCATACAGAAGACAGCTGCATCTAAGAGTAGTAGAAGGAAGTTTTTCCATGTCCATTAGAGATTGTAGGTGAAATCCTAACTATGAGAGTCAATTTTGCAATTGACTTCATTAAGACTAGGGTTCTACTCCATGACAGCTGTTTAGGGGTTACTTTGTGACTGGGGATGCCAAGTGATCATTTAAACAAACGCAAACTACTTTCTAAGGTCTTTTGAGGCATTTTAATTTGCATTAAACCTTCTGAGGATGCATTTGTGCAAGAACCAGGTGACAACTATAAACTAAACTAACAAATGGAAGATGGTTATAGAGTGTGTCAACAGTGGAGCTATGGAAATTATCCTTTGGCTCACAAAAACTGTTACCTTTAAGAAGAGACTGGATAGTCACCTTGCTGTGGTCATCTGACCCCAACTGTCTTGCCTGCCTGGTGCAGGGGGCTGGACCTGATGATCTTCTGAGGTCCCTTCCAGCCCCTTACAATCTATGAGTCTACCACAATTTCAGCCTGCAAACACATTGAATAATATTAGAATTAATCCACTGTATAGCAGATAAATGCCACGTTCCCCCGGAGGCTGGGGGGGCACAGCAACCACCCATAGGTGGCAGCAGTGGTGTCGGTGGTGGTGTGATGGCAGCGAGTGGGGAGCTCCCTCAGGCAGTCACGGCGGTATTGGCAGCAGGGGCGGGCTAAGTGCAGAGCTCCTGCAGGTGGCTACAGCGGTGTCCATGGCAGGGTGGGGAGGGGGTGAGCAGCGACAGCCTGCAGGCACCACCAGCAGTGCTTTTCACAGCGGGTGCACTGCCAATCTCAGGGAGTCCATGTGCACCTGCGTGCACCCCTATGCATTGCAAATGGTACAGCAGCACCTTTGAGTATTACTCTGGGTATCCCAGTGTGCATTGCAATGGAACAAAGATATAACTATATTACAATATTAAAAATCTGCATTGAAGCTTTCAGTGGCTGATACTGTTGTTTTCTTTAGTTTTGTTTTTAAATATAGAAAACATTTCTGTGCCATACATTTTCAGTTTCAGCTGCAAGGTTTTTTTTCCAAACAAAGTATATGGAACCTCTGATTCCATATATCATCACATGCTGCTTGTTTGATTAATTTTTTCCTTCTAATGTCAGCTACTTTGCATTTTGTCATCCAAGTTATAACAACAATTCATGGCAAAACTTCCTTTTTATAGTTCTCTATGTTTTTCAGGGCAGGGCTTGTCAAAATTTCCATTAATCAATGTGAATAAGCTAGTAATAAAAGGCTTGTTTTGCAGGAGCACCAATAGAACCCACTGTAGTATATATTAACTAAAAGATACCTGAGATTATGCTGAGGTTCTGCTTAGATGACAGTTTCACCTTTTAAATCACAGGTTTAAAATAAATAAATAAATCCTAAGGCTATCGATCTTAATAAAAGCACTCCCATTAACTTACAGAGTTTTGGATCAGACCCAAAATAAATACACAGTAGCTATAATAGACCCCAACCCCTGCAAGCATGTCAAGTCAATGGGAAAATTCATGCACTGCTTAAAGTTAAATAGGTGCTTAAGTGTTTTGTTGGGTCAGGGCCACACTGTTCTGGTGAACCTATGCAGCGCCTGCTTTGCACTTGTGAGTCTAGACAAATCACGCATAAAGGCCTGAAGAAACACAGAATCATGCATCAGAGATAAGAAACTGTGGACCTGGTTTCCTAAATGAAAACGGAATAAAATGCAAATCTTTTGAATGTACTGATTTCCTCTTCAGTGCTCTACTTGTGCTTGGAACAATGGAGATAATGCTGTGCTCTTGAAAAAGAAAAGATGCTCTAACTGTGAAACATGGCATCCGATGCTGCTGCTCTGTTAAGTCAATCTTACAATAAGAGCAAGGTAAACAGTGCAAGCAAGGAGTATAAATTAGGTCTCTGCAGACACAGTAAAAATGTTTATTGTGTTATTCTTGTTAGTTCTAACTGTTTAATGTGTAAAACCTATAGTGGTCAAAACATGATAGCACTGACTCTGCACAGATAGATTTTCTTCATAAACATGCCTGCCAAGGGGCAGTGCAATCATGTCAGAAGGTGTTTCCAAGCTCACATTTTTAAGTTGGCAGTTATGATTCACCTTATGTTCTGTGGGCCATAGTTCCTGTGAAATCATGCAGAAAAGAGGTCACACTCATGATTCAGTCAGTGACACAGTAGTGTCTGTGCCTTCCTTAGTCCTTTTCTCCAACACCCATTTCCCTCAAGTTGGCCAGCCAGCTCCCATCTTGTAGAAATGCAGATTCACATTCACTGAGAAAAATCCCATTTTACAATAATGATTGAATGTGATCTATGACTCCCAGAGGATTCTGGTCTATATACACACAAGCTTCATAATCCTTGAGTGACCTGGACAGCCCTGCAATGTTTATTTTACTCAAAAAAGATAGTTGTTTGAAGTTTCTTGTTGATCAGTAATAAATTAGTGGCTTGAAGAAAACTATATTCAGTCCTGTTTTTTTCATTACTTTTAAAATCCTTGTTTATCCCATTGGGAAAGGCAAAAATTATAGGATGATAGATTGGGGTACACATCTATAGGCTACAGTTTAATGCCTGCTGCTACAGATAAAGGGGAGCTCAAATGTTAGCTAAGAAGTCTGAATCTATACTATTTTAATATACTACCTAAGCAGCCAAAATGATCCATTATTGGAAGTCAGACCTTCTCTATATGCTGTCATGGTTTGTTTCTCTGAGTGTAAATTACATTAATACCATAAAGTTACTTGCATACCCAAATAGGATGTCTAGACTATGTGAGTATATACAAGTAATGCAAACACAACATTCATAGGCACAATTTCTCCACCACTGTAGTTTGAATTAACTTTACCATCACTGGTCTAATGGTATATTATAAATAGATGGAAACCATATGTGATTCTGGGCTATCCTCCCTTGTGCTTAAGTGTTAAAGGCATGGTATTACCCACAGAAAGGCTTTTTGTTATACTGATCCTCATAAAGGTACAGTTCTCACAGCTTTGAAAAAGTTAGTACTGTTTACATAAACCATGTGTAGTGTTCCAGAAAGAAAATGAGTTTGTTTATGATGTGTTCAGTGTTCATACGAAGCCCCAGATGTGTTAGGTGTAAAATGAAGTGTTGGTAATAATGGACCAGCATTTCACCTTTGGGATGCCCATATTAAATCAAGCTAAACTGGAGAGACTATTTTGTTTGAAACATAAAAGCTATCACATTTATAGATGTAGTAATTTACTGAGTGCTGGTAAAATACATCTGTAATTACATCTTGATTGACTGAGGATACACAATACGTAATAAGGGTAAAGACCACATACAAAACTAATTTTTCCTTAACATAAACAGGAGGAGGGGGGCTATGAGGTAGGGGAGAACATGGGTGGATCTAGGATTTTGAAAAGGGCAGTGCAGATCATGTAGCGCATTGTCACAAATAGCAACACATTTGTCTTCAGTTAAACAGAAACTAAATGCTTTACTAATATGCTAGGGATCTATGCTATATTATTCAGTTTAAGATCAAAGCAAAAAACAAATATAAATTTATTGCAATGTGCACTAATTTGCTAGTTGATATATTAAGTTTAAAAAATACAAAAACTAGCCAAAATAATAGTCAAAAGTCCTGTTGTTATAGTTAAATGCGTCTCTTATTCAGATTCATAAAACAAAATCTCTCCTTCTTGAGTGTTTTGACAGTGCCTCCAATATTTCACTGTCAGTCACATTTCTCATGAGGACAGTAGTAAAGCATTGAAACAGGATACCCAGAGGTGGTGGACTCTCCATCCTTGGAGGTTTTTAACCTAGCTAGACAAAGCCTTGGCTGGGATGATACAGTTGGGGGGGTGGTCCTGTTTTGGGCAGAGGGTTGGACTAGATGATTTCCTGAAGTTTCTTCCAGCCCTACTTTTTTATGATTCTACGATCAACTACACCTAAGTTAATATTACTATATCAGAGTTAAGGTTTTTAGCTAGAGCTAAAAACAGTTTGCAAGGCTGTGAAATAGAAGAGAAACATTACCAGGAATGCTAACAGACAACAGAATTACAGGAAAAAGGTCAGTTTGAAAGGTTAACAGAACATCAAGACAGTTAAAAAGGAGAGAGGCCTGTTAACACTTGTATAGTGAAGAAAGATTAGCAGGAATCAGGTAGTTTATAATGAGTCAAGGGACTCCTCTCTAGGCTGCCTGAACAGAAATGCCAGTGCCACTGTCAGGCAATTGGTTTTAAAGTTGAGGCCAACCAAGAGTCAAAACAGATTGTGACTGCACCACTGCACACCCCTCTCTTCGCCCCCTCCCCCCACCCTGATCTGCCCCAGGTAAGAACCAAAGAATAAGCAAACCAAGCAGGATTAAGCCCTGTTGCAATTCTGTTAACTAAGCCATGTGGTCACACCAGAAATTAACTTGATCCCACACTATTGGCAGTAGCTTTTTCACTGCGCCTAACCAGTCAATATTCAAAACTTGAAGGCACTGGGAGGCCTTAAATCAATGTAGATGCAGGCAGTCCCAATGTCTCGTGTGGAGGCATTTCTCGTCTGTGCTCATAATGTTAACGTCTTACTAAGGAATTCTAACTTGAGTTGTTGAAACGTTTAATCAACCAAGACGTTTCAGTCTGCAATATTTGGAGGTTCCTTTACAACCAGCAAAAATACAATACCCAGTGAGAAAATGATTGTTTTCCCCTTAAACATCTCTCTTTTGAGAGGGGGGGGGGGGAGCTTTCTGATCCATTACACTGCAAGTGGTGGAGTCCATCCAACCCTTACTATAAAAAAAATCATCACCTAAAAATAAAACATTTTCAATTAAACTGAACTCCAAGATTAAGCATAAGTTACCCAATAATGGAACAGAAACACACTCATAGATCCTATTAATCCAATCAAAACAATCTCCTACCACTCCATTTTGACCACTTCCACTGAGCTGCTCTTAAGTGCTCTACACACCAGTTCTTCAAACAACTAAAGTAGCGACAAGTTAAACAGCAAATACCTTGCTTTATTTTCTTTATGAGCTAGTTAGCTAAAAATATTTCAGTTTTGTGCAGCTATAGCAGGAAGAAGCAATGGTATCTGCCATTTTGATGACAACCGCATCTGATGAAAAATATAAACAATGAATACTTAGTTACTCTTGGTACTTGTAGTATACATCCTATGTTTAAAGACTCAATGTATTTTGCTCAGCATCCTAGGTATAACCCCCTCTATAGGAGTCAAGCATTTTAAGGGCTCAGGGGATTTTTATTATGAAAACGTGATTATACTTACAACTGTAAGCCAAGATGCTTCAGAATTATATCAGAGACTTGAATAGGAATTGGATCACGGAGTTGAGCTGTTTCAAGATACAAATCTAAACCCGCTGTCCTGGCAAGTGAAGCAGTTTTACTTACTTTACTGAACATATGTGAGAGAGTGAGTGAGCCCATGCCAAAGTCAGAAGCAGCTACCCTAGACCCACAGTCCCAAAGGACCTGGCTTAAACCCTTCATACCCAGGTGTTTCTGGAGGGGAGGAGCTGGGAACTCAAACCGCAGCACAAACAGGAGCCCAGAGCAGTCAAGAGGGGAGAGTGCAGGACCAGAAGCGAAGGAGCCAGGCTGAACAATGCTGGAGGAATCTGTGAGAGCCACGTGGAGGGCTGGCAGGAGGCTCCTGAAGAGAGGGAACTCCCTGGAGAAGCTCCAGAGGAAGGTACAGTGGACTGGGAGGGTCAGGAACTGCCTGCGATCTCCTCAGCAGCCGGCAGAGCCTGACAGAGAAAAAGGCACCATAAAGACTCTAATAGAGGGGTACTGTTAAAGCCTGGTACTGTAGTGACCCTAAAAGGAGTACAAGCAAAAATTATAAAGGATGACCTCAGTGAGATGAGGGTACCGTGATGACCCCAATAGAAGGCACAAGATGCGCAATCCTATGGACATGCACAGGGGAAGGATAGAGTAGTCGCACTGACATTTTGTTTCTTTGTTTATTGGCAAAAGCTGGGCGACAATCCTCCAGGACAGGAGGGGTGAGTTCCTTTCATTTTTTTGTTAAGGTAAAGGCCCCGGGGAGGAACCTAGTGGCTGAATACAAACCCAAGGACACCTAGACAACTGGTGGACCAGGCAAGGGTGTAGGGGTGGTGGAGCCCTCAGTATCATAGGACAGCGGATGATGACTAAACGGAACTACCCATCCAGGTACTGAACATCTTCCTATAAACACCAAAGATGTGGCAGGCGAGAGCATGGGTGTGTGGATCTCTGCCTAAGACTCGTCCCTTATTTCAGCTGGTGGGCTGAGGTCCTATGAAAACACACATCTAGATCAGCTGTCTATATCTGTGCATAGTTCTCAGAAAGAGGAGAAAACAAAGGAAAAGGTCACAAGGATGCTTGGGACTACCCTGTTGGCCACTCGACAACATAAATAAAATCTCTTCCCAGTACTTTTCTCCACAAAGCTGGCCAGATAATCTTGTGTTTTGCTTCATGTGAATCACCCCTCTTTTTGTTCTATAGAGACCATATATAAGAATGTATCTGTAGCTCTGTTCTTTTTAGGATCCTGTATCATAAACAGGGAGGAAACATTTCTACACAACTGAAACCTTGATCCTCAGTAAGGAAGCTGATGGACAACAAGCAATGAATCAAACCAGAAAAATTAAATATTTGAAATTATTTCAAGTAATATGGTCAAATTGATGCAGCAAATATAAACAAAAAATAGTCTCATCCATCAGTGTTTTTGTTCTCAATGGAATTATTTGTTTTGCTTCAAAAATACATGAAGCAAAAGCTACATAAATAATTTGAAACTAGGAAAGTGGGTTTACAAAAAATGTGAAAGCTGAGACTTTCCATTTTACAATAATTCAGATTAATCTATGCATGGTATTGTGATGGAAATATACACAAAGAAATCATTCTATAGAAAAAAAGCTTCTGAACCAAATCAGATGGAAGATTCATCATCACTTTTTATTTTTATTTTTAAATCAAGAGTTGAGGGCCTTTCAAACTTACCAAGCTTCATACTGTTGACCTAGTTTGGAAAAACAATTCTGTTCCTCCCACTATACTAAAAATAAGATTAGACTAGATGATCACAATGGTCCCTTATGACCTGGAAATCGGTTAATCATTCTGAATATCAACCCTCATGTTTGTGTATTTATATATAAAAAGTGTCTTGACCTGAAGAATTGTTTCTCTCAGGACACAAGTCAACTCATTTTCCCAGGAAAGCCCATGGCCTTCACTGCTGCATATGCAGTTAGTTACTCGAGCAGGACTGTTGAGTTTAGATCTGGAACATCAGAAGACAATTTTATATATATGATTCTGAATTTTCAAAGGACCGCTTACAATGACTTAAAATAGAACAGTGGGTGCTCAGCAACTCAGGCTGCTATTAACTAGCACAGAGGCAACTGTTAATGCACCCTCATATTTCTGGGTGATCTAATTAAAGCAATGTCCATATCTAATAAATAAATAAATGTTACCATTCACACTGCATAATCTGCACAGGATTTTTAGACTGTACTACCATGTTAACATTATAACGCCCTTTCTTTCTAATGCCATGCTAATGCCCAACAGCATACGACACTTTGGGGGAAAGTTATAGAATAGATTGCTGATTTTGGTGCGTTCGGGCACAAAAATGTATGTGTATAAATGCCCTGGGGCACTGAAGCCCCCATGTTGAATATACCACACGTATGGGTGAGATGTAGAAGCACTTCCCTTGAATCTTTGTCAGGATCCTTAATTCAAATTACAGAGCTCCTGAAGCAGGATCATGTTTCTAAAGGCCTTAATTTCCCATCTATGGCTCCCCTGGAATCCTCAGAACTCTCAGCCTTAGATTTACGCCTCCAAACCCAGGCCAAAAAAAAAAAAAAGAGAGAGAGAGAGAAAGGTTTCAACCTGTTTTTTTTGCTTCTGAATGGGAATCAATGGGATTCATCAGCTCTGACTAGATCACTAGAAGAGCTTTGCACTTCAAAATAACAGCTGATGTTTCATCTCCCTTGCAGAAGCTGGAACTGGGTGTTGCAGGCTTGATGAGGGGGGAAGAGAGCGGCAGGCAGTGGTGCAGTCACACTCCCCTTTGACTCTTGGTCGGCCAAAACTGTAAAACCAATTGCCTGACAGTGGCACTGGCATTTCTAGTCAGGCAGCACTGACAGGAGTCCCTTGACTCCTGTAAATTTCCTTAGGATAGAGATGTTGAAACAAGACCTGATCTATCCAGAAAGCTTTGCATGACAGTTTTAAACAGTATTTCTGCAGTGTAAACTCCACTTCTCCCTACATGATTTTTCAGGGACTACAGTTGTCCCTTCAGGAAAGTATGATAGACCTTAATGGCACCCAACTTCTCTGCAAGTTTTTTGGATTACCCTACAGAACTCAATCCATAATATCCCTGGCTACAAATTCAAGAGAATGATTAAAAAAAAAAAAACTGTTGAAGAGAGATGGTTTTCTATCAAGCTTACTGACTTCAGCAGTTTTTACACAACTCATTCATTTTTTTAGTCACCTACCTCATTTACCATCTGTTAAATTCTGTAAAAGTTTACCATAAGACATGTATCAGGTTTCACAGCTATCCAGCAGAGGAACAAAGACAAGATACTAAATACCACTGAGCTAGTGGAATAAGCATTAAAAAAAAACTTTTAAAAGTTCTGAGGTTGGGAAATAATAGCAATGCTGGCAAGTTAAAGTTCTCACAGACATTTGGTCTTTGGCCACCCACTGACTGTATTACTGCCATGTACTTTCCATGCAGGCCTCTTACAGACCATTTGAAATCTGTAGCGGGTGCAGCGTGGCATCCCGATTCGTGATGGAACTGTACGATGACAGTGCTTTTAAGCCTATGCTGTCTCCCACTGGGCACTGCCAGGCTCATTCCAAGGTGTCCGTACTTACGGTCTTATGCTCTAAATGTCTACTTGTGCCCTGGCAACTCAGGGCTTTCCACACAACTCATTTACAACTTTTAAAACTCGCTGTGTTAAAACATTATAAACTTCTATCTGGACTACTTTTGGTTATAGGGTACTGAATTCCAATTAATCTTAAACCAATTCCCAAAAAACTTAACCTGAAGTAAAATAAGCCTGGTTTCAAAATAGCATCCAGGAAGGGGAGGTATGGGGAGAGTGGAGGAGATTGCTGTTTTTTTATATTTTTTTAAAAATTATGTAGGGGTTTAAATCACACCTTGAATTCAAGTCCCAGAACCTTCTCATGTAGATGGGTCTTAACAGTGGAGACTAGCCAGGGAGCTCAAATCACCAGTCCCTAAGTTTCACGTGAGGGTTGGCAGCAGTTGGCTGAGCGTTTAAACTGGAGGCTCTCGAGTTTTGCCATTGGTTTCTTCCAGTGACTCATAAGAGCTCTATTCAGTGGACTTTCAAGGCAAGGTGCATAGCTCATCTGCTTATGCAAGGGTTTGACTGATAGGGCAGGATGGATTTTGCAGTGCCAAGGAAAAATGGCAGCTTTGTGTAAGTGGGTACAACTGGAGGAAGGTTAAAACACGAAACTGCACTTGTGCATGCATACACTTTGTTCTCATTGCAATCATTTAAAAAGTCTCCTTTAATTTTTTTCTTATCAGCAATAGACTCTGTGAGCACAGAGGATGTAATCACAGGTAGATACTCCTACTTTCAGAAAAATAGAAAGGGGAAAATTGATGCCTTCTCCCCCATCACAAAGCTCTTTGCCTCAAACCCTGGACTTGCCACAGGAGGCAGCATTTCTCCCAACAAAACAAAAAAAGAAGAAAAAAAACACTGAAGTAATATTTTTGGTCTTTATTCTACTACTCCCACAAAAGAAGGCCACTCCTGACTTCTCAGAAGGCAGGGCCAATACTATAAAAAGAGTGCTAGTCAGCAAATGAGATGAGATGTTATGTTGTATATCTGATGGGAACATGGTTATCTATGATACGTTGTTACAGAACAGAAATGTAAAGGCATTTGGGTGAATAAATGTGTAATATTTTCAAAAAGTGCTTTAACAGGCTGGGTGCCCAACACCTACTAATTTGAAGTTGTACGCTTAATCTCTTTCAGTACTTTTGGAGAGTCTTATTAAACACCTCCCTGCATCTTTAAGATAAAATACCCTGGAAAATCTGGTCCTAAGAATTAATATGGAAATATCCTCTTTTCCCAATTAACTTTAATGATTTATCCACATTTTGTTTCATCAAAGTACAGTAAATGAATGAGAAATTCTGCATTTATTAGATGTTAGGCAAAAATAAACTGTATTTATATGAATATTGTGTGTGTTTTAATAAAATGAAGGTAAAATGTAGAAGTACACCTTACTTTACTTTGATCTGATATTTTACACATAACCAGAATTCATCTTTATAGTGCACCCAAAAGCAAAATGATGAAAACTACCTGAAAACAAAATGAGTGTAACAGTACATCTAGTTGAAGATGTTAGATTAGTTTAACCTTAGTAAAACACACTTTTACAACAGTATTGACCTGACAACATAGCATTTTATATTCAATTTTATTAAATAATTCTTAAATAACCAGGTTTAGGGTGTATAAACAGAATAATCTGTTAACTTTGCTCATAAAAAAAATATTCTTGACTGAATTTTTTTTTAAACACAGCAGCAAATAGTCAAAAAGGAAACCATTTAAAAGTGTTTAGTAAAAAACATAAGGCAAGCAGAGTGTGAAACTGTTCCTTAAAATCAATGCTTTAACACTAGAGAAGCAGCAACCACAACAAAAAGCTGAGTAAAACATGGCATAGCTGTCAAGTTATTTCTGTATCATCACTTTAGCCTAGGAAGCATTGTTAGTTTTATACAAGAAAACTTTTGCTTTGGAAATGATAGAGAAACATTAGCTGTGAAAACAGCTCATTGAAATTTAAAGGCATCCTTCATAAAAAAAAAAGGGCCTACGGTAATGGTAATTTTGTACGCTATTATTTTACGTCTTTGTGAACCACGACAAACAATACTGAAACCAAAACCTTGCAGAACATCAAACCTCGACTTTACTATTTTTGATCAGTGATCCGCTGTAAGCAGAGTCTCATGTAGGAATTTTTATTGCGTATTTCTATCACCGCATCCCTGACAAGCTCGATGAACATCTGAGGCCATAGCTTCTGTAAAGACTCATTTTTCATATTGATGTCAGCAGCTTCTTTCACTAAGTCCTGGATATATGTCTGGCAAAATTTCTCTCTCTCCTTGATTTCCTGAATGGGAGAACCATTATAGATTGCATAAGACAACATCAGAAGAAAAGCTGAAAAGCAGCAATCTTTTTATTGTAAGTGGCTACAGTAGTTTAATGAATTTAAAAAAAATGATGATTTGAATAAAGACAGGACACCCAACACTGTTCTCTAACAAATACAATTATTTAAAATTATACAGCCATTTATTTATGCTGTTATGAATAGTGCTACAGATCCAAAATTATAATGATTTAAACTACTCACATATTTCTCATATTCACTGTTGAAGTGTAAGTTAACTCCCTTTAAATAGCACTAGATTTTTATTGCCTCAGAGAAAATCAGTGGTAATAAATTACAGAAACTATGAAGTTATAAATTTATTTATTTAAAAAAAATTTAGAACTGAAACTGCAATGACAGAAATAATGCATCTTTGTCACTGGCTTTCTCAAACAGCAGCAAAGCACAATAAAATAGGGGGAAATGAGCTTGTGCACATCTTCTTCCAGAGTTTCTCTGATAGAGGCTGGTGCATTCACAATATACGAAATACAGAATGGTATGAACCAAAGTCATCTGAACTTCTTGAACCTGGTTTCATGATACAAACACTTTTTGCGTAATTATTGGCACTATATACAAGTCGCACTTCAATTACACTAATCCCTTTTTATGGACAGGTTTCCAAATTGCCATTATAAGTCTGAACAACTATACTGGTGCTAAGTATCTAATCAATTTGATTTACAGCATTGCTAAAAACATTAAGTCATGCACTGGCCCATCAAAGCAACACAGAACACTTTTAATGGATGAAAAAGGAGAACAAATACTTTCCAGCCGTCTAGTTTGAAAAACAAAATTCATCTATGATCCTAACCTGCCATCTTCAGTAATAAGGTCTGATTTAAGAACATTTGTTATGTCAGTTTATTGTTGATGGGAAGCAGAAATTATCAGTTACAGCCTATCTTACTTTTCCCTCATGATACCCAGTAAAATCTGCAGCCACATATGCAATACTATACTGAACAACAAGGTGTGAATAAGTACAATCTTAAGAGAAAAACAAATATTTTATGTAATTGTACAATCACAAAAATATTATTTTATTACATTGCCTTACTCTGGTAAGGGAACATGAGTACCTCACACATTTCATTCATTAATGTAATTAATTAATTAATTAATTAATTAATTAATTATCTCTACTATAAGACCACCATTACCCCTTTGAGACAACAGAGCTCTGCTCTTTTTGATCTCTCTCTACATATGGAGTCACCATCATAACACCATGGCATGTCTTCTCTAATACATCACTGGAAAAATCCAGTGTTTACAACTGATTGTCTGTGGCATCACAGTGACATTTATACACTCCATACACCTGCAGGACAAATGAGGCGACAGTCTTGCACCTAAAGCAAGACTGGCGAGATCTGATTTAGAGGCTGTCCCGCAGAAAGAAGATGGACAAACAGATGAAAAAGATGCTGTTCTCCCTGAAAACTCTTTCCCCCAGAAGAACAGCTTTTGGGTAAAAGAGCTGAAAGAAGATAGACTTTGGTTGGAACAAGCCAGCCTGCAATTTTACTACAATTTAATTTGGGCTCCATTAAGCCATTGTACATGTCTCTTCTTCTGCCTGGACATAACCACATTTAACCACCACTCTATTCAGTGCTGACCAATACTAAATCTAGTACCGATTCATAGGACACTTCGCTATCAACTTTTTCACAGAGGACTAAGAAATAGACTCAGAAAGCTTTTTCCTGTCATCTTCCCTTCCCCACCACAAGTTCTGTATCAACTTTTTCTGACAATGTAAAGGATTTAAAGTTTTCTAGCACACAGAATATACATTTTTCTTGGAAAAGCTGTGCTAATTTATCCCTATCACATTCTATTCCTCTAGATACATTTCACTACCAAAGACTACACTTGTACACTCCATGTATAATCCTTCAACTTTTCTGCATGAGTAGCATTTTTTGTTTTATAAAGAGGCTCAGTGCTGGTAGCTTTATATACTGGTATAAATGCTGGTTTTACATTGATAAATTTGAACTGTTTAATATATGTTTGAAAATAAATATGATGAGCTGTTTTTTATATATATACACATATACATCTATATCTATATACACACACACATATATATATATATAATGTCTTCCTCTTCAGAAGAGCCAAACAGATATTTGATACAAAGGCAAGTCTTCCTTCTCTAATTTCACAGGTCATTATTGTACACAGAGTTAAAAGAAGAATACAGTTTTAGTGACCTTTCCTTAAAAAATGCTTGTGTCAAATTTTGAGAAAGGCTCTCTCATTAGAAAAACTGACCTGCACTGAATTTGAATCAAATGTTGCAGTTTCACTGAAGTAGTAAACTCTTAATAGCAACCTGAAGAGGTTTAAACTGTAAAAAACATTTAGCTTGTCTCTTCTATGATAAAATTATTGTTCACAATACAAATGAGATCCTTACATATAAATAAGATCGTCATATCTGCATATGTAATGGGAAGGGTGATAAAGAAAACAAAGGGAAAGCCTGGTAAACAATTGGGCCAAAGACTGACCTTTGCTGAGATCAGAGATGGCTACGTCTTAACATGCGAGGTAGGAATTAATCTATGTTCTAACTCTGTTTACAATATATGCATTTCTTTTCATAGCCCTAATTGCTGATTGCTATAATTATAGATTCTAGTAAAGTTTAAAAATTGCTTCAATTGGTGAAAGTGAAAAATGTTTTTTCAGCCAAGGAAAATATGAAAATTGTTTAAAATTAAACTAAGCCACCACCTAAAAATCTTGGCTGAAATGTTTCAGAATACAAGATTTGCACTAATACATTTACCTCAAGCTTTTCTGTATGCAAGTCCCTTGTGGTATAATTCAGTATAGCTCGGCTTGTATTTTCTCCTCCAAATCTTCTGTTATCACTACTTTCTTCACTGGCAGTCCCAGGTTTCTTTCCTTTTGCCTCCAGCAGATAATGCCATTGTTTCTTCCTGAAAGAGACAATAAAAAGATTTACAGTTTTAATTATTGGAAATTTTATTAAAGTACAGATGCTTTCATGTAATGTCATTTATTTTTGCTTTGATCATTTGGTTTATGTGGTTTTTGTTTATTGCATCCGGAAGCCACGATATATACACGTGGAACACCTGAGGGATAATCATTAGTTTGCCCAAGCACTGCAAAATGTTAATATACCAGTAAATGGTTTTTTTGGTTTTTCATGTTTTTCTGAACAAAGCTCAATCTGATAGATCCTAGCTGTTTTACATTTCCCTAAGAAATATAGGGAATTGTGGACAACAGTACCATACAGTCCCTAACTCCTTTTCACTTGTACAGTGCTACTCCTCTTGCCTTATGGTGATCCTCACCTATGTTTTCCTGCTACTCACATCTCTTGCACTCTCCTCTTTTTCATGCTCTCCTCTGGGCCTTCCTTTCTTTCAGTTTCCTACCCTAAACCAATTTAAACATTTCCATTTATTTTTATGTTTACAAATATTTACATGAACATTACAAAATTTAGCATTTAGAAGCACCCCAGAGTACAGCACATGAGGGTTAAGGAGGAGGAGGAGGAGGAACCTTGACAGAAGAGTGGTTACAAAAAAGTATGAGCACTGGTTTCCATGGAACAAGGGGGAAACTGAGCAAGGGAGTCTCATCCTCTCTCCGGGTCTGTTCTCCACCTTCCCTCCTGACATGCAGGAAGTTCTCAGGTGTCAGATACAGTAGGGGAGCTTTCTCTTATCTCACTATCACAAAGCTGGCAGTGAGATGAGCAGCAGCTCCCATGGCAATTAAACGCTGCTGCTGCTGCTTGCCCCACTAGTAAACTTTGGGCCCTGTGAGCCAGATGACATGACTCTGTGCTTTGGATCCTGCCCCTGGAGTTGGGCGAGTTTGACATCCTTGAGTAGGTACGTAACTAGGTATGTATTACGAAGAACAGGGGCAGGCAAAATGGCGGATCTGGCTGGCAGCTGGACTCCATTTCCCAGCAGACCCTGCTCATGTTGTTGCTGCTGGTTTCTATGGAGACCAGCTCCAGCAGTGCTGGCAGAATGCATGGCTGGAAGGGGAGCTGCTCCAGGGCCAGGATCTTGCAGCAATGACAGTGTGGTTTGGAGCTGGGGCAGAACTGTGATCCACTGCCTGCATGCTGCTGCCCAGGATACACGAGCAGTGGATCACGCCTCTGTCCTGGCCCCAGACCACACTGTCACCACCACAAGATGCCAGCCCCAAAGCAACTCCCTGCCCAGCTGTGCACCCTGCCAGCACTACTGGGACTGGTCTCCATGGAAAACCAGGCCCCACGCTGTTACAGTGCTGCTGCTGCTGGGGTCCCCATGGAAACCAGCCACAGCAACACAGACAGGGGTTACTGGGAAATACAGTCCACCACAGGCCTGATCTGGCCCATAGGCTGAACTTAGCTTGCCCCAGTGTAGAGGTATCTCTACATACAGGCTATATGGGCTGAGATATGGACTTAGATGAGCCTTCTTACACTGCGGTTAAAGCAAGAAGACTGCATCTACACCTGCTGAGTAGTACTCAGCTAAGCGTCCTAGAAAAAACAGCTTTCCAGTTTCACCAATGTGGTACCTGATGAGAGTTTTTTTATGATCTCTTAAATACAACTATGTTAGACCTACCCTTGTTTTAGGCAATCTCCTCTTGTACAAGCCAAAATAAAATGTATTTTTGCTCACCATATTAAACACAAAATATTTTCACTGTCTACACAAAGAGTTAATGCTGGCATGAATCAATGGAGAGTGATATCATAAGTGTTCCCCATGCAAACTGGAATTCAAAGCCTCTGACATTTAGCACCTACTCAAAGAACATTACTTTTCCAGCTTGCAAGTGTAGACATAGCTATACACACAAAACTACACCTGGTATGGGAAAGCCAAACTCAGAAACAAGAACAGGTTATGTTAGTAAAAGCACAGTTTTACCGTTAAAGCAGCACCTACACTGGGTGTTGTCTGTTAGACCTGTTACATCAATCAGGGCCATGCCACATGCTATACTTAAGACATTAACCAGTTAATCATGTCTTATGTTGTGACTGGCCACATGTTCAACCAATTCATGGCATTACAAAAGGAGGAATAAGCCAAAAATTATTCCACAAAAAATGTGTAATAAGTGTGGCAGGTTCCTATTATGCCATTAACTGAACATGGGAGCCCTGTTAACTGGGTGCCCCCAGCTTTAGGGATATATGTTATATCCCCACAGCTGGGAGCCTGGGTCAACTGAGGGGGTTCCCAGCCATGGGAGCTTGCTACTTGCCGGTGCAAAGGGAGCCCAGGATTATAAGCCCAGGCTCCCCCACTTAACCAGCAATAAGGTGTGATGGGAACTGATACATGAACCTACAATCATACCTCCTGCCATGCATGTGTGGCATGTCAAGAAGTGTAATTGTATGAATTATGTATCAGATCCCATCACGCCTTACCTGCACATCTGGCAGAGGTCTCAGTCATTGATAGGAAAAAGTGTGATCCCTGACACAGCTGTACCAGCAGAAATCTTAGGACCACCCTGACTTAGGAGCTACTGGAAACGTATGACAAAAAGAAATATATACAATGAAAGAAAATGTATCATGTACATGAAATATCACATACAAATCAAACTTCTGTGATTATTTCCTGTGTAATCAGACTCTTATCGACACAGATTTGGAATTGTACTACTTGTGTTTTCACTCTTAATTCTTTGATTTTATCCAAGAAATGCATCAAGCTTTTCTGGAATTTGCTGGTTGATACATTTAACACAACACATAAAAAAGGTCAGCTGACTTATCTATTATAATTAAAATAAAAATATTATTTCTATGATTAGTACATTTCTAATGTATATAATTAATAACATTACTTAGATTCTCCAAGCAATAAAAGCAGGCGATAATGTGGAAACTCAGAAGATGCTACATATGCCAGAATGCCAAAGAGTCTTTCAGCCATTACAATATCATTCTGAGTAACCTGCAAAAAAAAAAAAAAAAGAAAGAAAGAAAGGAAAGAAATGACTTATAAAAATCAATTACCACATGCAATGTATGATTTTACATACACACCTATCCCATGCATACTTAAGGCAACAAAAGAATTTTGATCTATTTAAAACTTGGACTTTCTCTGATAGGCATCTTAAATATAGACACACCAAATGAGTGACTTTTGCATGCGTTAACTATTGTCTTCCAGATTTGGAAAGTTTGAGGGATACAATATGGTAACCTAGGTTTCACGGTACCAGAAATAAAACGATCAATTTTAAAACCCTTTTTTCAGGTTCCAAATTCTTATCTTCAGAGGCCTATTAGAAAAAATTCTGAACAAGTTGTAGTACAGAAGTGAAAAGGTAAGTTTTAGCATCTGACTTGGGCAGCAGTACTGTGGCTAGGCACTGTTGGTGCCTGCCACTTTAAGGGCTGGAGCAGGCAGCAGCCACATGCTTGAGTATGACAGCCATTTTGAGACCCTGGATATATATATATAGAGGGTGAAGCAGCAGCTTGGTGCTGGCAGCCATGAGAGAGACATCACCTGGCAGAGCTGAGGCTCAGAAACAGCTAGAAGGTAAGGGCAAGAGGTTATGGAGATGGTTAGGAGGCTCTTGGTCCTGGGCATGGCCTAAAACTGCACCCTGTCGGGGATGGGTGACCTGGTGGGGCTCCTGGTGTATATGAGCCCCCAGGAAATACCAGGCTAGTTTCCACCCCAGTGAAAGGTGGGTTGGTGCACCTTAACCATAGCTTCCACAACTAGGTGGGCAATCCCACAGTAGGGCCCAAGAAGGCGGAACCGTGTTAGAAAGTGGGCTTGATGCTCTGAAGCCTGATTTGAGACACCCTCAACTGGTCATTGCTGGGGCCAGGACCAGAAAGGTCAAAAGGGCCAGGGGCCCACCGCAAGGGACACCCAGAGCTGAGGGCCTGGGGTTCTGACTGGCCTTGGAGATGAGGCCAGGGCCTGTGTGGCCAAAGGTCTGGACACAACATACACACACACACACTCCCTCCCTCCCTGAGATGGGGAAAAAGTGCAGGGTGCTAAGCAGCCCAGAATGAGGGTGGAATATGCTGCCTGACCGGAGAGATCCAGTTGGAGTTCAGACTGGAGGGTTATGAGACCCAGTGTGGGGCCAGAGACATCAAGGACTTGGATGCCATCTGTGAAGCACAGGCTGCAGTATAAGGAAAATATGGAACCACAGATAATGCCCTCTGGCATCCGGGCAGAAAACAGACAGCCTCCCGCCTGGGTAACATCTTAATCATTTTCCATCAACGTGTGGCAGAAGAGAGAGGCAGGCAGTTGGCCCAGAAACAAGTGGGCGGGTCAACATCCAACTGGCCCCAGGACAGCCCCCTGTTACAAGTACAAAGTAGTCTTTACTGACTACAATTTTTTTTAAAGGTATAGGTGGGCTGCCTTCTCCAGCATAGGAAGATGAACTCTCCTGCAAGTACTTTACGTTCTTCAATGCAAACTATGCTGTTTCAGTATATATCTTCTTTAAATTAAATTCCAAGCTATTCATGAATTCATACCATACACTTAAACATTTTTAGTTTCATCTTTAAAAAAAAAAAATCTAGCATCTTCTTTAGAAGCTATGGTTTGTGATTCTCCTGCCCAGGTAACCAGATTACTGACTGACCTAAAATACCAGAAATGTTTGCACAACTTCAGGATAGCTGGATCGTCATTGATTTTTAAGGCCAGAATGGATCATGACCTGTATGACACCTAATGATTTTTTTTTTTGAATCAGCTTCTGTTCATGCTACACTACATCTACTAGACAGACATCCAATCTTGAATAAGCTTCAAATGAGGCAGAATCCAATACACCCACACATAAATTGCCTCTAGGTTTATTTTTCCTTGCTGATAAAACTTGCATCTTGTCTGCATTAGTCTGGTTCCATCTTCCAACCACAGGATCTCGTTAGGTATTTCTGCCATCTTAAAGAGCAATACACTGGGAAATGTCTTCATTTTAGTATTAGCAGACAGTGATCAAGCCTTTTTATATATTTTTTTGTATAAACTAAAATAGATCAAGCTTTCTTAGCCTCTCAATGTAAGGCATGTTTTCCAGAACTCTAGCCATGCTTGTAGTTACTTTCTGAATCCCTTCCAATATTTCAACAATGCTTTTAAATATAAGTCCATAAAAGCCACATGTACGAATGCTGTAATAAAAAGCCAAAATTCAGGATGAAGACATCTTTACTAAACAATTTCATACAACTTCTATGTTCTGTATTAGGTAAGTGTGTAAAATGAAATCTTGTTCCTTGTTTCACCCTTATTTAACCTTTTAGACAGACATTTCACCGAGGCATATGCTGTGCACTGTAGCATAACACAATGCAGGAAGAGAAGATAGAAAAACAAAATTAGGTTTCTAAATATTGGGCACTCTCACGATCTAGGAAACTTACATTTCACCCAATCCCACTTCCTCAGGAAGGGACTTGCAAGTTTCAGGAAATAAAGTGCTGCCTACACACATAGGCTAATAATCTGATCCTTAGAATACTCTATTGAATGTAGAAATTAGCTGCTGCCCAAAGAGAAGGGTAGTCCTTAGATGCAACAGTTATATATAATAGCACTATAATACTTTTGCTTCTGTTTTAAATGATGCAATGAATGTTGCATGGAGACTCACTAAAAGACAGCATGCACTGAAAAAACAAGTCATTTTTACAATCTATATTCAAAGTTGAAATGGTTGGATGCTTTTTTTGAATGGGATTGGAAATTTTTATCAGAATTCATGATCAGTTAAAATGGTCAAACTAGTACAGCCTGAGGTTATTTTAAACCTAAGGTTTAACCTAAGGTTATTTACAGTTTACTAAGAAAAAGGCCACACAACACTAATAACAGACGCTTAATGAGTTATTTTCTTTTTAAGATGATATATTGCTAAAGGGAGTTATTTCAGTTCTCTCCTTTCTTCCTTTGCAAGTTTTTAGCTCACTTTAGCCCTTTAACCCACCTACGTTGCATGAGTTATGTGTACTGGGTAGAGCTAAAAACAGAATAAATCACAGGGTTCATACTTACATATACTTTAATAGTCATTAGATGCAGTTAACTTAAACAAATTACAATGGCCAATTTGAAATACTATAGTATTGCTCTAGGGCTCAAAATCCTAAGGAAAGGAAGGAAGGAAGGAAAGCAGCAGAATAAAGACTAAACTTCAGAAAAACAATCTATAGCATACTCAGAGAACTTGCCCGAGGCAAATTCTGGGGGGCAAGTCTGAGGGGAAAGGGAGTCCAGGAGAAGTAGTCTTATTCTAAAGAAGCTATACTAAGGGTGCAAGAGCAATACAGCCCAATACAAAGAAAAATAGGAAGGGAAACAGGAGACTGACTTAACTCTTCAATGCACGGAACTCAAAAAGGAATTCTAGAGAAAGCCATATTAGCGGGGAAGGGTATAAGAATATTGAATGGGCATGCAGAGAGAAAATCAGGAAGGCCAACGTACAAGTAGAGATGCAATTAGCACATGATGGCAAAAGGCAAAAACAAAACAAAACAAAAACTTTCTACCAGCATGTCAGAAGAGGAAGATCAAGGACAGTATAAATCCCTATGAAATAACATGGTCAGTCTAGTATTGGAGGATATGGGGAAGGCTGAAATATTTAATGCCTTTTTTACTTCAGTCTTCACAAAGACCATCAGCTATCCAATGACAAGAGCCTAGAGTTCTGAAGGAATTAGATGAGGTAATTTCAGAGCCATTGGCTATTATCTTTGAAAACTCATGGAGGTGAGGCAAGTTCCCAGATGACTGCAGGACGACAAATATAATGCCCTTCTTTAAGGCAGAGAAGGAAGAGGACCTGGAAAATTATAGCTCAGATAGTCTGACCTCAATACCTGGACACATTTTGGAGCAGGTCATGAAGAAGTCTATTTCTAAGGACCTGAAACAGAAAAAGATGATAGGGAACAGCCAGCATGGATGCATCAAAAGCAAGTCATGGCTGAACAACTTGATTTCCTTCTACGTATTCAATGAGTAGTCATCAATGAGTCTATCTTTAAGTGGGAGGAAGCATTGAGTGGGGTTTTGTAGTGGTATGTCCTGGGTCCAGGATTATTTAATATCTTCATTAATGATTTAGAGGATGAGACCAAGTGCATGCTTAACAAATTTGCAAATGACACAAAGTTAGGTGTTAGTGCAGATACTACAGAGTAAGTTTAGGACCCAGAATGATCCTGATTAACTGGAATAACAGTCCAAAAAACAGATTAAATTCATCAAGGACAAGTGCCATGCCGTGCACTTGGGAGAGAATAATTGCATGCACCGATAGAGCAGGAGCAGGCAATTATTTTGAGCAGAGGGTCACTTAGTGAGTTTTGGCAAGCTGTCAAGGGCTGCATGGGTAGCCCCACCCCTTGACAGGTGCCCCGCCCCCTGGTCACCATTTTGTGACTGGAAGTCCCGCCCCCTAACCCATTATCTTTACCACCATATTTGTTTTTGATCTTTCAGTTTGTATGCACAGGTGATTCAGGCATCGCCATGCTGACCAGTCTAGATCAACCCCTCTAGGAAGGTCCTCTTGGAGTTTCAGATCCATTTCAAAGCACTTGATTGCACATTACCTTTCCTTCCATAACCTCAGTCATACCCTGTCAGCCATTGTGTCCAATGGTGCAATACTGGTCACAAAACTCTTTCGCACTTTAAACTATTTAGTTACTTATGTCTGATCACAGAGTGGATTCCTAGGGTATTCCATATGTCTTGATCTTTCTTTTTGGCTTGCTAGCTTTCTTCTGATATCAGGTGGCACAATACAAGCCAATAAGAACAAGCTGTCCTTTAGTGTTGACTTTAGATATCTTATTTCACAACAACTGTTTTTTTAAGAACTCAGTATAGGTTCTTGGCATGAACTGATTGTTCCCATACTAGACATACATACTCTGCAGTGGAATAACACAAGACAATAGTGGTGGTTCATAATGTAGCTGGGTTTGCCGCCCGGTTTGAGGTGACCAACTTTCAAAGTATGTTGTTGTGGGCACTGACTTTCCCTTTTTGTCTTCTCTGCTGCATGGGGGAGGGCACTGCAGGCCCTGGCCCTAATCCCATAGCCCTGGCAGCTGCGAGCCTCCTCTGGCAGGTCTAGGGAGGGGGCAATGGGCTGTGGATCAGGAGTAAGGCGCACCAGCAAGGCTGGGGAAATGGAGGGATGTGGGTCAGGAGTGAAGGGCACAAGCAAGGCCAGAGGGCTGTGGCTTGGGAATGAGGGGCACTGCATAGGCAGGGCAGGGTACCAGCATATCAGGACTGCTCAGCAAAACAAAGCGGG
>NW_017728911.1:13329082-13339439 GCF_001723895.1 Crocodylus porosus | reverse complement strand
TGCATCCAGGTGAGCAAAGTGGGCAGGGAAAGCCCCATTTTTTTATGATAAAAAAAAATCAAAATGAAAAGCCAAAATATATAGGCATTTAGAATGTATTTTATCATTTGCAAATGGTTAACCAGTCTTCTCTGCTAGTGTGGGTTATACCTATTCCTTCTATCATTTTTTTCCATTTCTATTACCTTTCTACTTGAAGCTTGTTGAAGCTGCTGCAATAATGTCTTCTGAGAGAGAATTTGTTTGAAACATTTGCTGGTATTTTTTGTATTTGGCTGCTAGCCTGGGAGTAAACCCTAGTATATACTTAGTTCTGCATGCTTGAAGCATACACTTCTTGGAGGTTTTGCACAGTGCATTCACGAAAAGGTCATAGTTATCAGAGACTGATTCGATGCGTGTCACTTTTTTGTCAAGGCCTTTGATACACTTATACTATATTTGGAGTTATGGCTGCTGTGACATTGATAGCAATTGGCCTGTACTGTATGTGAGGAATGGGTTCCAATACGTCTTTTTGCACATAGCTTGTATATTGCTACCAATAAAGGTGAGGTCTCGATTATAGCTTCATCTTCACTGGGAGCTAGTCAAAGTCCCAGGTAGCTCTGTGTCATGGATCAGGCTTAGGTGGTATGTCTTCGTTCACATCTTAACCAAGCTGCCATTCTCATTGTTTTTACCGTAACCCCATGTGACCCTGTGGCTATTGTCACCAATGATTAGGCATGCTTTTTTGTGGTGTAGGTTTCCTGGGCTCACAAAAGCAAAAGACTTCTCTGGTAGCTTATAAATGGATGTTATTGAGGAGATGTCCATATTGATAGTCAAGATTTCAATGTTGTGTTGATGATGAGCTCTTGTTTTATGAAGATAGCACTGCCATATTTCTTGTGCTGCCTTTCGATGGCTAATCTCATCCCAGAGATCAATAACCATAAACTGAATCAGACCCATCAGTGTGCTCCTGTGGCACAAACAGACATAGCATAGTGGGCTACATTAATAGAAGCATCAACTGCAAGTCAAAGTGTAAGGATCATTCTTGTATTTGGCACTGGCGAGGCCTCACTTGGAGTACTATGTCCAGTTTGAAGCATGTACTACAACAAAGTTGTGAACAAACTATAAAGAGAGTGGAGGGGACAGCAACAAAAATAATTATGGAAAAAATGACTTAAAAACACAGGCTGAAAGAACTAGAATTATTTAGTTTTGGGAAGAGAAGACTGAGGAAGGATTTGATAACTGTCTTTAAATACCTTAAGAGTGGTTATATGGAGAATGGAGATAGACTATTTCTTGTAGCCACAGGAGACAGGACAAGGTATAATGGTGTTAAATTGCACCAAGGGAAATTTGTTTTGGCTATTATAGAAGGAACTTTCTCACTCTCATGAAGATGGTTAAACACTGGAAAAGGCTATCCAGAGCTTGTGGAATCTCCATCTTTGGAAGTTAAAAAACATTCTGACCTGTTATGAACTTTGAGTTCTTTGCAACAGAAGAATTGTTTTATTTTTCTATAATCAAAAATGAGCGAAACCTAGGAGCTGTCATTTTTTGAGGGGTGCCGCAAATCTATCAAGATACTCCTTGATAGCTTTGTGCCACTTCCTGGAAAATGTCATTGAGTCTAAAAAGGTTGAGAACTACTGGATTACACAAATGTTTGTCTATTTGGTCTTTGTTCCTGGTACTTACTTTCCTAGTATTTTATCAAATTTTCTAGTTTAAATAAAAATAACAGGGTAAATTTGATCAATGCAAAACACAGAATAATACATAAGTCAGTACAGTTAGAGCTTTTCCTTTTGCATAATAATTAAAGGAGATTTTCTTCTCATGAAGGAACTCCACTAATTGTATTAACACTTGGCAACATGGGTTGATAAAACAGTTTGTCTTTTAAATTAATGGAAATTTATTTTATAGGACCAAGTTTAAGAAGGAAGTTACATACCCTTTTCACTCCTAAAAGAAAGTCACATTATCTTACCTTGGTTCCATTTATCTTCTGCAGATTAAAATGGTTGAGTCTAAACAGAACATAGTACTTCCACAGAGTGAAGTTGACAATTGGATTTCCTTGATGATCGACTGTCAGCTGTTCAATACGATGCACCTGGGATAATGCATTGAATTGCTGCAATGTCACAAGATTGGTCTCCTTAAACTTCAGGTGCTTTAAGAAAAACAAGAGACACATGAACTATATTAAGCTTACAGAGAAAAACAGGACAAGGCAACACAACCATCCTAAAAGCATCAACCTCTGTGACATCATCTTCGTTCCATGCTACTTAACTTCTCCATACACTCAGGCCACTGACAGACATTCATTCAAGGGAATGATGGGATCTGATCTCCAATCCCAACAACTGCACTTCCTGCCAAGCCACACATGCATGGCAAGATGTGTGATTTTGGGATTGGTGATCAGATCCCAACTGCACCTTACTTATCATTGCAAGGAGAGCCTGGGATCATGTTCCTGGGCTTTCCCTCCACTGGATTTTTGAAAACCAGGTCCCAATAATCTGCTGTCAGCTGGTTCTGGGAACCATTCCAGGGTCAGTTTGAGCTGTAGCAGAAACTGAACTAATGTAGCTGATGTTAACATAGAGTGTAATAACAGTGAAATGTAACCATGTTAGTGTTGCCCTGTAAGCAACTTAAACTCCATTTTGTATCCTTCTGCTTGACATAAGTGAATGAATTCTACATGGCCTTTGTGTATGAGTGTGTGTGAAAGGGTGAATGGTGAAAGAATGGCGTAGAAACAGGAAAAAAAAATTAACTGTTTATGTAAGCAACAAGGCTCCAAATGTGTAAGTTACCAGTCAGTGAGCTAATTAATTGATGGCTGAATCCCTCTGAGGTCTAGGGCACAAAGGAAATAACAAGGAGGAGGAACGTATGCATCCTGTCCGATGGGAAGCAAGGACACTCCAGGGCTGAGATACCAACTTTTACAACCAAACTGACCTCGGGCTGAGATAAACAGAAGATGGATGAGGAACAACTGCAAAAACAGAAACTGGGTATGGAAAAACCCCAAAGCACTGAAACAAAGGATGCCAACCCCTATAAAAAAGGACTTCGAAAATACCAAGTTGGGTGAGTCTCTCTCTCAGCTGCTTCTTCACAGCACAGATGCAGCTTGGAGCGGGGTGAAGAGATACTATCTCCAGGATCTTTCTCTCTCCCAATAAGGCCTGGGCCGGCCACCCAGTGCTATTATGGAACAACTGCTGCTGGTAACTATAATGTCTGAATAGAATGGTTGTTTTGTGTTTGTGTGTGCCTGTGTGTAGTGATGTGCTGATGACCTGTGTGCGTCTATGAGCGGTGTGTCTGAACCTCTGTCTAATTATTGTGATCAATATATGCGGCATTTTGCCTTATCCCCCTTTATAAGGTCTTGCTCTTGATTTGACAATTGGAATTTAAAGTAACAGAGCCTCAGTGCAGGCGCCAGTGCCTGCTGACGAGGAACCCCAGCGTGGTGCCTACCAACAGATGGTCAACTGATCACCCCCAGACGTTTGAGCTCTGGTGGAGTCCCTGCTGGCGCACAACCACCTGATTGTCAGCTGGCAGGGATCACACTGGGGTTTGAGCCCCACAGCAGTCTCCAACCTGCAGGCAATCAGTTGATCATCTCCAAGCAGGGACCATACCAGGCTTGCCTTGTGCAATCCCAAGCCAGCTGATGATCAACTGACTGTTTGCCAGCAGGGATCACACTAGGGCTTCTTAGTGCAGTCCCAATCCAGTTGATACTCAGCTGACTGTCAACAAGACTGGGACTGCACTGGGGCTCTAATGGGCCCCTGTGCACCCCTACTGGATGATGATCAGCTGATCTCTCTCTCTCTTTATGTAGCCAGTTATGCATAGTTCAGAGATCACTGGATACATGTACGTTTTCAGAAGAACTACACAAATCAGATTTACAAGTCAGGCAAAAACCTCTGCCACGTGTTCATTTGAAAGTGCAATGGAAACTAGCCAAAATGTTACTATGTATTTTTTGTGTAATACTTCTGTGGTTTATATCCTGTTTTACTGCACCATTAATTGCCTGAATGTGTGTCTAGGTTACACTTTAAGATGCAACTAACTTATCCTTTTTAAGACTAAGCTAGACAGCCTTGGATGAGATGATCTAGTTGGGAATGGTCCTGCTTTGAACAGGATATTAGACTAGATGACCTCCTGAGGTCCCTTCCACCCCTAATTTTTCTATGATTCTATGATAACTGGTTCATCATGTCTTAAGTGTAACGTCTGCCAGGGGCCTCACGTAACCAAATTCTGAGGTCCAGCTAAGCAGGTGAACTCACCTGACCAGTATTTTTAGCACTTCTTTAGTAATAAATAAGCTTATGAATGCTTTCAGCATTAAAAAGGAGCCTTCATCTTTTTAATTCAATAAATTAGATTTTAAAAACCCTTACTAGTCATGTCTTAGTGGGAAAACCTTATCACTTACTCTTTCAAGAGATGTTTTCACATTTTAGAAGTGCACTCTCATAACATCCTTTAAGCAGATGAAAATTTCACAATGGGGTAATTAAAAGACAAATAATGTACAAGCAAACAGTTTTAGATTATTAGGTTTTCAGAAAGGTTGTCATATTTTTTTTCCAATATCATTTTCTAAAATTAAATTGAAGGCCTGTATGATCCAACTCTTTAATATTTTGGTTAAATGGGTATTTATGATGCACTCATTGCAATAATTTATTTGTATCAATATTTTCTAATGAGGACTAAAAAGAATCATACATGCCTATGCAAAAAACACTATGTGAATAAAGTTCATGTGAAATCTGCATGAAAGAAAAGCGTTCCATATCTGGTTCATATACAAGGACTTAAGTGAAACATTTTGAAAAATGGAGCATTTCCTGTTTACAGCACCCATACAGTTCATTGCTCTGTCAATCCCTGCTGAAGAAGGGGCCCTATGACAAGGTCATGCTGAACCAGAGAACCATGAAATTTTGGCAGCTTAAAACCTCTGGAAGAATTTCATAGCCCCAGCCTGAGTATACATTCATCTGGGCTGAAGCAAGTGAGTTGCGTTAGATTCAGTATCTTAAAAAAGAGTTACATCAATCAGAGACTCCAACCTATGAGGATTGGAAGGTCCCATCTGCCAGCCTGACCCCATGGCGCGAGAGGTCTGCTTCATGCCTGGGGCTCGGGTTAGGGACATTATGGAGAGGATCCCAGTCTACATCCAACCTGCAGGCCAGTACCCCATGGCTGTCATCTATGTGGGAACGAATGACGCAGCCAGGTCCAACACTGGGGGACAAGCTTAAGGAGACGGGGACGCAGGTGATATTCTCCTCTCTTTTTCCAGTCAGTAGGCGGGGACGGTGACACCAGGCCTGCATTGGCGAGGTCAACCGGTGCTTACGCAGTTGGTGCCGCCAGGCAGGCCTTGGGGTTCCTAGATAATGAACCATGCTTTTGGGCAGGGGACTTGCTGGGGTGGTATGGGCTTCACCTCTCTCCTAAAGGCAAGCATGTCTTCTCTTCCAGGTTGGCTGATCTCATACAGTGAGCTTTAAACTAGCCTCGCCAGGGGAGGGGGCCACAAGAAGACAAGGAGACACCACCCAAGCAAGACAGGTGACAAATGCAAGGAGTGCCCAGGTAAGAAACAGGGATCCAGACAGTCTCCCAAATCGGGGGGTGGCACACGCAGCTATGCAAGGCCTTACATGCCTATATACCAATGCTCCTAGTATGGGAAACAAACAGGAGGAACTCGCCCTCAGAATAGCCCGTTCAAACCCAAACATAATAGGCCTACAGAAACGTGGTGGGATTCATCACGACTGGGCAGTTAGCATTAGGGGCTATAAGCTTTACAGGCGGGACAGACAAGAAAGGAAAGGTGAGGGTGTGGCACTCTATGTCAAGGAGCAATACACATCCTCTACCAGCAGAATGGGGTCAGAGGAGGGGCAAGCTGAAGTGCTCCAAAACAAGATACAAGGGGGCCATGAGAGGGATCTAATGGTGGGGGTCTACTACAGACCCCCCCGGCCAAGGGGAGGAGTTGAACCAGGAATTTTTGGACCAGCTTGCAGAGGCACTTAAGGCAAGGGATGTAGGTGTCATGGGTGATTTAAATTACCCAGGCATCTGCTGGGAGGAACAGTCAGCCAGGCTGGACCGTTCCAGGAGATTCCTGGCCAAGATACAGGGCCTCCACTTAATTCAGGAGGTGCACAGTCCCACCAGAGGAAATGCCCTGTTGGACCTGGTCCTGGCCACAGGCGACAACCTGGTAAGGGGCCTCCAGGTCCTTGACCACCTGAGTGATAGCGATCATCGCTTGCTGGAATTCACCATCCAGCGCAGGGTGTCAAGGGCCTGCAGCAAGGCGGAAGCCCTAGACTTTAAGAGGGCCAACTTCAACGAGTTGAGATTAGTGGGAGAGGCACTGGGGTTCTCGAGAGCAGAAGAACCCAGTGCCCAAGATGAGTGGTCATTCCTTAAGGAGACAATACTTAGGGCCCATGGGGTGACCATCCCAACAAGATGCAAGGGGGGCAAGACTGCCCAAAAGCCCCCCTGGCTCACCAAGGGTGTCCAGGAATGCCTGATTGCGAAAAAAGGCGGCGTACACCCAGTAGAAGGGGATGCTATCTCCAAAGAGGAGTATACCTCCTTTGCTCGGGCCTGTAGAGGGGGCTGTCAGGAAAGCCAAGGCAGACAGAGCTAGGACTAGCATCCAAGATCAAAGTCCTTTTTCAAATATATAGGGAGGATGAAGAAAGAACTGGGAAACATGGGGCCCCTGCAAGATACTCTGGGCAATCTGGTGGTTGCGCCAAACAAAGCAGACCCCTTTAACCAATTCTTCACCTCCATTTTCTTGTGGAGGGACTGGGACTTCCCCACTGTGATGCAAGACGGACTCGAGGGGAATGCCTCCAGACCTCAGGTTGGGAAGGACTGGGTTAGAGAGCTTCTGGAGGGGTTGGACATGTTCCAATCAGCAGGTCCAGATGCTTTCCACCCCAGGGTGCTGAGGGAGCTAGCAGGGGTTATTGCAGGGCCCTTGGCACAGCTTTATGAGTGCTTGTGGTGCTTTACGAGCACTCAGGTGCCAGATGATTGGAAGACAGCAAACGTGGTCCCCATCTTTACAAAAGGGAGGAGGGAGGACCCAAGCAACTATAGGCCCATCAGTCTTATCTCAATCCTAGGGAAACTCTTTGAGAAGATCATCAAGAAGCACATCTGCAATGGACCAGCTTCAGGGATGATGCTCAAGGGCAACCAGCACGGTTTCGTTAGGGGCAGGCCATGTCAAACCAACCTAATTGCCTTTATGATCAGGTCACAAAAGCATTGCGTGCAGGTGTCGCCATGGACATAGTCTTTCTGGACTTCAGCAAGGCCTTTGACACCGTCTCCCACCCCATCCTCATTAAAAAACTAGGCGACTGTGGCATTGATGCCTACACAGTCAGATAGATTGCAAATTGGCTGAAGGGTCGTACTCAGAGGGTGGTGGTGGCGGACGTGTCATATTCGACCTGGGGGGAAGTGGGCCCCCAGGGCTCGGTCCTTGGGCCCGTGCTGTTCAATTTCTTTATCAGCGACTTGGACGACAGGGTGAAAAACAACCTGTGTCAATTTGCTGACGATACCAAAATTTGGGGTGAGGTGAGCACGCTAGTAGGGAGGGAAAGATTGCAGCAAGACCTGGATACGTTACAGGGGTGGACTAACAAAAACAGGATGCGTTTCAATAATGACAAGTGCAGGGTGCTGCACTTGGGCAGTAGTAACCAGCAGCACCTACAAGATGGGAATCTCCCTTCCTGAGAGCACGGAGGCAGAAAGGGATCTTGGAGTCATTATTGACTCCAAGATGAACACGGGCCGACAATGCAAGGTCACAGTTAGCAGGGCTAACTGGACCTTGTTGTGCATCCACAGGTGCATCTCAAGTAGGGCCAAGGAGGTGATCCTCCCCTTCTATGCGACACTGGTCAGGCCACAGCTGGAGTACTGTGTCCAGTTCTGGGCGCCGCACTTCAGGAGGGATGTGGACAATATTGAGAGGGTCCAGAGGAGGGCCACCCGCATGATCCGGGGACAACAGGACAGACCCTACAATGAGAGACTGCGGGACCTGAACCTGTTCAGCCTTCACAAGAGAAGGCTGAGGGGGGACCTGGTGACCGTCTATAAACTCACTAGGGGGGACCAGAAGGGTTTGGGAGAGACCTTGTTTCCCCTAGCACCCCCTGGCATAACAAGGAATAACAGCCACAAGTTGTTGGAGAGTAGGTTTAGATTAAACATCCGTAAGAACTACTTCACAGTTAGGGTGGTTAGGATCTGGAACCAACTTCCAAGGGAAGTGGTGCTGGCTCCTACCCTGGGGGTCTTTAAGAAGAGGCTTGATGCCTACCTGGCTGGAGTCATCTGAGCCCAGTTTTTCTTCTGCCCGGCAGGGGGTCGGACTTGAAGATCTACAAGGCCCCTTCCAACCCTACTTCTATGATTCTATGATTATTACAAGGAAGACAGAAAAATATGCTGACCAGAAACCAAGACGGGAAACTGGAGAGGCACGAACTGACCTCTTATATACCATATTTACTTGAATCTAAAATGACCCTGAATTTAAGATGATCCCACAAAAATTACATTCTATATATGGAAACTTTATAAATGTATCACAATTTTCCATTTACAGAATCTAAGGTTGCCTTGAATTTGTCCCCCTCCTATTGCTACAGAAGGCAAAATAGTGGCTAGGTGGTCAGATAGTTGGGGGCGGGGACAGGGGGTCAGGTACCCTCTTGCCTTCTGCTCCCACTCCGTTTCCCTGTAGCTTTCCTGGCCCCGCCTGCCACTGGTACCCTGCCTCTCCCCCACCACTGCTAGCTCCTTGCAGCTTCTGCTCCTCTCCCTCAACTGCCCACAATCTCTACCCCTACCACCTGCTCCCTGAATTCTCTGCCTCTTCCCCCCTTAGTGTAAAACCCTGCTGAAGCTTGGTTCCCTCCCGAGTACAAAATGTGGATGAGCTTCAGGTGGTAGTAAGCAGGGGAGGGGGAAGAGCTGTGTGTTGACAGTAAAGGAGGGTGGGGCAGAAGCTGCAGAGGGCAAGCAAAGTAAGGGGACAGGAGTCTGCTGTGGATCTGACTCTGGCCCTAACCCAGATTGAGGGCCAGACTCAGAGCTCCCCTTCTGCCTTGTAAAGCAAAACCTTGTTAATTTGAAATACAAAGGACCAAAAAAAAAAGACTTTGAAATAAACATCCATGCATGTATGTAAATTGATACAGATACCTACAGAATTAGTTGCAGAATTAATACATTTTACCTTTCTGCAAACTGCTGCAAGCACAGGTACCCCATAAACACACTTTTGAGCAATGCTTTTGTACCTACTTATACGCAATATAAACTATGGATGATATTAGTCCAAAGGCAAAAGGCTCATAATTTACCATTTAGTTCATTGAGCTGGGTCCCAACAGAGTCAACAGCTTTTCAAGCCATAGTGACCCTACAGTCCAACACTGTTTAGTATATGTATGAACTCCAGATACCCCCAAAAAAGGATTCATGTTCTAATGACTGGAACTGGATGTTCCTGACATGAGTCCTGGGACCCTCCAAAAATGTATATGCAAATGAAGCATGGGGCCATCTGGTCTGGCTCCACCCACGAAGGGCTGTCACACCAGTTGCATGCGATAGGCCAAGAGGGGGAGTGACAGAGCCTCTCATCTACATAGAAGTTTGGTAATGTTTGCCAGACATTTAAGGCTGGTGAAGAACAAGGAACCACTAGAAAAAGGAAAGAAAGATGCAGGTCAAATATGGGAGTGAAGAGGAAGTTGAAATTTATGCAATGTAGTGGCTCACCATGACTTTGAAAAGAGTCAATATTGAGGGGGGCTGCCACTCAATCCATACTACCTTTTTTTTTTTTTTTTTTTTGCAAAAAAGTAAGTTTTTATAGACAGATTACTAGATATCTAGATATACACCATTAAGCTTGCCAGTCTTCAAGACCCTAAACACAGTTTCAAAAACATGCACCCGTTACAAGACTCATCCTTGTGCACCCATTCACCCATTATAGTAGTCTCACCCATGCACCCACACACCTGTCCACATTTCTTTCACAGTTATATTTGCACTGTCACTTTGTTTCTACCTATGGTCGCTACTCTTTTTGCCCTTGGCTCATATAAGTCACGGGTACTGTCACTGTTAGTTTCATCATCTCTGTTGCTCTCTTCATCGTCACTGTCAGCTTGGTCAATTCACTTTCTTAGTCTTTGTTGTGGCTGTC
>NW_017728911.1:13317296-13328982 GCF_001723895.1 Crocodylus porosus | reverse complement strand
GGGGCGGGTTGAAAACCTTGTACCAGTGGTCTCTTTCCCAGACAATGTTGGCCACCTCTTCTCTGCCCTCTCCTTCTGTTTTCTGGTAGTAAGACTGCAGCTTGCTCAGTCCCAGTTTTTCAGTCCTTGGCTGAGAGCTCCATGTTCCTGTATATCAGGAGGTTCCTGGTCTTCTGCAGGGAACTCCTGACACAGGAAATGAACTGGTCAAAGCAGGCTGTCGGTGTCCCCTGGTGCTTGGTCAGGTGCCTGTACAAAGCTGTTTCTCTTGTCATCAGCCTGACCCCCGTCACCACCCAGTATACTTCTTCCACACCTCCTTGGCATATAGACAGCCCCATAGGAGGTGTTTGATAATCTCTGCTCTGCTCTGCTTTGGCAGGTTGCCATGGGGCAGTTGGGCTGACATCTCTAGCCCTCTGTGTGCCTCAGCATCCACACTAGGAATGCTCAGTGGGCTGCCAGTTCAGGTCTCTGTGATCATTTCATAGGCCCTTGTGAAAGATGCACTCCCATATGGTCTGACAGCCACCACTGGGAAGCAACTCCACAGTTGACAGTCTGTCTCTGGCTCTTACTGACTCCTGCATCTTCCTGTGGCTGGACATGGTCACCAGGGCTTCTTTGTGTAGGTTGTATCTGCTCTAGAACTTGTCTAGGACCTTGTAGAACTACAGATGATCCATGGTTCACAGCCTCAGGAGGTGCCCTGCAAAGTACCTGATGAAGCAAGCTGTTTGGGACTCTGCTCCAGTCACCAGCTTGCAAATCTTGTTCACGAACATTGCCTGGGATGTCTGGAAGGATGTCTGGAATTCACCTGCCTCTGGCCCACTTTGTCTTGTACAGAGTCTTCCTCACCAACTTCTCCCATCTGGATCCTCAGAAGGCAGAATATCTCTGGATTCTGTGGGTGACATACTTCAGCAGAGGGTAGACCAGTGTGGCGTACAGAAGCATTGGCAGCAACACTGCCTTCATGAATGCCATGCACCCCCTGCATGGAGAGGTGGTGCACATGCCACAGACCCAAAATCTGTTTGGCCTAGGCCTCCGTCTTTTCCCAGGCCTTCCTTCTGCTCAACTCAGGGTTGAACTCCACCCCAAGGATCCTTATCCCCTCACGGGAGACAGAGATCCCCGGGAACAACAGGTCCTTGAATTCACCCGCGGCCAGGAAGGTACTCTCACTCATGTTGAGGCTAGGCTCCAACTGCCACTTCGTAGACCTGCATGTGCTTCAGCATACATCTTAGTCAGATGGGCTGCACTAATCTACTGTTGTGGTAAGTTCCCATCTGTACGTTTACCCAATATAGGCTATGTGTTTTACAGGCATGCTCAACATTGGCTACATTTAATCAATTTCATAGTTGGTTTTCATGACTGAGCATATGCCGTTTCTGGAAGCAGTTTAAAATGATAAATAATGTATTTAATGAGGTTTTTCTGTGTGCAAATATAAGAGGAAGGATGTTTTTTCCCCATGCTGATTGGAGGAAAAACCAAATCTTACATTCAAGTAAATACAGTACGTTTCAGGGGAGATGTTTAGGGGGTACTTTTATATAATTTGTATTGAGCTTACAGCTTTAAGTCATTAAGAGGACATGTGGCCAGACTTGTATATTTACATTAGCAAGAACTACAGAACTCCATAGAGGTTTCTCTTTAACCATGACTTCTTGTAAATTCTTCCCACTTCTCATATCTTGGCTATGCTATAGAAGGGAATACTTTCTGATACATGGAAATTATGGCTCAACACCACACCATTGTTATACATCTAAGTGTATAAGTACAGTTAATTTGTTTCTTGTATCAGAAATAATTTCTATCACTTCCCTTTGAAAACCGGGTGTTGGTCAAAGAAACCTCATCAGGCTATAGCACAATACAGTCAAAACCCCTTGGTTGTTCACATCACAGTTTTGTACATATAAATGACAAGCCTGAAAAACGAAGACGATAACTTCACTGAAAAAGGTGTAAACAAAGAACAGCCATATATTCTGGAACAATACAGAGCACTGAAATCTAAGGAAACTTCTTACCAGAGAATTAGGAAATTTGATCTTCAATTTAGTTAACACATGAACAAGTTCATCAAATTCTATAAATATAAAGGAGATTGTGGTGACAGCTCCAGCTGTTTGAACACTCCAATTTCGATCTAGGCAGTCCAGAGCTCCAGAACCATACAAGTAAAGAGTGTCGCCCTCCACTTCAACTAGGTGACAATCTAGGACAGATAGGCCTTGTACAGCATTGCTCAATATTGAATCGAGAGACCTAGCAGGGAGGAAAGGACAGATATCATTTAAAATAAAAACCTTTAGATATATTTGACTAAAATGAATGTCAGTCCTGCAATTCATCAACTGAATTAATTTTGAGTAATTTTGATACTCAAATGAGAAACCTATACACCAAAAGCTCCTCACTTTAATTAGTATCTTCAATATTTGATGACCTCTGAAAAAGGCCATAGATAAATACGTCAAGGTAGGCACCTAAAATATTGCAAGTAAACTAAGCACATTCTTTGATATTCTAGGGAGATATTTGATTACTAGCCAGCTGCCCCACAAAGAATGATGGGGGGATGGGGGGGGCTGAGATGGAGTGCCACCACCTAATGCCCCATGCTGCCACTGTTCTGCCTCTTGCAGGGAGCAGGATGGGGGAGCCGCGGCCAGCGCTGCTGGTCCTGGCTCCCCCAGCCCCTGACTGGTCCTTAGCACTGCTTGGAGGGGCTTTGGAATCATGGCGGTGCTCCCTCACACTTGGAGCATTCTGATTGGCTGTTTCTGTCAGCCAATTAGAGTGTGAATAGAGCATTAGGGACAGACAGGCAGACAGACTTAGGCTTTTATAATATTAGAACTGTGTGTTATTGTAGACTTCTAAAATCAAACCTTTAGTTTATTCAGGAAATAAAATTCTGCCCTGCAAAGGTTATTCAATATTATAAATTTACTCATGAAATTGCTCCCCTACGTGTTACTCATCGGAATAAGAGTTTGCAGGATCAACCATCATTTCAAGACCAAAACACAGGGATTATAAAACAAAGAAATAAGGACAATAGTGAATGTTGTTACAGGCTGCCTCATTTACTACTTAAAGCTCATTCAGCATGTATTCTGTCTAACACACGCCCTCCTGGCCACATGCCTGTGCAGATGCACACCTTTCCCCCTTCTCCCCAGCTACACTCATGTGCTGGCTGCATGACCCATGGCCAGACACCTGCACTGGCTGCATGTCCCTCCCTCCAGCCCCTGACAAATCACATGCCTGCACCAAACATATGCCCCCCCAACCACACACTTGTGCCTACAGCATGTCTCTCCACCAGATTCCTGACATGCCCATAAGCAGGTGCCCTTCCAGCTACAGAGACTCCGGGCCTCCCGAACCATGGGCTCCCTGGGCACCGCAGCCTGGCATCACCCTATCCCCAAGGAAGGGGTTAAAAATAGAACCTGGATGAGGTAGGGGGAGCCCAGAGACCACTGAGACAGCGGCTGGAAAGCAATGGGAGACGTCCAACAGGCTACCATTTGGACAACCCTATATTAATTCATAACTATGCCTTAGTGTATTATTTGGTTATGCATACTGAATTATCTTCAAGGATAATTACATTACACTTCTGGAGTGTGAACAAGCATTTGCTGCACCTGTTTAACTGCAGGCAACTTACTTTAAGCCACCTCCACCTAGACAAGGAGCGGATCCATACAGCAGTTCACTGGTCTCAGGAGTGGCACGTACATGTATTCACCACCTGTGGGAGCCATGCAGGGAACCAGTGTAATGGTTAACTGCACAGTTACCTTGAGACCAGATACACATGCAAAGTAGCTAACATGCCATAAAAGGCTCCAACCAGCTATAAAAGTTAGACTTCAAAATGTGTACCAACATTTTAGCTGATTTCTATTAAACTTTAAAATTGCATATTTAGCAGGGTCTCCCATAACCACAGTCTGCAAGTCCCAAGTCCTGTAACAGTGGGGAACTTTCAGCGCTAGCAGCTATGGACTCTGGGGCCTGGAAGAACCCCACAGATGCTAGGACCCGGGGTCCCATAGCTACAGAGGCTGGGTCTCCACAACGTGCCTCCCACTGCATCACCCAGCCACGGGTATACAGGGTGCCTCCACAGGTGGGTGCCTCTCAGCTGAGGGGGCTCCCAGTCACTAGAGCTTGCTTCATGCAGGCTCCCTACATCAGCAATAAGGTGCAATAGGATCTGATGTGCAATCCCACAATATTTTCTCTTGCCATGCATGCATGGCATGGCAGGAGGCGTGATTGTGTGAATCATGCATTAGATCCCATTGCACATTTACCTGCATGTGTAGAGGGGTATACAGACACACAAGTGTAGTTTCACCTTCTATGTCAGTAAAGAACATTAGAAATAACTTTTAGAGAAACAGCTCACTGAAGACATGGATGTTCTAAGCCAACTACTATAGTTGATCATAGAGACAGTGATTCAGAAACATATTAAAGGGCAAAAAACCCAAAACAAAAAAACCTGTCACTAATTCAGTCTGAAATAATCTGTTGTCTTGTAAAGGGAGAGATCATTAAAATCTGTTAGAAATGTACAGGAAGTTTAGAAAGGGAAAAAGAGGACTGAAACACTGAAAACTTCTAAAAAAGGGAATCCCTTGTTAAGCCTACATAGAAGACTTACAGAGGTGATCAGGCTCATGTTAGCATTAGCTGACATGAGTAACTAGCTGACATGAGTAAAATAACAATGAAAATATGGAAGCATGAGGAGAGCGTATGAGAGAGGAACAGTGATAGAAATTGCACCAGGCCCCCAAACTTGAGGGCCTCTCCAAAATTATGAGAATTTTCTTTCTTAATAGACATTAAAATGAGTAAAATAATAATTGCAAGTAATGTGTGTACATAAAGCAGAAGTACGATCTCCAAAAATTTATTTCAAAACTTATGAATTCAAAACTCATGAATATAAGCAAAGAGATGATAAATACAAAAAAAGTTACAAATATATATCATAAATATAAGCAAAGACATCACTGTCAGCCACGTTGTGAAAAGGAAAAAGGCAAAAGCAGTCAAGATATGTGACAAATATAAAAGAATATTCCATATAACTTAATTATATGGAGTTCAACTTTTTCCAGCAAATCAATCAACAATTTTACCAAAAAATGATAAATATCGTAAGGACATGTTCAATTGTAAGAGATGCTTTGCCCTCAACCTTGACTGATCCATTGCTGTACAGCACTAGTTCTTGACACATTTGAGCACACTAAATTATCTTTATGCACTGGCCACAGAGACTGGTATGCAGCAAAAACTGTGCAACAATTAGGCTGGGGAGAAGTTTTTGCAGAGAGACTTCATACTGTAATTTAATAAATGAAATGGTAATATTATTTGGGGGGCAATAAAGTCTTTGTAAATACGTTTAAGAACTATTACCTTATCTTTCTCATCACCGGTGATAACTTCAGTAGAACACAGATTAGAAAGTCATTGAGATCAGCATCGTCCTTGTCAAGAAAGGTTCAAAGTTCAAATTTTTGACAGATACATACCATTACAGCAAGATTGTTTTTAAGTCTGCCTGTGACAGAGTCCATGATAGGAAAGGAAATACTGTCCTTAAGTTGGTGCTTTACATCATCAGGGTTATCTTGATCATTTGTATCACTGCATCTGCTTTTAGAAAGGGGTTTTGACCCTGGTACATCAATGCCAAATTTGTGGCAACATGCAGACATTCATCATAAATCTCTCTCAGTTGTGCCAGTTCAATGAAAAGACACTATGCTGCCTTTTTTAGCATCCAGGGTTGCATCTCTGAGCTGTAGGACAAGACTGGTGGGAATGGAAGTTTTCAGCTAAACTGAAGTAAGTAGAACATTTATATTCTGACGTGTATTTTATTAGTCCAGCAATCTTGCTTCTGATTTTGGCAGTCAGACTCAAGTAATCTAACTCATTCAATGCTACTAGAAAGCCTTTCAAAATCTTGACAAAAAACAGCAGGTACAGTCAAAACATGCAGCCCAACTATTAAACACAGAATGGACTGAATCTGGAATAGTTTTCTTCACAATTTCCCCTTGCTTGCGCTGAAAATATTATACAATAACTGAAGAGACCCAAGGAATGTAATATAATCAGTTGAAGACTCAGCTGAATTGGAACCAATGGAGTTCAACCTGTGGTATGGAGGTCTATTCTTTCCTAAACAGGTCCTATATAGTTCTCATAACTTATAATTAATATTAAATATGAACTTTGTGTATCAACTACAGACTTCTAGCAGTTGAGAAAAAGATCTGATTTACCTACTGAGACATGATTCTTCTCCTTATCCTCATATGTGATTATGAATGATATGAGTAATGATATAGTGATAAAACTGGCCTTCCTCTCTTAAAACACTTTAAAAGACTTTAAGAAATCAGAGAGTGCTTCATAGATTCATAGACTGGAAGGGGCCTCGCAAGATCATCGGGTCCAGCCCCCCTGCACTAGGCAGGAAAGGCAACTGGGGTCAGGTGACCTCACCAATGCTGAGTAAAGCAGAAAAATTACTTCCTTGGGTTTGCTTCAGATGCATTGGTTGATGCATGCCAGAGTATTGTTTTTCCTGCTGGCTATAGCATCACACTGATGGTTCATGTTCATACTATGATCTATTATTACCCCTAGGTCTTTTTCAGTCGTGGTACTAGTCAGTTCGGCGTTACTGAGCCTGTAAGTATGTTGGGAATTTTTCATCCCCAGATGGAGCACTTAACACTTCTCAATGTTGAACTTTATCTGGTTCTGATCTACCCAACGTGCCAGCTTATCTAGGTCCGCCTGTGTCTGCAGTCTATTTTCAAGTGTGACAACGCTCCCCCATAACTTGGTGATGTCCATGAACTTGGCCAGTGAGCTCTTCACCACCACATCCAAATCCCAATCCTGGGATGGAAGTTAGGCTAATTGGCCTATACTTGCTCGGGTCCTTTCTCCTCCCCTTTTTGAAGATGGGCACAACATTGGCCCTTTTCCAGTCTTCAGGGACCTCCCTCAAGAGCCACAAGTTTTGGAAGAGTTTCGCCAGAGGTCCTGCAATAACTTCAGCCAGCTACTTCAGCACTCTCCGATGAAGTTCATCCAGTCCTGCTAACTTATAAATGTCTAATTTTTCTAACTGATCACGTAGCAGCTCAATGTCAATGGTACGAAGGCGGTCATTCCCACCATGCCCATTCTTAACCTTATCTAGTATGATTTTCCCCTTAAACTGGTGAAATACCAAAGCAGTCGTCATTCAGGAGTTGAGTTTTCTCCTGAGCATCAGTAGCCAGTTATCTTGAGTTGTTAAGCCATGGCCCCATACTTGCACTTGTTTTCCTCCTGTTCCCTACATATCTAAAGAAGGACTTCTTATTGTCCTTGATTTCTGTTGCTAGTTTAAATCCAGTTGCATTACTCTGGTACAACTGGCCTCAAAAACTTCCTGTGTTCTGCATTATATTTCTCAACTGATCTCACCTGGGAAGTTGAAGGCCCCCACTTCCCTCATCTCAAAACAACTTACATACATCAAGTAGGGCATTTTTACACATGTGGGGGCGGGGAGGGAAGGCACTTTAATTAGTGGGCCACACTAATTAAAAGCACCTGAGCATCATGTGTATCAGTGTCCCCACAACAAAAAATGGTGGAAGGGTGCTTTGAACTAAATCTCAAACGAGCTTTAGTTCAAAGTGCCCCATTGCCATTTTTTGGTGTGGGGACACTGATGCATGATTGAGTCTGCTCCAATGTACCAGATTTCCACAGTAGCCCATAGTAGCCAAGGTAAAAATCGGAGAAGTCAACAACAAGCAACAAAGCTATGTCTTCTGTTAACTCAAAGAAGTATTATGACCTTTTTTTGGTTTCATTTATTTTTTAAATTGTATAAAAGGCCAGATACACTTGCACCAAAGTCTTTTCATCATCATAACATATGTCATAAAGGGAGTGTAATGGGTTCCCTTGGTAATCTCACATTATAAGATATTATAAGTGTTCCATAGTAATTCTATATTATGTTATACTGAAAGGGGATCATAACGTGAATTTCCTCAATCTCCTACTACAACATATTTTTACAGTGTCTGGGTCTTAAGTTCATATTGTCTTTGTAATGAACTCAGTCACTGTAAGACAATACATGTACCATATTAAAATGCAAATTCTGCATATGCACATTTTTTTAAGTTTCAGGATCTGAAGTCTGCATTATTTTTCAAATTATGAAAAAGGCAGTAGACCTCTAAAACTGGAGTCTGTAATGAAGTAAGCTATTTTAAAATGGAATAACTTAAAATGCAGTAAGTTTTTATAGCCCTATAGCTGCACAATTAGCTTAAAGTTTATGAACAACATAATGGGATGCTTTGAACACACACACACACACACACACACACACACACACACAGGTGTTTCAGAAAGTGTCAGCATTGTTGAAATAAAACCATTTTGTGTGCAATGATCATTTACTAAACCATATCACTTCTCTACATAGTAGTAAATAATGGGTGCATTTGACAATGCCACCAGTGTTCCCCACTGCTGTGTAGTTTTATCCACTGAACGCAACGGCTGTATTTTGAAACTGCTGTTACTTTATGAAACACACTTGTGTATTCATTACTGTTGCAAGACATATCTAGAGCATTACATTGAAAGGTTCTTTTGAAGAGATGTAATATTGTAAATTGCTGATAGATTAATACAAATGTTTGAACTTTAAGATGCCCAATCAGTTCACAGAAGGTTTTTAAAAACCACTTGCATCCAGACTGACTCCTATATTAAATTCTAGGTCTCTAAAGCATAAACAGATGAGGTAATAAGGCTAATCTCAGGTACGACACTGATGACAGCAGTGGAATCAGAGAGCACAATATAGATTTTATTATCCGATTTTAAAAACTGTATTATGCATATCAGGGTTAGACACACCATTTCTGAATATATGACCTCATTAAATATTCAAAAGTAAAAAAATATATACTGGAGATAAAATACAAAAACAACTACTTCAATGGCACACCGTGCAGCTTTTTCCTACTTTTTAAGAATTTTTTTAAGATCAGTATTAAACTTTTAAACTTCTCTTCAAGGTTTTTATTTGAAAGCTACAGGCAAAATAAAAGTGTTACTGAGAATAAAGCTGGACAAATATCCAACAATACCTTTATCAGTAACCCTCAGGAAAGTTACCTGCTTGATAATGAAGCAGACATTCAGAAATTGAAATACAATGCAGAGAAAAAAAGTCCAAATAATCCTTTTATATTTTGATTTAAATGTAACAAAGACTTTGCTCAGTTCAACACATTTTGAGCACGTAGAAAATGAAAAATTTTCTGATACTCAACTCAAACATTATTTTAGCCAGCTAAGCACGGGAAAAGCAAATGCAAGTCAACTATGACATACTGAGTCACTGAATGCATCTACACATGCGCTTTACTGAGGTGAGGGCTAATCAGCTCTGTAGTAATGTGTCATAGTCTACACAGGCACTGGTATTAGGGCATAGTAAACTAATTAACTCCACTATAGGGTAGTACTGTCAGGGACAGTACTATCTTACGGCAGAATCATTAAGTGTGATCAAATGCACGTGTAGATAGTGACCACGAGATGCAAATGTCTATGTCTTTATAAACCATCTGGACTCTGGAGTCAGCAGCGGACTGGCCAAGTTTGCCGATGACACCAAACTTTGAGGAAGAGTATCCACACTTGAGGATAGGTTGGTGATCCAGGCCAACCTCAACAGACTTGCAAGATGGGCAGATGAAAACATGATGGCATTCAATACGGAGAAATGCTCTGTGCTCCACCTCAGGGAAAACCCCCCACATCACACTTACAGGTTCGGCAGTGCTACACTCGCTAGCACCACAACCGAAAGGGACTTGGGGTTCATGATCAATCACAAGATGAACATGAGCCAGCAGTGCGATACTGCAGCCAGCAAAGCAAATAAAACTCTAGCTTGCACCTACTGATGCATCTCGAGCAAGACCCAGGATGTCATCCTCCCACTGTACTCTCCCTTGGTGAGGCTGCAACATCCAATTCTGGAGTACTGCATCCAATTCTGGGCTCTGCAATGCAGGAAGGACATGGAGAAGCTTGAAAGAGTCCAGAGGAGAACTACACGCATGACCAGAGGGCAGGAGAACAGGCTTTATGAAGAGAGGCTGCAAGCCATGGGACTCTTCAGCCTGGAGAAGCGCAGGCTCAGGGATGACCTGGTGGCAGCCTATAAATACATAAGGGGTGCGCATCAGGATCTGGGGGAACCCCTGTTCACCAGAGCACCCCAAGTGACGACAAGGTCCAACGGTTACAAACTCCTGCAAGATTGTTTTAGGCTGGACATAAGGAAAAGCTTCTTTACTGTCCAAACGCCCAATGCCTGGAATAGACTCCCCCCAGAGGTGTTGCAAGGACCTTCTCTGGACACTTCTAAGAAACGTTTGGATGCTCATCTTGCTGGGATCCTTTAACTCTGCCTTCCAGCTCTTTGGGCAGGGGGCTGGACCCGATGATTTTACGAGGTCCCTTCCAGCCCTAACATCTATGAACTCCATGAAATTGTGCCCAGTCAGCTGGGGGTCAGACATCTGGCTTCTGCTAGTCCCTGTCACCTGACACTGCCTCCCAGAGCTGACCCTCTGGGCCCCTACCAGCACAGGTCTGCTCCCTGCACTCAAATTGCTGCTGTCTGAGGCACATGCGTAGACACTGCATCCAAGAACAGTGTACTCCATCTCAAACGACTCTGGAGTTTATTGCATCATGTTATTTGCATGTGTAGATGTATCCATGAGTACTTTGGCTTTACAGGAAATACACTTCAAGTGCCTGAACAAAACCAAATTACCACCTTAGAGAATCACAGAAGGTAGAGCTGGAATCTATACAGATATCATGTAGTTCGTAGATGCTCAACCTCCAGCCCACAGGCAAAATTCATCCCATGGAGCCTTGGAATCCAGCCCATATGAATCCCTCTGGTTTGGGTGGTTTGGTGGCAGGGGACTAGTGGCAGTTAATACTGCCACCCGTCCTCAATGCCTAAATCCCAAGCCGTGTTGAGTTGATTGGAGCTAGGTCACTATACTATCCTCGCACAGCTAGACCGAAGCCAGGTCACACCTCCTTTTTTTTGCATAGCCAGGTTGCAGCCAGGCTCCCTCAAGGCCAGGCCATGTCCCCTCCCCCTGGGGCTGGGATATGCCCCCTTCCCTCTGCACAGTCAGGTTGGGGCTTGGTCATGCCCCCTTCCTCCCATGGATCTGGACCAGGCTCCCTCACCCTACACAGCTGTTAAAGCTGGGCCTGGGCCTGGGCCATGGCCTCTCACAGGGCTAGCCCATGCCTCCTTCCCTCCACCTGGTCAAACTGGGGCTGGGCCATGCCTGAATAGCTGCATGCCATGGTGACCTGCTTTGATGCTCTCCTAGAAGGGGACTGGGGGCATGCACCCCTCAGGCAATCAGGGTTGTCCCAGCCACCCCACAGAAGGAAGGAGTAGCACCCATGATCACCTCTTGGCAAAACTGGCCAACTGTGGCCTTGGGTCCACCATGATCCGCTGGCTGGGAAATTG
>NW_017728911.1:13279287-13316661 GCF_001723895.1 Crocodylus porosus | reverse complement strand
AGGTGGTTCAAGCACCTACACTGAACACCTTCAAGAGTAAATTGGATGCTTATCTTGCTGGGATCCTATGACCCCAGCTGACTTCTTGCCCTTTGGGTGGGGGGCTGGACTTGATGATCTTCCAAGGTCCCTTCCACCCCTAATGTCTATGAAATCTATGAACCCCGGAGCTCAGCACCAGAGGCAGCTGAGGGGCCCAATCCTTCCTTCTATGGAGCACTCCTGTTCCTGCTGCCCAGTGAAAGTCTCCTGAGCTGTACTGGTGAGCTCTGAGGGACCTTATCTGAAAGACCCAATCCTTCCTTTTATAGAGCATGCCTTTCCCTGCTGCCTGGCAGAAGCCCCCTAGAACTTGGCACTAGTGGCAGTAGGCAGGATGCATCCCGCACAGCCCAGGAGGCTTGCACCAGGCAGCAAGGACAAGACTACCTAGAAAGAAGGATGAGGCCCCTCAGAGTTTGGTACCAGTGGCAGATGGCAGGACAGATCCAGCACAGCCTGGAAGGCTTGTGCTAGGCAGCAAGGACAGAGGCACTCTACAGAAGAGAGGACTGGGCCCCTCAGCTGCTGCTAGTGCTGATCTCCAAGGTGACTGAACCTTCCTTCTACAAACCATCACTGCCCCTGCAGCTCAGTGCAAGCCTCCCAGACTACACTGGTGCTGAACTCCAGCAGGACGCACCCAACACATCCCGGAAGGTTTGCACCACACAGTAGGGACAGGGTATTACGTAGAAGGAAGAATCAGGCCCCTTTAAACTCAGCTCGAGGCAGCCAGCAACACATGCCGGCGCAGCCTGGGAGGCTTACGTCAAGCAGCACTCTACAGAAGGAAGGACTGGGCCCTTCAGCTGCCACTGGTGCCAAGCTCTGAGAGGCTCAATCCTTCCTTCTACATCTGTTGCTAGTCTGTGCCTTGGTCTTCCTTGGCCAGTCTATTGAATGTCTGTACCAGATCCACTAGTGATTCACATTAGGTCACTGACCCCAAGCATTCCAGGCACTTTTGTGTCTCCCTTCACTAGTCCTCCCTCGCAGGGAGATGTGCTAGCACTTGCTGGGTGCTTGGCTGCTCCAAGCTGTCACAGACCCAAGCCAGCACAGATGCAGGCAGAGGAAGGGGGAAAGAGAGACTCATGCTGGCTAGAAGGGACAGGAGCACTGGAGCCCCAGGTCTTCCCTGGAGCTGGCTTTCCCCATTTATAGGGACAAACCCCAGAAGCATGTTTATGGAAATAGAGAACACATTGTCATCGTCTGACACAATCAGAGGGTGGGAAAATGGATGATGCGTTTCACCCAATGAAGTGAATCAGCTGTACCAGGACACATCCTGGTTCTGTCTCACTTGGTGACATCTATTTCTAGCCTCAGAGAAGCTGGATGTTCTTAAGCCAGCAGGACTGAATGGGATCCTAGAGTACTGAAGGAACTGCTTGAGGTAATTTTATCGTTATTTTCTTGAGAACCTGTGAAGGACAGGTGAGTTCTCAGATGTCTAGAAAATGGCAATTAGAGTGCTTATCTTTAAAAAGGGAAAAAAGAGGATCAATAAAATTACAGACTAAATCAGTCTGACCTTGATACCAGGAAAGATTATGGATTAAGTCATTAAGGAATCTTTCTAAGAACCTGAAGGAGAACAAGTTGAGTTAAGTAGCCACTCTGGATTCATCAGGACCAACTGATTTCCTTCTGTGACAAGGTAACAGGCTCTGCGGGTAGGGAAGAGCAGTGGCTGTAATATGCTTCGACTTTAGCAAAACTTTTGATGCTGTCTCTCACTGCGTTCTCTATAGTAAGCTGAGAAGATAAAAGCTTGATGAAAGTACTGTAAGGTAGCTGTATAACTGTTTGGATTAGTGGCTCAACGTCCAGTTGGGATAAGGAATAAACGGGGTTTACCAAGGACTCAGTCTTGAGTCTGGTATGGTTTAATATTTTCACTAAGGATTTGAAAAATGGGATTGAATACACACTTAGCAAATTTGCACATAAAACCATGTCGGGTGAGGCTGTAAGCATTCTGGAAGGCAAGGTTAGAATTCAGAACAACCTTGATAAACTAGAAAAATGGTCCCCCCCAAAAATAAAATAAAATCAATCCAGTTACTGACTGGAGTTCAATACCAACTTTTTAAAAGTAAGAGATGAATCCTTTCCATTTACAAAAAAAAAGCTCTTGGACAGTTATTTTTCCTTAGGAGTAAATTTAACTGCTGGTCTCAGCCCACTGTTGGGTGGACGAGTACCTACATCATAAATAACAGCCAACAAGTGGTAGACTAGACAAAAGTCTAAACACAAGAGGCAGACAAAGTACTTGGATCCTATATATCAGTTTAATCATTTCATTTCTATTTAGGTAGAAATAGTCATTCTAAAAAATGTAAAAATACAGTTATTACAGTCTGGAAAACCTTGCACCAGTTTCCTGTATTACTTTAACCTTTCTAATATAAATATTCTATTTTAAATAGAAGAACATTTTTTAAATGCAAACTGCAATACTTAGAAGAAAGAGATTGATCTCATTCAAGAAGTAGGGGAAGGATGATTTGATTCTTCCATGTGACAGCAACTGTTGAAAAAGCAAAATTTTCAACCAAGAACCCCATCATTTTATATCACAAAGAGAGTGACCTCTCAATCATGTAATGCCTTAAGGCAGCATTTTTATCATGACCCCAATAATTCAATGAAAAAATAAAGTTTAGTAGCAACAAACATCCCCCTCACCAGCCCCACAAACAAAGCACCTGAAGTGAGGTAAAACTGCAAAACAAATATCTAGCAACCACTATAGATCAAGGAGTTAGAAAGCGCTTTTAATATTTCAGATTGGAACAACTTAAAGAAAATACCTGCCAGAACAGAAGGGAGAGGTAATGAAGAAAAAATAGTTTTTCCTGTTTGAGCTAAAAGAAATATTTCCAGTAAAACACTTATATACCTGCTTTCTTCAGGAAAAACATAGGCTGTACTACCACTGATCTGAGACACTTCATCATCTTTTTTATCTTGTTCTGAAGCAGACAAAAGGGCAACTCGATTTTGCTGTCTCTCCCACTGACGAGCAATATTGCAAATTGTTAATCGTTTCTTTTCCTGGAACAAAATATAAAAACCATAAGAAATTATCTTAAGATGTAAACAACACACTGGAATATATTCTTTAATGAAGCCTTTTGGTTGAAGGATAGTACCGTATTGGCCATCAGCTATATATTAAGATCAATATTGCTTCCTAATGCTTCAATGCATGTTTTCCACTGACTGATGTTTTAAAAAAAATAAGGGGTCACAGTAACAATAAAAGCTGCATAAAACAGTATGGAAAAATCAGGTGATACATTAAAAGCCTAGCTTTAAACCAGCTAGTTTGGGTACCAGCATGGTCATATCAACATGGAACTCAAAACGGACTGCTAAATCCACTCTGGAAACATGGTACAGTTTACCCCAAAGCCCTCTGAAATAAGTCACAACAAACATCTACAGCACTTCAGTAGTCCTGCATAGCTATTTGGGTTAAGTACAGACAGTTAAAAAGCCCAAGGCTGAAGCAATTCAGTCTTCACAGGTTAGGCTACACTTTGTAGACTGAACTAAAAAGGAAGTGAACAGACATTTACTTCTGATTCTGGAAATGCAGTCACATGTCTACAGTGACCCAGACCAGAAATCTGGGAGCACTAGAGCACGCCTCCCTGCTTGGCTGGAGCAGACATCTTGGGCCAAGGATAGCCAGCCCACATTGTAAAGTAGGGAGGTACAGAGGAGGTGCAAAGCATCCTGGGATGCTGGGGGACTGTGAGTTAACTTGAATCTGGAGGGGATCTGGGACAGAGGTTCAATAAACCAATTTTACTTAAATCAGTTAAAATCTGATGCTACAGCCATCCAGGTTTACCTTAAACCACTTCCAAAATGGCCAAAACTGGTTTATGTGCACTGAACTTCTGTTGTTACAGATTTGAATCAGTTTCCGATCACTTATACTGGTCTTATGTGTAATTTCTGTCCCTAGCTTTGCCGTAGCTCTACACATTCCCAGTTACTTCACAAACCCTCGTCTTCACAGGGTGCAGAGAGGCATATTACTGTATGCATTCAAAAAATTAAGCCCACTGTGACCCTTCATGACACTGTGCCTAGACTACTACCAGTATCCAAGTTAACTGGGGTCTACCTACACTTCAGTCACAATAGCGATTGCCTTTTAAATGTACTCTAAAGGGTACAGGGGAAATGTTATTGTAAAAACAATAATGAAATTTGACAGCATTTTTCTTGTTATATAAACGACACAACTTGATAGGTTTAACACCCACATCAAAACTCAGCCTAAGGCTGCTGGAAAGCAGAACATGCACAGTAAGCTCTGCACACAGCTTTTAACTCTGCATGTTTTGTTGGATATCTGGAATTTTGCACTGCACCTGGAACTTCAAGCTTACAGTTCAGAGGATTTCTGTTGTGTCAATTTTACATTAGTAAGTATAAACAATCTCTTTTTCAAATAGAAATCCATTACATTCATTTCACACAAGGCATTATCTTTACTAGCAACTATTTCCTTAATTCTAGACAAACCATCTTTTGTGACCTGTCATCAATATATTACATCTTATTAGCGTTTCAGCCCTTTGTAATGCTGGTATATTTTTGCTATATAAACAACAATTCAGTGCTACATTTTAAAATTCCTTTGAACTTTACACTGCTAGAAGTTTCTCATTTTAGTAAGTTGTACACAGTGCATTACAGGGCTGTAAAAATCAGCACGGGTGCCTGAAGGAACTTATTTTTCAATCCCTTAATAGCCATTATTGGAATGCCCATCATTATATCCTCTACTACAGTAAGGCACTATGCATTATCACTAAAACACGGAGATGAAAAACAGTAATTATATATATTTTGTCATAGTAGTATCATAGTACTTAGGGTCGGAAGGGACCTAAACAGATCATCAGGTCCGACTCCCTGCCCCGGGCAGGAATGGGTGCCAGGATCATTTCACCCCAGCCAAATATCTGTCCAGTCTCCACTTGAAGTCCCCCAAATGTCTGTAGACATTTGGCATCTGTATTAATACTCCATTAAGTTTTAGAAGAAAGGGAGCAGTATGTACCTGTTTTAGAACTATTTTTTGAAAACGCATGTTTGCACATTCAGAAAGACAATAAATTATCAATTTAGATGTGGAAGGTTAATTTTTTTTATATATATATAGCGCCTTAATCACTAGATTTTTTTAATTTCAAGTTGCATTTTTTGCAAGATGTGGATTCTGTCTCTTGCTCTGTACAATGTAGAACTAGCAACGTTATTCCAATATCCACAGACAAAAAAGCACTACAAAATACAACATTTTATTAGCCTTATTTTGCAAACAGAAAAAAATGAAAATGTGTTTAAGTGACTTTCTGTGTAGTGCTTGCAAACCAAAAGACCCAGGATCAACACTTACTGTATGTACTTGAATCCAAGACGAGGCCAAGTTGGCTGCTGGAGTGGGGGGAGGGGGAACAAGGTGGAAGGTGCACAGGGGAGACCCACAATAGGGATGGGGGGAGCAGGCAAGTCCATGCTGCCTGCCCTCCCCCTCCACCCCCCCAGCTCCAGCCTCAACCCAGCCAGACCAAGACGTGATGTCACTGCTTCTGCCTGGCCAGACTGGACCAGTCTCCCCAAAGCTGGAACCAGAGCCACCCCAAAGGTCTGTAGTGGGGAGAATAGGAGGCAGGGAGGGAGCAACAGGGGGGCAAGTGGCACTGGGCACAGCAGAAAGGGGCAGGCACAGGGGGCCAGGGGGAAAGTGGTGTGGGGGGCGATAGGCAGCAGGAGGGTGGGGGCAGGCACAGGGAAGGGCAAGGGGTGGGGGTCTGGCTTATTGTTTCCTGCCACTGCTTTCCCTGTCAGTGTTGTGAGCACAAATTTAAGACAATCCTCCAATAATTATTTATAATTTCCATGTGCAGATTCTAATTATTGAGGGGTCATCTTAAATTCTAAGTCATTTTGGATTGGATAAATTTAACATTAGATCTGCGATCTAGGCCAGCTACATTAAACCTCCTGTTTCCATCTGCAGAATTAATCTTCATACCAATGGATTGCCTCTTATGGTTTAGTTGGATAATAACTACCACCATGGGGCCTGCCAGCACTACAGTAACACAAGCAAATAAGAATCTTCATACAGTAGAGCTATTAAAGAGCACATCTTAATGAGTGAACAGTTCATTGAAAAGATGAAGTATATAAAACAGTAACTGACATCTCCAGACCTTTGTGTTCTTATCTACAGATCCTCAACATTCTCTTAACAAAGTCTTTCATATTCAATTTTTCTTCTTTTACTGACAAACTGGTAAACATTACAGCGGTGAAAGCTGACAACCATATTACTTCAAATTGTGCTGTATTCGCTACAGTGAAACATTATGGGTTTCCCCCCCTCATGATAAACCAGAGATTAATCTACTGAACTTTAAACCCTGATAAGATCATCATAAAGATGCTTAAATAGAAAATGCCATTACAGTGAGATTAATGTATACAGAAAATACAGTAGATTAATCAAAGGTGTTGAACTTAAAATGGTTCTATTGGTTTCAGAGCCTTAACTAGTTAGTCTGAGATAGTCGACATATGTACAATGAAGAATACTCTTTAACCAGTAAGATCGTTAAATTGTAATGTTAAAATGCATTACACAGAGAGGAAGTTGATACATACAACTGTATACTGTAATGCCTAAATTGGACAGCAGAGTTACTCCTATCAAGAGTTTCAAGTAAATATAATTTCTTTAGAAATTAAATATGATTGAAAACAGGATTTGTTAACTGTGAAAGAGAAAAACAAGTGAGAGACAGCACACTTATCAGGCAGTGTAAAAATTCAGTCCAACTTAAATTTACCACACTAAAGCAATATCTTGACAACCTTCTGTAGAAAAGCTCTCTGAAAAGACACTTGTTTGTATAGCTAATTGTTTTCTTCACACTGAGCCATTCACACTAAAATTTCAAAAACAGTACTTTTTGAGGAGAGTTCCTGTTTTGTATGAATATTAGTAATTCAGAGCAGGAAACAGAATGAACTACCGTATTTCACAGTGTAAAAGTTGAGTTTTGAAGACAATTTTTAAAATTCAACCTCAATTTATATAACATCCCTCATCTCACTGCGCAAGGCACTGAAAGCCCAGGTGAGCTTGTAGGAGAAGCATCGTGCTGGTAGTCTCCCGGGAAGTTGAACTGAGCTCCTGGTAGCTCAACCAGCACCCAGCTCACTGGCACCCTGCTTGCCCAGACTCAGGGTGAGCTGCTGCCACAGAAGTAAGGACCTGGGCCCCCCGCAGCTCAGGGGCTGCCCAGCCTGGCCGTTATCTCACTCCCCAGCCACAGGGCAGGCAGGAAGGCTCCTCTGGAAGCAGGACTGGGCTCCTCACCAATTCTCCCTTTAGCAGCAGCTGGCAAGACACCTGGTACTGCCTGGGAAGGGGCTGGCTTGTCCCAGGGGCAGCACAGGGTAGTGGGTATGGGTGGGGAAGACCGCATTGCCCCTGCCTGACACCCCACACTGCCCCTGGGGCAAGCCAGCCCCTTCCCAGGCTGCACCAGGTACCCTACTGGCCACCACTGAAGGCAGAAGTGGTGAGGGTCCTGATCCTGCTCTCAGCAGAGCCTTGCCACTTGCTCCATGGCCAGGGAGTGAGCTGCCACCAGGCCAGGCAGCTCCTGAGCTGTGGGGGCCCAGTCCTTCCCTCTGGGGTGGCAGCAGTCCCAGGGGACAGCCAGGCAGGCTGCCAGAAAGCTGTGTGCTGCCCAAGCTCCCAAGAACCAATCCAACATCCTGTGAGCCCACCAGTACGCCACCCCTCCCACAAAACCACCTGGGTGTCCATGCCTTGCACACCGAGGTGGGGTCAACTTATATACCAGACATACCTTTTTTTAAACAGAAATCTGGGGTCAACGTATACAATGTGTTGACCCATACACTGTAAAATATGGTACTTAGCTTTTTTTTTTTTGCTGCTGTGTACCTGGGTTTTTTTGGTCAGTTAGCATTTTGTAATCTGTCGATTTAATAACACTTTTGGCAAATCAGTAATGCAGCAGAGTCCCCACTTCTTTAGTTCAAAATGAGGCATACTGAAAGATACTGACAGATATTTGGCTGGGGTGATACGATTTAGCTGGGGTGACAACCGCAGCACCTGCTCCTGCCCAGGGCAGGGCGGGCGTACCCGTCATTCTATTTAGGTCTCTTCCGACCCTAAGCACTATGAAACTATGAAAGAAGAAAAATCTTAAAACACAACGAATGTTGTTGAGAATACAAAGTATTGTAAAAATGCTGCAACAATTTGTTGCAAATATATCAATATTCTTACCAGACAATCTTGCCAGATAACAATATCAGATATTACGCATGCTTCATAATGCCATCCACTTCCTTAAAGTGGGTTTGGCATGAATTCTGAATTTAAAAAACATGTTTCACATTGTTTTCTACATTTGTATACCTTAAAATGGTGAAAACCCTTCACTTTGAAGATGTACTTAAAGATAATCTCTATTTAATCCTGGGGTTTCTCCATCTGTAGAGATGCATGCATCGGCAATCCAACTTGGGGCACATCTCTGCAAACAGGGGGACGTAGGCAGGTGCCCTTGGTTCTTCTGGGAGCCAATCCTGGGGAATTCCCAGCCACTTGAAACCCAGAAGCACCTGTACAAGATGGCTGGAGATCATGGGCAGCTCTGGTCTGCCTGCATTCTCCTGCCTTAAAAAGGAAACAGACATCTGCCATAAAACAGTGGCACAAACTCATACCATCTACATTATGTCCAGACATTCTGGGCATTTGTGGAGTGACAAGGGGCATGGACATCTGTTTGCTTCATCTTTGTGCTACCATAAAAATGTTTATGGTGGCAAAAAGCTACTTCTGTGTCCAGCCATATACATTACCTCACACCAAAAATAAGGGGCTTACAAGAATTCCTTTGTAGCGATTATAAAAACAATAACTGGGTTTTATTCCTATTTATTTTATTTATACCTGAATACATAACTTCCACTAATATTTGGAATGCTATTTTAATTGTAGTTTTCTGACCATTTCCTTATCACAACCAGTACAAAGTAAGGGGTTTTCACCATTTTAAGGTATACAGATGTAGAAAACAATTTGACGCACATTTGTTAAAGTCAGAATTCATGCCAGACCCACTTTAAGGAAGTGGAAGACCTTATGAAGAATGCATAATATTCGATATCATTGTCTGGTAAAAATATTGATATGTTTGCAACAAATTGTTGCAGAATTCTTATAATACCTTGTATTCTCAATAACATTCATTGTGTTTTAAGATTTTTCTTCTTTCAGTATGCCTCATTTTGAATTAAAGTAGTAGAGATTCTGCCACATTACTGATTTACCAAAAGTATTATTAAATCAACAAATTACAAAATATTAACTGACAAAAAACAGGTACACTAGGCAGCAAAAAGCTATGTAGTTCATTTGTCCCTCACTATGAGAAATAAGATAAACAAGTGCATCATACACACTTTTCAAAAACCAGTACGTATATAACAACAACTTACTGACCAGGCACTGCGAGTAAAAAAAAGAGTCAAAGGAAAAACTGCACCCAAGAATGGAAAGTGGCTTTTTGTTATGAAGTACCAGAACAGACCCCAGAGGTAACAGTACTGGTAGAAGCCTGAATAATAAAAAGCTACGAGAATATTTTCATCAGCATAGCATTACATCCTATTATGATGGCAAACAGTACTGCATATGGCCATGAAATTTGATTCCTTTTGGAAAAGTAAGAAAAAGGAATATATCAAACAATATTAAAGGGTCACACAACACATCATGTGGAAATAATGCGGAGAGAAATTTGAAAATGCTTTCCAAAGGGAAAGAAAAAAAACCCACTTAACTCCTTGTTCTAGGACCTTAACAGAAAACCCTACATAAAGATACTATGCAAGTGCTAACTTCCAACAGATCATAACTAGGTCAAATCCAAGGCAGTAAAACATTTGAAGGCACTTTGATCAATGAGGGTGTTTTTCACTCCAAATTTCTTCTTTCTACAATAGCCATTCTGGCTACAGAATAGCTAAGAAGTTACATGAGTTTTTGGAATGAGAATATATAGGGGTTTTTTATAATCCTCATGTGAAAAAGCAATCTATATACAACTTTAATATATATAGCTTTGCTGCCACACACACACACACACACTGTCCATGATAAGGTTACAAAATTTTACCCAAAGATTGAAGGCTTCAAAAAGTCTTAAGTGCCTATAAACAGATGGAATTAAAAAAAGAACAACACAGCTCATGAAACTTAATGGTCATTGCTGCTCCCATATGGAAATGAAGAGCATTACAAAAGATCATTACCAATCAAAGACTTTAGAGTACTGAAATCCAACTAATCTTCCTAACAAGACTCTATAGATACTGGAATCAAAGTCTTTGAAAAAAAAAAAATCTTTGAGTTTCCAGTCACAAGAGAGGTCCTATTTCATATTCCTTGCAACTACATCATAGAATTTTAAAGTGATTTTTTTTTAATCTCATGAGTTAATTCCCCAAAAATCAAACACAAGAAAGTCAAACAAAACAGCATTAAGGACAAAAACATTCTATTCACACAAAAGTGATTGAAAGACATTAAGAAGAAATCCTGAGGAAATAACCAGAGAGAAATAATAACTGAAGTATGCTTGAACGTTACTGTTTTTTCCTACTGTTCTAAAGATGAACTACTTGAAGATTCTGAATTCATTTAAATCTCTTCATTGTGAAAGGAAAATCTTGGACTTGGGAATCAGAACTTAAAATAATCTATTTCAATTTGGATTTAAAACAACAAGAATTTTCATTAAACAGGTTGTTTCTATGAAAGAAAAGGACTAAAGAAGAAAACAATTTTCTATTTTTTCAGAAATGTATTTAGATTACAAGCAAGCGGTAGTCTCCTCTGAAGATGCTTCTATGGGCTGGTTGTGTTTCTTTCTTTCGTTTGGAGGGTGGAGAGAGATAGCTGTTCAGACACTGTTTCCAAGATGAACCATGGAGAAGGAGACGGCAATAAGGAAGAAAAGAAAATGACCAGCGTAAATTCTTTATTTAGGCCAATCATAGATGAGGAGCAGGCAAAAACTCGGAATAGAATGGCAGCTTCTTTCATAAAGACAAACACCCATGCTAAGAAATCAGACAAGAAACCCTGTCTAAGGACTCTGGAAAAGAGCTAAGGGCAAGCACCAAGGCCTGCCGTGCCTCACTGAAGTTTGGTCCCTTCACTGTTGCACAGTAAGTGTTCATGAGTACTACATGCTGAATTTTGGGTCAGCAGAATGAAGTGGGTTGAAAACAGCATAGGTGTAGGCCTTGATGATGGATGACCTTCTACTGGCTTCAGAGCAGGGAAACTAGGGGGTGGAGGACATGCTAAGGAGTGAATGAGTGGCTTTAAGATTAGGAGACCTAGTTAACCTGCTACTCTTGAGGCATCCCAGCCACGTGGAGCTATGTTATGCTCTTCTACTTGATCTTCTGCACTGCTCTGCTATCTTCTTGAGGCCATGTACAGATGCTCCATTTCTAATGGAAGAACTACTGCTCTCCAACGAGAAACCGTAGCGTAGTGACATTCCAGCTTTTTCTCACAAAATAAAAATGGCAGCTCCGGCAGAAAAAATAACCCAACTCCAACAAGGTAAAAGTAACTCCCAGAAGAGTTTTTCCCTAGAAGAACGAACTTTTTTATATTTTATTTGAGGCTTAATTCCTTTCAGGGACTAGGAGGAGAGGAGCTGCAGGAAAAGGCTCCCAGACCTTCTGGAGTGGGGGTCACCCCAGTTTGGAAGAGGCATGGGGGGCAGCTGTTCCCACCCATTCTGTAGTGCAAGAGGGAAGGGTTGATGCAGTCACCAGCTGCTCCCAGACAGCTCCTCATACATCGAAGTCCCCAGGATGAGGAGTGGGTAGTGGGCTTACAGTGCTACTCAGTCACCTTGGTTGCTGGGCACCAGGAGCTGAACAGAGGGAGCATTGCTCTAATCCCCTATCCACTTCTCACGCCAGAATCCTTCAAAGTTAGAAGCAAGCAGGGGTCTTTCCCCTTCTGCTCCAGTCCCCCCCCACCCCGCGAGTAGGAAGACTGGAGCAGCCTACTCTTTCCCCAAACCAGAACCACCCCAGTCTCAGGTAAGCACAAAGGGATATGGGATTGTTCCACACTGAATGCCCATTCCTAGCGGTGTACGTTTTCCATCGCTGCAAATGAATGCTTGTACATAGCTTGAGACTCAGCTGTGAAGCTGTCCAAAATAAAAACTAAGGTGTCCTAACAAAAGATTATATCTAGTTCATATATTTAAAGGCTTTGATGGCAATTAGTCATTTTATTTCAAGAAATACTCAGTTTAGTCCCTGCTGAAAGGGACCTCTTGCCTACACAAGCTTCTAGATCAGTGGTCCTCGACCTTTTCAAGACTCAAGGCATCCTTGAACAGACTCAAGGCACCCTTGGAAAATGACAAAAATAATACAGTAATTCTTCTGTTGCAAAAAACTCTAAGAAGTCATAATAGTTCAGGATGCCTTATTTCCTATCCGAAAATTCTGTGAATTTTGTGAATCATGTTTGTATACCTAACAGTGTTAAAATTGTATGGCATCCCACAAGACCTCTGAAAGGATCTCAAGGCACCCAAGTGCACCACAGCACCCTGATCAAGAAGTGGAGAATTCTGTGAGGCTTTCCAAGAAGACAGGAAACAGAAACTAGACTCTGAACATGCAAGGAAAGCATGGATATTTCCATAGGAGAGGGAAGAATCTTTTTTTTTTTTTTTTGAAACAACTAAAAGGTAACCACAGTTGGTTGTTATGCTGTTTTATCCTTTTAAAGAGAAGAAAGAAACCTCCACTAAAGTATAAAACCTTCAATTTCCTGTTCAAGCTTGAGTGAGCACAGCATTACACATGAATAATACATGCCCTCATTCCTCCAATGGGAATTTTCACTGGTAAAGTGGTTTGAGAAAGATCTAGGGCATCAAGACAAACAACAGTGTCTCCCACTACAAGGAAACATGCTTCAAAGCTTCAGGACCAGAAACAAAAGCAGATCACACTTCCACAAAAATGTCACAAATTTTTTTTCACTGAGTAGGAAGGCAAACATATCAGTCAGTTTTGTGGGCATCTGATCTGCATCTATGTCTCCACACTTTAATAAAAAGAACTAATATAAAACAATTTTAAAAACAAACTTAAATGAATATTTTCCACGGTACAAAGATAAATATAATAAGTATTGATTTTAAAGATAGAAACAACAGAATAAATACAGTATAGAATTTTTAAAAACTTAATTACTAAGCAATTAATCATCTAGTTGGTAAGATGTATACAAATAATATACATTTAATATATTCTTGGATTCCCATAAATTACAATTTCACCCCCATTCTTTTTTCTAGCCTATCAATTTCATTATGCAGTACCTACTGGCAAAATTCTTCATTTTCCCTCTTGCAGTTTCTTTAGATTACAAACTGTTGGATTTTTGAACCCTCATACTTAAAGACAGTGCCATAGAGCACAGTCTACATTTTCTTCAGTCTGTGCTGAAGTAAATAAAAAATGTTTTGAGTCCCCTCAAAACCAAGTCATTTTGGTATTATCCCAAATTGTATCAAACCTTTCATTCAATCCATAACAAATCATTTTGTTTTCAAGTATATTCATAAAAAATAAATTAAATTTGAAAATACAGTTCTAAATTCAAAGAGGCACAGAATCATTCACAAAATAGAAAAGATAGCAGTGCCATTAAACCCTTGAATTTGGGTCTCACATGTGGAAGTAAGGGCTCAAATCACTGGCCTTAACAGTGTTCCTGAATCATCTCTCCTGCTGAAACTGTTCTACTTTGTTTAAATAAAATATTAATCGGGTTCAGCAGGAGGTGAATATAACTTGAAAGTAAAAGCATTCTCCTAGGACAGGGGGCACCAGAGTTCCCATCACACCTCCTATGAATTCTTTTTAAATATACATTGGAACAGTTTCAACAAAAAAGAAAAAAAAGAAAAACTGCAAAACACCCCCCAGTCTAGTGCTTAGTCCAAATGGGAAATAAATAAAAATGTATATATCTGGGAATAAATTACTGACAGACATTAACATGTTCAGTATTGCTATAAATTACATTAACAGTATTTTATCTAACCTCAATTACAGTTAGGACAATAAAATACCTTTAGCAAGGTCTGTCTGTGGCTTTCACGCTTCTTCTCTTCCTCTTTTCTTGCAGCGACAGATGCCACACGCCTTTCTTCTTCCTACAGGAAGAAATTAAGACAAGTTTACTATGCAAAATGAAATTGACAGGCTGATATAGTTATAAAAACAGAACACACATCCTGTTCAAAAACAAATATACTATATTTAATCCAAGATGAGCCCCCCCATTAACGGAGGGGGAAAACCCCTCACCTTGGATTCAAGTACAAGGTGGTGGGGAAGCAGATGACCCCCCAGTAATTAGATTCTGTACATGAAAAATGTATACATTTGTTATAATTTTCCATGTATAGCGTGTAATTATTGGGAGCAGTCATCTTAAATTTGCTCCCAGCACTACTGAAGTGGGGAAAGCAGTGGCAAGGGGACAGGAGGTGGGAGAGGCAGTTGTGCAGCAGGTGGGGGGCAGAAGGTAGCAGCCTGATTCCTGATGCCTGCCTGTCCCCCATCCCACACACACATTTTGCCCCCTGCCAAAGGCATCTTGGATTTGCATAAATGTAATATTTATCCAGCCTGGGAAAAGAAAGCACTGAAAACACAGCAGCATAGGCTTCAGCAGAGCATATTCAAACCAAAGAAGGCTTGTTTTCTTATGTGTAGCCAGCTAGACTGAAGTGAAGCCATGCAAGTGTTATCCAAGCTAACTTGGGGATTTTCTTACTAAGGCTGCCACTGCTCCCCTCCTGATTATGTTCTACATACTTCTTATAATAGCCAGATTATTAGTCAATGGTTCTCTTGTATTTGTGCACCCTGCTCCCTCCGCTCCTGCTTCCCAACTAAAGTACAAAAATATTTGCATTCAATATTATTTACTTACTGAAAGGAAATAATTTAAACTAGTGGGTAGGACAATGGCCTGGAATTCTGAAGATATGATGATTTCTATTCCTGGCCTGCCACTACCTTGCCACTTGGCCTTTGGCAAATTTCTTCCCTCTCTGTGTCTCAATTTTTCCATCAGTTAAATAGGAACAATGTTGTTGTTTTTATTTTAGTGATGTTTTTAAAGAGTTCTGAGCTCTACAGGTAGAAGGCATTGCTTATCATCATTTGAATAGTTTACATTTTAAATAAAACCAAAGTATTATAAAACTTTCAACCCACTCTCTATCAGTTAAAGTAATACAACTGACAACAACCATGTTTTGGAGAACTCCCAATGGAGTTCCAATATTCAAGGAAGATTAGACTTCAACAATAGCATTACTAGGACCGAGTTATGAGGCAACTGCCCCAGTTGCCAACTGTGGGGTGGAAGAGAGATTTGGAAAAAAAATGGCTACAGCCACACAATGGCAAGTCACAGAGCCTCACAGCAACCAGAAGCTGCCCTGCATGTGGCAGCTGCTCCAGGTGCACAACCACGTTGTTATTTATGCCTCTGGACTTCATCTTCCTGATTTTTCTTGAGGTTAAAATGAAAACCAAAACCACACATTTAAACTAAAAGAAAATAAATCTTTCACACTTTTCTATACCACAATGAAATAATAAAAAGGGAAAAACTCAGGTCTTAAACATTTGCGTGTATTTTTAAGCCCGATAATAGCAAAAGAAACACCATTTCCATTACCTACTGTTCTAAGCATTTTTTCTCCCTACTCACCCATGATTCTTTCCAGCCAAGAACTTCAGCAACACATAACATCCCCTAATTTTACCAGCTGCAACTGCTACAATGAATGTCTTTCAGTGCTAATTTTTACTATGGATTTTCATCTCTGTGACCAAATAAGTCAAATTAAAAATGGTTGTAGGTTGGGGTTCTTTTTCCTTAGACTTCAGGCTGCAGCATCAAGTGGAAATAATTTCAGAGTAAAGGGGAAATTCAGACTGCTATCCCAACAATTTTAGGCTGTTCTTAACTGAATGCACAGCATATATGCAGCTCACAGCATAAGGTGCAGGCCCTCAGAGTGCAAATTTTTCCATTGTCCTTCATGGGACTGTGATTACTTTAGCTGCTCACCAAATAAAGTTTTGGTAAAAAAAAAAAATCCTCAAGACCACAAGCCTAGAAAACAAAATGTCTGATGACTTCTTCCTCAACAAATACTGGCTCAAATATATTTTATTTGCAGACCAATTAAAGGTTGCTTTGCCTTTGATATATTAAGCTTGAGAAAAGAATACTAATTTTGTCTCTATCAACTGTTCTATTGCCTTATCTACCATGTCTCTCTCTCTCCTTTTTGGTATTAAGATAACAATTGGCAATATTTAAATATTAAATGTTGTTGTATAGTTCTCAAGTTCATGCCAGCTATCATTAAAAATACTGAAGTACAAAACACAAAACTGATATTAAAAAGAAAAGCTAGGGGCAGAAATAGGCATTTCCTTGGTTGAAAATAATCAAAATGATAAATCACTATATCTGCTATGTTTAAAACATTCAAAATTTTTGAAGACCTTGTAGTATATGGTAAGTATTTTTCTTATACAGCATTTGTGTCATTTCATTACGTTTCAATATTACAACTAAAACATTGAAGTACTTCTTGTAAACAACTAATTTTGCCCTTATATTTTTATTACAAAAGACAAATAAGTACAGTGAGTCTGTGATAGTAAAGTCACGTTAGTCTCAGAAACCAAGATTTATATTAATCATTATAAACTGTTGCGTGCTTCCCGTTGCTTCAGTTATTTAACTATTTTTCTCAGTAATAGAAACTAATGGGAGACAGCAAAGGGTCTTTCCTGTAAAATATTAACTGCATTAGAATGCATTAGCTATATTTGTCAGACAACATTATTACTTAACACTGAAGAAAACAGATATTTGTACCTAAATAAAAGCATACAGTCAAGGATTTTTAAGTTTCTTGTCACAACAAAATCTAATACAGAAGCATAGCCATATTTGGTTAAATGTACCCTGTTTACAAAAGTCCAAAAGTTCTCATAGCACAGTATTTTTAGAACACATATTTTCCAAGTAACAAAAAAATGTTCACTATGAACAGTTTCTCCAACACATATTTTGGAAAAACTTTTTAAAAACTTCATATACCTCATGAATATTTATATGATGCTAACTTCTAAAGACAAAGGATTTTTCTTCTCTCCCAAACTAGAAAGCTCTGGTTTAAAACAGTAAATGTTTCCCTTTTCACTTTTAAGAAACTTGCATGTTAAAAAAAAAGTGCGGTCTCAAAAAATGGAAAATAAAACACCTCTTGCAAAAAAAAAAAATTCTCAAAGAAAACCTTGATATATTAATTGCTGGCACATGGATGGAATTTTAAATGTCAAATGCAAGAAACAAAACAGAAACAGGATGTACTCTGTGTAACCATTAAACTTCTCTACTTGTAAAAAGTTATTGTTACAGCATATGAGAATAACTGAGGCAGGTGTAGTATACTTTAAAATATGTTTGCATAGCAAAGGCTATTTTGCAAGATGATTCATGCATTGAACTTGACATAATTCAACAAATAAACTTAGAAATGATCTCTCTGTGCTTTTGATTATCTGTAATCAAAGACGGATTATGCCTGGTTGAGCACGGGGCTCTAAGTGAAGGCCCAGGCCTGGCAACTCTGGATTCATATTGATGAGCTCCTCTATTGTCCAGTTTTACCCTGCAAACCTCCCGTGGGGGAAAAAAAGCTTTTCTTTTTTTCATTTTTTTTAAACTGTCCTACCAAGTTTTTATAGTCTGGAACCTCTTCTTAGCCTTCTTAGGCCCCTCGAGAATGAAGGTTTTAGCTCAAATTTGCATTGGCTTGCCTTGCTTCCTATGTACTTAATGTTCAAGAGACCAACAATGAAAGGAGGGAAGAGGGAAAGCTTCATAAACGCCATCACACATCTCCAAACAAAATAGTTTCATGCATGTATGCCATATGTGGCAGCGCTGTCGGTGGTGGAAGCATGGCGGCAGCAAGCCATATGTGGCAGCACTGTCAGCGGTGGAAGGGATGGCGGGGGGGGTGCGCCAACCAGCAGTCGGCAACTACCAGCAGATGCCACCGGCAGCAGCTCGTATTCCACTGCTCATGGAAAGGCCTCTGCAAAATCCACAGTCCAAGGAAATCTGCTGCCGTTTCAGCAGTAGCTGTGACATGGTTAAAGCTTGAGTTTTGGCAAGTGCAGGAAGAGGGCGAGTGATGCTGAGAACAGTACTTTACTCCTCCTGCATCACCCAAGAGCATTCAGCTGTGGTAAGCCTATGCTACATGACAGAAGACCCTGGAAAAATCTTTTTCATTCCACCTTCCCAAAACAGGGTGCATGTCTTCTTTGAAGAAAATATGGCATATTGATTAGCTATAAAAAGTACAGAAGTCCTGTGGCAATTTGAAGAATATGATGAACCAGAGACTGTAAACACCCACAGTGTCCATCACAAGGCAGTAGTTCCATTGATTATGGATTGGCTCACCACAGAATAAACAAGACATCTTCCAATAATTCTCTTCTGAGGAAACTGTGAAAGCACTGAACTGTCTGGAATCAGAAAAATCTTGTTGCCTGACATGATTTTACCAATAATGCTACACTTTGTAGCTCTTTCACAATTGCTATAATGGTCACAGAAAATAAGAAAACTAGTTTCAGGGCAACATGTAGCATAATACGCCACAACCAGGTACACGTGTGCATTCTTGCACTCTTTTCCAATGGTCCCCATTATATCCACCCTCACCTGTTCAAAGTGCACTTTACAATGTACAGAATCTAAGTGGCAAGGCAATACTAAGGAAAAGTACTACCAGTACCACCTGATTACTATATTTTCTCATATACAACAAATACCTTTTCCCTAAAAATTAGCCTGCTTCCCAAAAAAATTAGAGTATTTTAGGAAGGGAAACTTTACTTTGTTAGAAAAGGCACAAACCTAGAGATACTGTACAAGCCATACACATGGCAAGATAGCTGCAATTTGCATCTGCTCAGCAAACTGAAAGGCCAGTCTCAAGTTAACCGTCTCACAACCATAGTTATTAACTAAGCACTGTAGCTAGTGCCGGAAGCATGAAGTGAGCTATTGGCTTAGTATCCTGATAAGGTCTGTGTGGAAGCTTTGCCGTGTACTCCTAAAGTAAAACTACTGTCTCTTTCATGCTGGACTGGATAGTCACCTTGAACTCACCCACAATGACTTAGATGGAAAAGAAAGGAACCAAAGATGGATACAGCCCTATGAAAGGCAGTTGACATTAGTTCTGTAACTTAGAAGGCTAGCTCTGCTTCCCAGGGCTCCACCATCCACATACCCTACCCTCGCCACACTTGATGTCATGATTTTACACATATGTGGGAGTCTCAGCCCCTGGGGTGCCTTGATCAGCCTCTAGGTGGCTGGTTTCTTGATCCTGATAACTTGCCTTGTTCTTCCCCGCTTGGGTCCCAACCCGACTGTCCCATAAGTTCTCTGCCCATATCCTTCAGGGCAGTCACAGGAGGCCAGTGCCTCAAACTCACACAAACTCTCGGTCCCATCTCTCCTCCAGGTCCCTGGAGTGGCTGCCCACACCCACCAGACTCAGACTCACCGGCTTAGATGCTGCAATTGCTGCATCATCCTGCCTCCGCAGATAAGGCAATCTTTGGGACTCTCTCCCCCAAGCTCCCTTGGGTCGGTCCCTTGTCTCCGTCTCCCCGCATCCCCTTGGGTTTCTTCCTGGGTATTCTTCTCTTCCCGGCCAATGCCAACTGCCTGCTCAGCTCCCCTTTTAATTCCCCACGCCAATCAGCTATGAGGCTAACCACAGCATCCCATTTGCTGCCTAGCCAGCTCTCCCAGCTGATCAGGCTAATTACCATTCAGGGCTCTTGGCGCAGCTTTTCCCTGGGCCAGGCTCATTGGTGTGGCAAGTATTCCTTTGTTCTTTGAGTTTTTGCCGTTGCATAACAGGGTGGACTTCTCACCCTGTCACAGTCTCCGATGTGGAAACAACCCTATATTTACAGCAACTTATATAAAGAACTACTTCCAGTGAGGAAGTAACAGTCTTGCTACTGCCCTCTGCAAGAGCCCAGGGCCTAACTGTGTGTGATATAGAGTAAGTCCTCCTGAAAACACAGAGCATCCAAGAAGTGCAGCATCCCAGGAAACAGTCTAGCATGTCAGCAAATTCCTGATGCTACACTTCCTAGACACTATGTTTGCAAGAGGACTTACTGCACGTCACACAGTTGGCCATGACTCAACAATCTTTAGTTCAAATGCCCCCACCACCATTTTTAAGCACAGGGACACTGATACACAAGATGCAGGAGGGTGCTGGAGTACAACACTTGCCACGTTCCCAAGCACTCAGTTAATCGAGTTAGAATGCTAGCATGTCGGAGCAGCCTCCATGCTCACGTATAAGTGCCTACATTCTGCTTTCCAAAAACAAGATGCGTGTTTTATTTGAGCAAGTATCATGTGAAAGAAAGTACAGAATTACATCCCACAGGAAGTGATGGTTTCTACAAACTTGGATCACCACAAGCCTCTCCTATCTTCAAGCATATATAGGCAAAGAGTGGATCCTGGAATGCAAGTCTTGTTGGTGGATATTTTCTATACATTGACCCAAGGGAGTCAGTGTCTGTACTTTGAAAATACAGCATAATAATCTCAAACAACCAGTCACAGGGACAGACTCCTATGCAAAACATGCAAATGACTGGAAACAGTACAATGTAGCTGGTAGGTCTTCTTGTTCCTCTACAGATACAAGTGTAATCAAAGCACTACAATTCTCACACTGTTTATTTCAGGGTTAAATTTAAGTGATGAAGTTCATTTGCTATAGGACCAGATAGAGATAACAGTTAAACCATAAACAGCTGATGCATGATCCCAAGCAGCTACTGACTCTCCCTTTTTAAAGCAGTGAAGTTACCTCTGTTTTGCCAGACATTGCATTTTAAAGTACTTTGTTAACATATATAGAAAGATAACACATGTAGAAAGATATTTTTCCAATCTCTAAGTAGCAAGAGATTTCTGAATTAAAAAGGAGAAAAAAAGTCTTTAGTGAAGGAATGAAACTGAACTAACAGAAACAACATGTAGCAACATACCATCGATTGGACATGTTATTGATTGGAGTGAAGCTGTTCAACATTATGCTCCTATACAGGGGTAAGCAACCCCTGGTACGCATGCCAGAGTATGGCATACAAAGGCATTTTTGCTTGGCATGCATCTTTCGGGGGGACAGCAGGGAAGTGGCTGGGGCTGCACTGCCAAAACAAGGATCAGGTACCTTAGCTCCCCTGCCACCTGCCTCTGGCATGCCAGCATCTTATAAAAAGTTGAGGTTGTGGGTATTTTTGGCACTCTGCCCAAAAACATTGCTGACCCCTACACTTTAATATGTTTTCATTTTATTTCATAGATTTCATAGACATCAGGGCTGGAAGGGACCTCGGGAGATCATCGAGTCCAGCCCCCGCCTAACTTTTATAAAAGACACAACTCAGCTAAGAAAGTCCACATTTGTTTTACTGGAATAGGAATTTAAAGAGTCAAGTAAACTTTTTGATAAAGATCAAAAACAATTTTTTATTACTTTTTATGGAAATTCAAGTCCCAAACGTGTAAACATTTCTTGATTAATCTTATAGCGCACACACAACCAATATGCTGTGTTAATCCTGCAAAGCAAATAAGCATTGGTTCAAACAGACCTGCCCGTAAAAATTCTGCAGTCACCCTTACAGAATCTGTAGCTCCTTACAACAAACATAATTTATATTCATCATCTCCCCAAATTTGCAGCCAGGGGGACCGATATATACAGAGATCTCAGCATGCTCTGCAGAGGCCCATTTCCCAAAGTTCCCATAGATAGCTAAGCACATAGGAAAGCACTGATTGACAGGCCACCCAGGGACCCACACCCACCAGAAACTCCTCCCCCTTCTGCCCATCTCATGCTGCCAGTACAGAGCATCACAGCACACCCCTTCAGTTTCCACTGCCAAAAAGACATCTATTTCACTTCCAGCCCATAATGGATCCCTGCTATCTGCATGCTCTGTGGCTTCCGACCAATTTGATGTGGGCAGGTCCACAGTGGGAAAGGCAGTACAGGAAGACTATGTAAGTACTGGCACCATGATTCACCTGCCTCATCAATCTGCAGAAGGTCAGCAATAGGGGGAGGTTCAGATGCTGTCTCCATTTAAGGTGGGAGGGGGGGGGGCTGCAGAGACTTCCCTTCATTCCAGCCATTGCCTTTAGCTGTATTTTATGCAGTGACTAGCTGCTATAATTTTCATAGACTTCCAGGCTCTCCCATGACCCCAATGAGCTCTGACATGGCCTCTGTTTCAGGAGAGACCCTGAGTTTTCCTTTCATCCCAGCCACGGCCTTTATGAATTACAAAAGCTAGACTCTGCACCAAGCACACATGAACCCCCTAGCCAAGCTACTAGCCCATATGGCTCAAATGTTGCTTTCACTTCAGAAGTACTGAAGAGTTTCCCTTTCACCCCAACCACTGCATTTGCCACTTGTAAAAGGAATGACATAAACACCCTTGAGTCAGGATGGGGCGGCAGGAGGGGGATAGCCTCTTGGGATGCCAGAGGACCAAGGCAGACCTTCTGGAGCTTTGTGTAACTGGACATGTAGTGCTGCCAAGTAGTTGTTTTTGGAAAGAGTTAGTGTTTCTTTATAAAACCACAGGTTTTTTTCTCCCCCCCCACAAAAAAACTGCTAGAATAGCTGTATGTTTGCTTTTTGCAGCAGTGCAAGGGCATATTTAAATCACTAGACATGCAATGTCTGTCCAGGGTCAGAGATTTCATTATATTACATTCATTAAGGCAATACTGTTTTTTTCTGATCCAATGTTGTGTATGTTTATGATGCTCCCATTATCTTGCCAACTTTGATTTTGGTCATGTAGTAATATGATACAGGCATTGGTGATGTAAACATCAGTTGTATTTCCAATTCCTCCTACTTGGAAAACCAGGGCTTGAGTTTGACCAGAGTCAGATATCCAGTTCAAAAGGTTTCTTAACTAACATAAATATCAAAAAGAACCTGGCAGATCTTTTAGTCTGAGAATCTTCAAAAAAGGATGAGGAACTACAGATGACTATTTGAATTGCAATTTAAGGGCTGTAATATTAATATAGTATGCAGTTACCTTTTTACAAAAAGACATTCAAGATATAATGCCAAAACAACAACTCAACAGAATATTAAAAAATGTGATTTGTTGTCCAAAGCTAATTGGGTTAAGACTACAAACATAATTGCCTTCAACACAAAACACCTTACTTGATTACAAACAGAATTAGAATTTTGAGTTGCCACTATTAATAACAAGGTGAGGCAAAAAATCACTAGCACAAAGATATCCAGATACTCAACTACTTAGCCATTTTAACCACATTCACTATCCAAATGCAGATTCTGGACAGGACATGACCTGAACTGGTTCCCAGATAGAACTGGATGGAGTCGACAGGCATCTAATGCAGAACTTTCCCATTGCATTTTAAAAATTAGAAGACCAGTTAGAATATTTGTTAAACTAAGTGTGTGTTTCATAATTTGATAAGTGCAGAAACAGTTTTAAAGTTTCTTTGTAGAAATGTGACTCTAAAATGTCTTGACTTACAGACATGTATACATGTTCAACAAAAAACCTCTTAGGAATACTACATTTTGAAAAAAAACTCCCTAAGCTCTGAACATCAGGAAATTTAGGGTTACCATTCTATAAACTATTTACTGTATTTACTTGTGTAAGATGGCCCTGAATTTAAGACAACCCCCATTATTAAACTGTAGACATGACAATTTATCATTCTGTTAATTTTCCAAGGCTAGAATCTATTTTTTGGAGGGTCTTCTTAAATTCATCCCTCCTGCCACTGCCACAGGGGAAGTAGTGGCAGAGGAAATGGTGGTTGGGGGCGGGGAGGGAGGAGTCAGGCAGCCTGCCCCACACGTCTTGTCTCCCTCTTGCCCCTTGCCCCCAGTTTCTGCCTCTCTGCCATCTACCCCCTCCTACCACTTGTTCCCCTCTTGTGCCTGTTCCCCCTTACCTTTGGAGACGCTCCTGTCCCGCCTCCTCTGGGGACACGGAATACCTAGCCGGGCCAGGCAATAGTGGCAGCTTCAGCCCATCAGGGTCAGGGCCCAAACCCATAGCAGCTCTTCGCTGCTCCACATGCTCCTTCCCCCTGCACTGCTCCCTACTCTGTGCATCCCTTTCCCCGTACACCCCCTACACCAGATGACCTTTCTCCGCACCCCTCTTGCTCTGCACTCCACTTCCCCTCCACCATTCCCCCATACACCTTTGCTCTGTTCATCCCTTCTTCATATCCCTCTGCGGGCCATATGCCCCTTCCCCATGCTCCCCTTGCTTCATGTGCCTTCCCCAGAAATCCTTCTGCTGCCCTTTCCCCCCATGCTTCCTCCACACCATGCCTAGAGTACGCTTCCCCACACTCTCCCATGCACCCCCTGCCACATTAGCCACCCTGGCCCCATCGGGAGCTTCCAGCTGTTTGCCTGACCTGTACTCAATTCTGTGACAAAAGGTTCTCTTCCCTATGCTGAATGGGGAACAAACTTGTCTAGACAAAAGAATCTTATGCTAGGTAAAACTATCATACAGATATGGGAATATGTTTAATTCCCATTTATTAAAGAAGAGAGGCATCTCAAAAGATCTACATATGATTGCAGGTCACAAGAGGCCCCCACTGTAAATAAATGAGAAGCATCAAAATCCATCTAATTTTCTTCTACAAAACACGTGCCACTTAATTCACAATACTGTACTTTCTTTGACAGTTTTGCTGAAAGAATCTCAGTCCACTGAGAACATATACATAATTTACAAGAACATTTTAATCTATACATTCACTACACACTTGTTTAAAAATTTCATACAGGAAAACAGAAGTAGGGTGATAAGCCACCTCTCATTTGAATAAACCCTAAAATAAATGGGCTTCAGAAGCTTAAAAACTAGTGAAAGAGTTTCTAAAAAGGGCACTGAATATTTTCAAGTGCAGTACTTCAAAACAAATACATGGTAGCTGAATTTGGAATGTAAAAACTCTGTCATTTTAAATAAGCTCAACAAAGTAGGTAGAGCTTGAAGAAACATCTATAGAGCAAGAGATTTTGAGTCACCTTTGCTTCAAAGCTGGGATAAAAGAGTTTCACAGTTCCAAGGGTAAAATACAGGCTTTGTATAAAGGGCAGATACAAAACAGGCTCTGTGCTGATCCACTGGATGGTAATGAATGACACATTAAAATCAGGGCAACTTCCAGTATACAACACAGAATTTTTATTCCATGATTATAACAATATATTTATAATGATTTCTAAATACAAGATTTTTTGCCCCTTGTCTTTCCAGCTCCAACTCCTTGGGCACTCTCTGACCTCAATTTTTATCATCTTAAAATTCCCTATAAATAGCTGCTCTTTCATTATTCTTACTGTTGCTTTCTTTTATGGATTTGAAGTCTCCTCTTTGTTTTCTAGCCCAATATTTTGTTCTCCCAGACATATAAGGCATGACACAAAAGAGGTAGCTTAACTAGGTCAGAACTTTGATTTATCTGGGAAACTTCTAGTAATAAGTCATACAAAGCAAATCATCTTCTTTTCTTTCAAGAGGGCTCCTGATAGTCCCTCCATTCTCCACATTTGGTCCTATCCCATTAAACTCGACATCCTATCCTACCTATTAGATCCCTAAGCTGCTGTGAAAAAAAGCAAAAACACCACAACCCACCCTTGCCAGCCTGGCAATGAGGGGAAAGTCCATTTGGTTCCAATACAGACAAATAGCACAATACACATAACAGATTCGAAAGGCCAGGTCCACACTAATCTCAGAAGTGGAAAAGTACTTGTCAAGAAGGCAAAGGTGTTCATACCATGGGAAAAGGGTTATATACCCTCCCTCTGTTGCCTAGAAGCCAATACCCTTCATCTAAATCTGCAGTTCTCAACCTTTTCAGACTCAAAGCACCCTCCAAAAAGTGCCAGTTCTTAGTTTTCACTTCCTTTTTGACTACAGAAAAGAATAGAGCAATTTTCTGTTGCCAAGAACTAAGAAACACTGCAGTAGGTCAGAATGTGTTTAGCACTATGGATTCCTATTTGAAATCTCTGGGTTTACCTTATGAATCATATCTGCACACCTACCAGTGCTAATACGCATGGTACCCTATGACACCCTTGAAAGGATCTCAAGGACCCCCTAACCAGGTGCCGTGGCACCCTCGTTGAGAATCGCTGCTCTAAACATTTGCCTTATTACATCCTAACCACCCACCTCTCATTGTTAAGAAGCTGTTCTTGTAAAAAGGGGGAAAGGGATAATCCCTCTTAGAAGGGCAACACTCCCTCCCCTCATGGGCTCAGAAAATGCACTTTTTCACCTAGGAACAGCAATGGCGATTCCTTACTTTTACTTGTTTATTCCATATTGTATTCCTGTGTGCTTTTGCCACCTTTCCTGAATACTTTGTATTACAGTCCTCATGCAAACAACAAAGTGACTGTCTCAGTGCTTCTAAGGTCCATGTCGCAAGAAGAGGCCCTTGTACACGTGACAGGGGTTTAGTCCTCCAGGGTTATATTCTATGCCCCCTAAATTGAAACAGTGGGTTTTTTTTTTCATTACTGTTTACTTATCATGAGTCTTAAATCTTAACAAATGCTCAGTGAGCTTTTCACAGTAAATTACTGCAGGGGGTGCTGCATAACAATCCACCCCACTGATCTCTACAACAGCCCTGCTGCTTACATTTTAATTCTTACACGCTTCCAGATCCTGTAACTGCCCCCTGCCCCTAAAAAGCTGGGGTGTGCAATGACCCCAGAAACCCATGATCTGCCCAGGGCTGCAGATAATAGTGCTTAGTGGAACAATGAACAGACCTGCCATGAAGCATCACCCCAGCAAACACCTGCAACCTAGCAGAAGCCAGGGAGGAAATGTGGATGTGAGGTCCCCATGCTCTTTTTGAATAGGTGCCATTAGCAGATCAAGTGCTATGCCAGGCATTGAAGTGCCAGAACCACCAACTAATCACAAATGTCCAAAATCTCCCTACACCCACTCTTCCATGACACCATGCTCAGCAGAAAAAAGGCAGGTGCTGAGCAGCATACTGAACACCCCCACCCTCTGACCATGAAGAATCGCAGGAACACACTGGAGTGACTGATAGGTCAGACAGGGTTGCCGGGGGGAGGGGTGGTGCTTGAAGGGCCCGCTGCAGTCCCTTCAAGCTGCATCACAAGTTTCTGGGCAAAGAATTTTGGGTGTGCAGCAGTGGGACATTAACAATTATCCTTCTGGACAATGGGGGATCTGGGGACAATTTGGGGCAGGCTATGGATGTTACAGTCGTTCTGTTAGTAAAAAAGTCACATGGGCAGATTTCTGGGAGTGCACATGGAAACCCCACATCAGGATGAGGATTAGTTTATGACAACACAAACTCACTTAATTGCCAAAACGTGCATACGTGTACAGTGTGACACCATTAAGCCACACAAAAGGGCAATTTTCATCACGGTACATGCACCCAGGATGTGTTAACTGCACTTAAAATGCACGTTCACCCAGTAAAATGTGCACTAAGTGTGATCATATCATAGCAAAGTTATGATTTTTCACAGGAGGAATATCTGCAGCTCATATTAAGCAACATGAGTAACACTAAGTCAGCTATTGTTCAACTACTCCATGGAGATAAAACAAGTTCAAAACTCAGTATGGTAGCAAGGCTGAGATAAACCGATTGTTGGTCTCAGCCCTGGCACTGCACCAGAGTTGATTCAAGACTCCCAGCAGCAGAGACCTGTCTTGCCCCCTGGATGCAGCAGCAGGTGCAGATGCAGGGACCCTGTCCCAGATTCAGCTCCACATGCCTCTCTCCACCCACCTCCAGAAGCAGAGAGTCTGCTCATGCCAGTGTGTCAAAGACAGGTACTCCTGTGCTGGTCATATGGTGAGGAGGGTGCAGGCTCCAGGCATGCGGGTTACATATCCTCAGAGGTGGACATAAGAGTTTCAGCACCTGCTACTGGGGTCTGTGTTGAGGGGAGGGAAGGGAGGCAAAGCCATCTCCAGACCTGTCTAGAGTGAACTGAGATCATAGTAAGCATTACCATGTGACTGCTAGGAACATGGTTTTAACTTTTAATATGGCACAATGCTTACAATGATCTCAGATAAAAAAAAATAAAAGTGCCAAGTGTCCCATACAACAGTGTTAATAGCTCCTTTTGGTACTAAAGTAATACTACTGATACTCATCTCGGTCAGAACCACCATGTAACAGGTGAGCAATATCACCAAGATTGGAGCAGTTTAATTAATAAGCACACTAGGACTTTCAAATTGAGGTCTGTGTACCCCTAAGGGTACATGGCACTTTGCCAAGGAACATGTGCCTAAATTTTAATAATGGCAGGGGAGCTTCTGATTAGTCAATGCACAGTGAATAAAGGCATTGCCATGTGTTGATGCTGGTATTGACACTTTCTAAGGAACAAAACACACAGAGGTGCATTGGGTATAAGGGCTAAAGAGACACGTTCAAAAAAGCATGAAAACTCCTGCACTAGGATGCACATTCTATTTTTACATATTTTTTCAATAAAATAAAGTAATATTTACTTGATTATAACATGAGGTTCCCCTGCCATTCAACATGGTGGGGGCGGGGAATAAATAAATAAAAATCAAGCCTCATCTTATGGTTAGGGACCTACCTAAACAACAGACAAAGGGCTTCTTGCAGCCCATTTGCAGTGCACAGAACCAATACAGCAGGCATTTCACAGTGGCCCCACCCTTCTGCACTGATTAGCAGAGAGGTCCTGCCCCTTAGCACTGATTGGCAAAGAGACCTGGAGGGAGGAGGAACACGGGGGCAGCCACCATGTTGACTGCTGGCTGTCCCACCCCGTTGGTGGCAATTGATGGAGAGGCCCTGGTGGGGGCAAGAGGGACAAGGGGGCAGCCGCCATCTTCTCCGCTGCCCTTCATGCCATGCCAACCAGCACCCTCCCCCCCTGGCAGAGAGGACCACTAGGGAGCCGGAATTTTTTGTTGTTGTTGTTGATTCTGCAGACAATCCCAGATTTCGCAGTTTCCACAAAACCACGAATTAAGTAGGTCACTAGTTATGATTTCATACAACTTACCAGACCCCAGAAAACATCCATGGCCAGCCAGTAGAAGATGCCTGAGCTCCCATCGGTGTGCAGGTTTTTTGGCTGGCCACTTGAGAGTTACTCCAAGCTGCTGCCTACCAAGGTGTGCTGAGTTGCTTTCTGCATTCTCTGGCTGGAAACCCCACATGCCGCTCAAAATGACCCATCAGGTACCAGCCATGCACTGTCCCCGCAACGTGCAGAGTTTCTGGCCAGCTTGTGCCGAGTTGCTCTGAGCTGCTGCGTCAATGGGGGGGTGCTGGAGCAACTACTCATAAGCTGGCAGCTTGGGCAGATCCCTTTCCATATGCCAGGTTGCTGCAGCACCCACTGCTCCAGCAACAACTCAAAGCAACTCAGCATGTGCTGGCCAGAAAGCCTGAACACTGTAAGTACACTGCCTAGCCAGTGCCTGCCAGGTCATTCTGAGCTGTTCGCAAGGAGCCTGGCCAGTGCATGCTGAGATGTCTCTACACCTGCCAGCCAGACAGCAACTGGGAGTGACCCAAGTCGCCTGGGACCCAGTATACTGTGGGGAGAGGTTGGCCAGATACACCCCACAGCAGTGGGATCCTGCAGAACCTGGCCTTCACACAGGGAGCAGGGACCCTGGCCAGCACACAACAGGGGGGGACCCCACAAGGGCTGGCAAGCACTCAAGAAGGAAGGATCTCCAGGGGCCAGCCAGGCACCCTACATGCTGCAGGGAGGGTCCTGGATGCAGTGACAAGGTACCGAACACTCATCAAGGGACCCAGCATGTGGCAAGGGACCCAATGAATGGCAAGGCTCCAGGCAGCAGTAGGGAGGGATTCGGCATGCAGTGAGACTCCTAGAAGTGACAGCAGTGCATTCATCACATGGCAAGGTTCCCAGCAGTGGTAGCAAGGGACTGAGCATGAGGCGAAGCACCCAACATGCAGTGGTGAAGGATCTGGCAGCAATGACATGGGACTCAGAATGCTGACAAGGGATCTAGCATGCAAAGGACCAAGAAGCAGTGACAAGGAACCCAGAATGAACATGCCAGTGAGGGATCTAGGACACAGCGAGATTCCAGTCAGTGGCAGTGAGGGAACCAGCATACAACAAGGCACCTGACAGCAATGAGGCAAGTGGCAGGAGGACACCAAGAAGAGGGACAGGTTGGCAGGGGAGCACTTGGTGGAGTAGCAGGGAAAGCAGCAGATTACAGGGCCTTATCACCACTGACTGACCAAAATTTAAAATCACAGAAGCCCATGGTAAATTCTGTAGGGTGAGTAGTGGCAGAGAAACCCCCATGACAGATCATTCAGAAAAAAGAGGACGTAGCAGTACAAATGTAAAAGATACCAAAACAGATGTGATACAAATTTTAAAATGAAAATTATAAATTAGGTTGAAAAAACAAAAATTGTGAGGCAGGAAAGAAATATAACAATATTGAAGCAAATGTGCGTTGATGGAGACAAAAGAAAACTCAAGAATGCCAAGTCCACACAGAAAACATTTGGGAGTCCAAAACAAGGTCGCTTTCAGTGAAATTGATAAGCAAGTTCTCAAGTATGTTCAAGAAAAGAGAAAGTAGGGAATGCCAGTAGCCCACAAAATCCTTTGACTCAAGGCATAAGAAATAGCAAAGGAATTGAACGTTCCCCTTCAAAATCCAAATCAAGTAGTGGGTAGTGTATCTGAATGATGCGACATAATGGCTTAGCTCCGAGACAAAGAACATCACTTGCACAAAAAGGCTGGCATCAGACTGCAAAGGAAAGCTTGTTGAATTCCAGCAGTACATTATTGGTCTATACAAAACTCATGACTACCTGCCGGGCCAGATAAGTAATACTGATAAAACTCCAGTCTTTTCTGACACACCGAGCAATGTCACCATACATGCAAAAAGCACTAAATCCATAATTATGAGAAATACAGGAAATGAAAAGTCGTGAATTCCAGTGATGTTACCAGTATTGGCAGATAGGAGAAAATTGCCACCCTATGTGATTTTGGAATGCATAACTGCCAAAATAAAAGTTGCCACCAGGAATAGCAGTCAGATGCCACAAACAAGAATGGATATCACGTGAACTGATGAATGACAGGCTGGATGTTGTGTGAAAATGGAGATCTGGGGGACCTGCTAAAGAAAAGAGGAATGTTAGTACTAGATTCATTCAGAGGGCATTTAACACCAGATGTGAAAGCAAAAATGTGGTCAATAAATTGTGACCATGTAGTCATACCTGTTGGTTTGACATCTCAGCTTCAAGTACTGGATGTCATTGTGAATATGCCCTTTAAGGACCATTTACAGTGTCAGTAGTTAGACCGGATCTTGGCAGGGAACAATGCACTTACACTGGGTAAAAAGATTAAGCCAGCCATAGCACTGGTTTGGCCAATGGATTATGACTTCTTGGGGAAGGATATCTTCAGAATACATTATCAAAGGCTTTAAGAAGTACTGTATAGATGGAACTGAAGACAATGTTTTGTGGGAAGATGAGGAAGAGGATGAGAACAGTGAAGACTGTGAGAGTGAGGATGCATTTATTTAATTTATGAGTTGCATTTAATTTACGACTTACCAGTATTCCTATAGTTTTTAAATCAGTAGTTCTGTTTATAAAAATAATACCAAGATAATTTTTTTTCTTGCATGGAATCTAATTATGCGGGGGTGGTCATCTTAAACGTACGGTCATATTAGATTCAAGTAAATACTGTATTACTAAAGGAATCTATTTTAGCAAATGATTTGACTGATCAGGTCACAGCTGTGAACTGTCGTACTAATCCCTAGGAGGTCTGTCCTTAAAAGCTGCAAAGGAATTTTTGTTTAGAATTCTTCCACCACATTGCCCCATACAACTGGAACATTCTTCAAATGCCCTTTTCTTGCAAATGGAAAGAACTATAGTGGAAACTTTTTCAAGAAATAGGAGCTGTGCTCTTTTGAGTCCTAGAAGTCTGTAGAATTTCAAGAGAGAGATAAAGTTTTACTGGATAAATCTGTAGCTGTTTAGTTTGTATATGGAGCTTAGCACCATAATACAGTTATACACACACATTTTATGTTTATTTTATTCATATAAAGCCCCTGCACAGGAAAAGTTCAAAAGCCAGGTGCCACAGCCCCCCCACACGTGGGGTTGAAAATCAACTGATTTTTGGCTCCAATCAAACAGTCCTAGGTCTAGTTCAAGAGCCAGGGCTGTCTGGGGACCGAAGCTGACAATTAGCCCCAACCCTGGACAGTCACAGGCCCAGACCATCTGGGGCCGTTACGCAGACAATCAGCTGATCATTGGCTGATTCAAGAGTTAAAGACTCAGGGCTGTCTGGGCTAGGGCTGGCAATTGGCTTATTATTAAAACCCTACACCTGATAGCTCTGATAGAGCAGCTGGCTGGGCATAGGAGATATAAAGCTCCCACAAAGCCAGAGCTGCCAGGTATAGGGTTTAAAGTCCCCAGCAGGGCTCCCCCCTGCCCTCTTCCAACCTTGGGCCAAAGTTGACAGTTAGCTGATTGCTGGCCTCAGCTACATGTTAATTGAGGGAATTTATTAACCATCCATGAAAATATGCTACATTGCACATGGAATATTTTTATAACTTGTTTCCCATTTTATAGTACCTTAAATTGGGCATGTGTGTAGTGCCCTTGACATTTATGCTGCACTGAGAAGTATTCCTGCTTCATTCACTTTCTTTGCCATTGAGGACTTTTATTTTTTATTTTTGGATTGCTATTAAACTGGGAACCTCACTCTTAACCTTGCAGCCCTAAATGACCCTACCAGGAGTACAAAGAGTACAAAATTCCAGGTAGCATCACTTTCTAGGTCACTGGTAGCACACAAAACTCTCCATCATATTAAGGCAGTGATCCATGGGAGGAGTAATAACCCATTACAAGTACTTTTCAGACAAAAGTCAGATTCTACAGTTCTCCTGCAGGCAAAGTAAGACTAGGGAGGAGGAAGAGAGTGAAATGGGCATGGGAATAAGGAAGATGAAAAACACGCCTATAATCTGATCAGTCTGACTTCCCTTTATTCATCAAGGGAAGTCAGACAAAAATCACCCATACTGAGCATGTGAATTAAGCTCACAAACACAAAAAAGACCAGCTTATACATAGTCTTGCAGTTAGTGACACTGATTTAGTGACAGTGTATGTTGCATTACCAGAATGCTTGGATTCAAAGTTGCCAGCTCTCAATTTGATCATGAGGCACGTGATTTTTTTTCTTAAATCCCCTGCTCCTGAAGTCATATGAATATGCAACTCCTAAGCTTTCAGTAATAAGTTAGTTTGTAGCTCTCCTATCTAATAAAGTATAAACACTTAAAATGAATCCTTAAGGATGCTGATTTTAAAACAACTATGTAATAGGGTTGACACATTTAGGAAGGTGCAGAGACTAGTTAGTTGAAAGGTCTTAAAAAGGGACTGTTCTTTAAAGTAGAAGTAAGTGCCACCTATGTAACAGTTGCAAGGTAATATTTCATGTACTTGAAATTATAGAAAGAAGTCAGAAGAGACTATGATGAGGAAGGTTCTACGGAGCAGCTTTACAATGAAGCAAGAAAATCAGTAGTTTTAGGAATAACAGTTCCCTTAAAACAAAACCCCAGTCCAGTGTCAAAAGCAAGTAACTCTGATATCCTTTACCACTTGTTATGACAGTGGTCATACAGAATACGTAGTGAAAGCCATTTAAAATATTTTGCTCACCAAAAAGAGTAAACACTTGTGTGTAATGTGGAACAGAAAGTGACAAACTATAATTTACTGCAATGTCCAAGTTACATCTACTTCAGATTAAGTACAAGTTTTTCTATATGTACAACACAGAAATCCTATTTGCCAATGTCAATGTTTATACAATCAGATGAAAATATTTTGTAAAAGGTTCTTACCGTGATTCTCTTCATATCTAGCTGTCGGAGCTGCATCATATGATGGAGAACAGTGTGTTTGTACCATGACTCCTGAGCTATTGGATTGCCATCAAGGGTGATATCTGACAAAGACGAAGAATCAGCGAGGCACAGAATATCGTCAAAACTGCACACAAAAAAGGGAATAATTTTTAATACCACTAAATAGATCTTTTTTTTTCCATAAAAATATTAAAAATACAAGGGAGCACTCTATATATAACATCATACACTAAGTGTGCTACAAGCATTCCCTTCCCTCTCTGCCATCTAGTTGTAGTTTTTTAAAACGGGAAATCAAAATAAGTCAGTAGATCAAAAACTATTTCAAGCAAGATGCTAAAAAGAAATAAAAGTACAATAAAAATATTCTTGAAATTAGATTTAGTAATTTGATAACACTTGTGCTATATATATGGAAATTCTTAAATAAGGAAAATTACATATTTTAAATCTATATTTAATTACTGTCATACGCTAGAGAGTTCCATATTGCATCCAAGTCTTGGGAATCAGACCCTCCCCCCAAGATTACCATTTTTGGCTTAACTTCATGTGCAATACTTAATTCTATCTTGCTAGATCTCTACACTACCAGTTTTATACAACTATGTTATTTTTCCACATACTATGGAAGTTACTACAGGTACCGATAGACTCAGCTTATCAGAATTGATGCAGTTTCCCTCTTTTGAAAACAACTGCAAGTTTTAGCATACATACTCCATAAACACACTGTTAAGCCGTACTTCCGTACCTGCTTGTATATAGTACAAACTATGCATGACGTGATTCCAAAGCCACAAGGCTCATGATTTACTACGTATCTCATTGAGCTGGGCCCCACCAGACACAACAGCATTTTAAGCCATTATGACCCCACAGCTCAGCACTGTTCAGTATGTGTGTGTACTTCAGATACCCTCCACAAACAATACATATGCTAATTAGCCCCTCACTCATGACTGGAGCTGGGTGTTCTTGTCACAAGTCCTAGGATCCTCCAAACATTGGTATTCAGATGAGGAACAGAGCAACCTGCTCCAGCTCCATCTCATGACAGGCAGGGCCACACTAATCATATGCTAACACAATGGCAAGCAAAATGACCATCCTGATAGTAAGGTGGCAAAAAAAAGCGGCCTGGAAGATGTCCAAAAGAAGGCCTGAGCTATAGAAGGGTATTATTATGATCTTAGAGAGAAGTCAGCTCTCTAACTTGGCATGTTTAAGAATGTAAGAACATACAGAATAGCTCTCTCGTTTAACACGATACATCTTTTACATGGAAACATTCCTACACTGATCAAGAATTTCTTGCACCTCTGTTAAGAGCACTCTTGAGCAGTTCTATGCATTCTACCAGCCTCCAGGCTGTAGAGTGCAAAAATTGGTGGTCTGGAAGATGTACTGGCCCTTGCCAGGAGATACTGTATTCAACTAGTAGGTAAGGTACGTAGAAGGTTGGTGGGACACTTAGAAAATGTCTGATATCCAAAACTTTCTGCTTTTGGGCATCACCCTATTGTTCAGCAACTTGGTCACAGGGACTGGTGGGAAGGCACAGAGATGTCCAGAAATGCCTAAAACAGAAGGCCTTGCAATTAGCATTCTTCACGTTGGCAACTAAGCCTATGTCTGAAGTCCCCCACTGTCAGAATACTGAGTCTATGGTAGATTTCTGCAACAACCATTTGTGTTGGCTGCCATATTTCTATTCAAGAATGGTCACTGCTGGAAGGTAAAACAGAAAGACAGTTGCCCAAAATTCCCCAACTGGATGTCTTACTGACAACATCAGGACAAAACAAGTGCTTCCTTGTTTGCTATTGTAGTAAAAAGATGAATTGTTCATTAGGATTTCCCTACAGTGCTCTGCAGGAGAGCATAAATGCCATACAAACATTCCATAAAGGCATTTTGGGATATTTATGTGTAGCTTTAGACTGTTCTGCAGACAAATGCCTTATATTTGAAGTTGACTCACATGTGTACTCCAAATTCACCCTGATACATAAGCAGGGGAAACATCCCTTTCATCAGCTGTCAGGAGTTTAGCCACCAACCAAGTTCTCCCAGGACTTGGGACAGCAACCAGCCTGTGTGTATTTCTTGGAAAGTGCATAATACCCTTAGTCATCATTTTACAGCTACAGGTCAAATCTAGCAAGTGACATCCCTCATAGGTCTGGGCCCAAAAACTTTGTAATTGATCTCATCTTTACATCATCAATCTGCATCTGTCCTTTGGTACAGTCATCAAGACCGAAAGTCATTTAAGGCCCCAGTGAATTCTCTCATTTACAATGGTATAAGAGATTTCTTGTAGGTCACCCAGAGCTCTAAATACAAGTAAAAGGACAGAACCCTACCTATGCCTCTCTTGCTTTCACCATGGGATCTGCGCCTGCTCAGCCAGTTGCTCCTTTTCTTTAGATGTACCACTCTTGGGCAAGGAACTTTGTCAATGCTTCCCATACTCTGGAGAACGTTGGCTAGAAATGGGGTATCTATTTCTGGAAATTAGCTTGTAAGGCAATATGCACTGGAACAATGGTCCAGGGCAATGGCAAGGGTTAATTGATTTCTAAAAGCCTGTTTGTGACGGTTTCTTCAAGGCTCACTGTGCCTGACACAGGCAAGCGGCAAGCAGACACACAGGCTGGAAAACTGATGACATAGAATCATAGAATCAATAAATCGGAAGGGACCTAGACAGATCATCAAGTCTGACCCCCCACCATAGGCAGGAAGAAGCACTGGGGGTGGGAGGGGCCATAAGACCCCAGCCAGGTGCCTATCCAGTCTCCTCTTGAAGGTTTCCAGGGAAGGTGAGAGCACCACCTCTCTGGGAAGCCTATTCCAGGCTCTGGCCACCCTTACAGT
>NW_017728911.1:13258625-13278242 GCF_001723895.1 Crocodylus porosus | reverse complement strand
CCGAGCACCAGGAGTCCTCGAACAGCCATGCCAATGGCTCCACAATGACACCAGCCAATTCCCTCAGCACCCACGGATGAAGGTCATCCAGGCCCGCTGACTTGGACACATCTAAGCCCTCCAGGTAGTCCTTAACTAGGTCTGAAACATGTACCACACTGTTCTATAACATGAGTTAAGGGACTCTACTGCATTGGCCAGGTCACAGTGCCCAGCTGCAGAGCCCTTGGGATTTCCGGTTTTGGTTTGTGAAACAAAGGAATATGCTGACAGAACAAAATGTGAACCTTATGACAAGCAGAGGGAGACCAATCAGCAACACCTGGAAATCAAGAGTCATCAGAAGAGGAAAAGAATACAAAAGGAGGGATTTCAGAGCAGCAAAGGGTCCTTGAGAGGTACACCACTAGCTTGTCTCACCCACTCTGCTGGGGGCGGGCTCAGACTCCAACCTCCAGGCTGCTGACATTTGACATTCAAGAGAACCTCAGAGTGAAGCTTACGTACTGACCAGATGTACCTTGACTCTGTGAACCCTGGGACTAGTAGATATAGAATTTTTGGCATTATTCTCTTCTGCTATCACCATGCATCAATAAAATTTGCCTATTATCAAATGTAGATGTCATGGTTCATCTGAGGGTTTGGGTCTGCTCGGAACAAAGTATCTGGGTTATAAATCCAGTGCCAACAGAGCAGAATCCTGTACTGAAAACAGATGGACTGCGTTGTGATTCTGGAGGTACTCCACAAGTATGGTGAATGGCAGTGTTCTACTTGACAAGTTGATAACTCAAAACTTTGAACCTGGAGTGACAGAATGGTTGAGGCAAGTGCTACTATTCTGACATGAGGTGGCATATTGCAGTTGTTAAGTCTCCTGAGGTTTAGTAAAGGACAAATTTCAGAATGAAGAAATACTAGGCATAGGACCCAATTCTCCTGTATTCCTGAGGAACTTATTCTGTGGCTCCTGAAAGTAGTACTGAGGCCAATCCTGTTTGCAAGAAGAGCTCTGGTAAGAAATGTCTCTGAAAAGGACATGGAAAGAGGGTAGAAGATGAATAGCAGGCATGGACTACACTGTTCAGCACCAACTTCTCAGCTATAACTTCTTATCATGTTTTATCATGGAATATGACAGTGACTTTCAAAAAAAGTGTTCCATAGACAGGTCCTGATGTTGAGCATGACTATGGTATCACACAAAACGTGTTTTTCAAATATCTACTCAGTACATCTCTAAATGAGAAATCAGGGCAATTGAGTAAGAAACTCAGAATTTTTCACTTGTTTAATGATCCTAAAGATTGTTAATAGGAGATCATCAAGATGTGAATGTAATCAACCTACCTGGTGTATGGTAAAGCCAAATAAATAAACAAACTGTAAGATATATTAAACATATAAAAAAGGTAACAGGAACTTTGTAGATGTTACTAAAGCAACAATAACTAATGTTAAAATTATGTCTAAATTACCAGATTTCAGAGAGCTTAAGATAATTTAATCAACTTCAATTGCATTGAGTCAAATATTTGTATTCAAGCTGCCACCAGGCCTATCCTTTTTATTTAATCACTTTCTTGTAGAATAGCATGACAGTAAGAAAATTCAAAAAATTCATATTTAATTCTTTGCAAAATGTTGTCATTCTATAGAATCAACATTTCAGAAGCCCACAAATGACTCAAGTGGTATTATTATGGTGACCACCATGAAAGTGTTAAATTAGTTCACAGGGTTTACATAATATGAAGGTGCAATTTTTACCTGATAGTAAAATCAAATGAGCCACTTGGAAAGATAATTATATAAAAAGTATATACATGTCATATATAATCTCTAAGGATCTCTTTAATGCTCTGTCACTTTAAGGGCTGGAGCAGGCAGCCACCACGTGGCTGATGGCAGCAGCCATTTTCAAACATAGGCCAGAAAGGCAGCAGTCTGGTGTTGAGCAGCTAAGGAGGCTGAGGTGCTCCTGGAAAACTCGGAGGTAAAAGGGTGAGGCTATGGGGAAGGAGGCAGCTTCACTGGTCCTGCACATGACCTGAAACTGCACCCTGCCAGGGAATGGCAGCCTGGTGGAGCTACCTGTGAAAAAGTAGCTCCCCAGGAATGCCAGGCCAGTTACCTCCCTGGTGAAAGGCTAGGAGAGGCACCTAGAAACCCCAGCCCCCACATCCCTGGTGGTTTCAATCTGCACAGGGGGAGCCCAGGCTCATGGGAGTCCTGAAGCAGGGCCCGGGTTGGAGGAGGGACCTGGAGCAGCGCCCAGGCTCTTTGTGAGTCCTGTGGTCGCAGAGGCCCTGAGATGGGGCTAGGCACAGCTGTGGCCACCTGAGCCCCACCGGGTGCAATACCTCAGGGTAGAGGGCCAGGCAGGACTATGGCCATCTGAGCTGGACAGGGTGGCAGACCCCAGTGAGGGGGCAGTGTGAGGGTGTAAGACCCTAGGGCCAGGCACAGCTGCAGCCACCTAAGCCCCAAGGAATGAATGACCCCAGCAGAACCCTAGTGAGGGGGCCGAGGGCTTGGAGCCCAGTATGCGTTTGTTTGGGTGTATGTATTTGTGTGCATGTACGGGGTGGCTTGAGCGTGTAAATATAGTCCCATTACAACTGGGGCACTCAAAGGGCAGCCTCCCACCTATTTAACATCTTGATTCTTTAACAAAGCGTGGCAGGACAGCAGGCAGGCGGTTTGTTCAGAGACAGGGACGTACCAGAGCTAACGTCAGGCCTGGAAGTCGCCCTTGTCACATTCATTAAGGCCCCAGTCAATGAGTTCTAACCAATGAGCCAGGTATTCCTTTACATAATCAGTAACTGATTATTCAAACAAGCAGATTTCTCAAGGATTCTCCCTCATCTTCTCTTTTCTTCCTTGCATACTTTAAAATAGGATAATTATTTTGCATAAAATAGTGCAGGAAAGGAAATAGTGTTGAATGGATTATATCAATTATTAAATATCATAAAGAGCTTCCCACCAACTGCAGTGATACTTCCTGATGACAGGAGAAACAACCACTGCAGTCCTCCCATTGCTAAACCCAGGCTAAGTCATTTATTACCAAAAGAGAAACAAACAACATAGTTAAAGTCAGAGAATTGGTCATTACTTAAACAGATATAAAACATAAATTTGTCCTGTATAATCTAAACTTAAAATATAAAGGAGGGGTTCTAGCAGATAAATTAAGGACAATGTAAATTCAGTATTATAAAAGTTCATATAGGATTTTTTAAATTTCTAAATATCCATAAGTATTTTCATATATATGTTCCACAACTACATAAGCAACATATTGATTACAGACAAGAATGATAGAATTCTTCCTAAGAAATATAAGGCAGGTAACAAAATAGTCTAATTGTTATTCCAGTTAAAAGTTATGTTTATAATATACGTAATTATTAAGTTCCATCCCTACAGGGAAAATAAATAGAATGAAAAACAATAGTCTTCCCAGTAATGAAGAAAGGAAGTATATTTTCTGTCTCTAATAATAATAATTTGATTTTCCTAAATGGTGAAATCTTATGAGGATTAAAGAATAAAAGGGACAAGCAGTCTACAAGGAATACAGTACATATGCACTACTTTTTAAGATGAAAGGTTTTATAAATATCGACATGGAGTACAAATGCTGAGTCCATAGGCACATAGAAGTAAAACTGATGTAAAGAACAAACATTTTTATATATTTATAATAAAAATGCTTAGCATTCATTAAAATAACAATAACCTTGCTTTAAAAAGCCAAGTTACTCTGTTTTTATGGCCTGGTTTGAAAGTGAAACAATAATGAATACAGATTGCAGACTTCAATAACAAAAAGATATTCAGAAAGACAAACAAGTTTGAAAAAAAAAAAAAATCTAGTAACTTCAATAAAACAGGTTTTTATTCATCATTTTATGAAAAATGTGAATGAATACAGTAGGCTATATGTTAAATGTAATAACAATAATTTATGCAATGTTATTTAGATCAATTTAGTTTAATACTACACACAATATTTAAAAAGTATTTTCTATTTTTCAGTATTATAATGTATTTTTAAACAGAAGAGTAGAATTTTCACAAATATACAACGTATTTAAAAGGGTTTAGAACTTTGGTTTTACATTTGGTATAAATCTCAGACATTGCATATTCCTTATCCAATATATCTTGCTAGAATAAAGTTTTTTCCAGGCTGCAATATACTTAAAATACTGATAAAAAGCAAACTGGCAAATCCACCTTACCTAGATATATTGTTGAAGCTGAGAAACAGACGTTGGAGGCAGGGCAAAGTATCCACATCTTTCTAGAAGGAAGAGAGAAGCATCAATTTCAGCAGCTGAAAGAGAACATCTTTTGAACCTTTCTACTTGGCCTTAAGATGAAATATACCCAATTTCTATTTACTGTAACCTTGCTGCAACATTGATTTCTGTTGAACATGCAGCTCCATTCCTCTCTGATACAGATTACAAGGGAGTGTTTCAGTGCAGATATCTACTCTGCAGAACATGCTGCACCACTTGCAAGGTAAATAGCATTACAGAGCAGAGCATGAGACTGTTTCTAGTCTCTCTGAACAGGCTTTCAGGAAAGGAGCCAAGATGCTGCCTCAGCATTTAAGCTGCAGGGTAAGTATACTGTAATCAAACTGCATAAACACAAATTTGATTTTTTTGACGATACTGCACTACAGCCTTAAAGTGCAAACTCACGCAAATCAGCTTCCAAACTGCAGTCTGTACAGTCAGTAAAAGTTTTTAGTAAATTTTAATCTAAAGGCCACACTTAAATGCAAACTGGAGTCAGCCTCCAAACAGTATATAGTTTACATACATGTAATTGTTACTACTATTGTATAATTGTTACTACTAGTGTTAAATGCTGCTACAAAGCTTGAAAAAGCATCCATTTACACACTGAACTAAATCAAGTAAGATGAAGCTGTATTTACAAAACACATCCACATTTATCAAGGATTATGGTTTACCACACCCCTTATACACGCTCAGATGGTTAGGATTGGAGACTCCAAACCCCTATAATAAGGTTTTCTCCAACTTGAGATGTAAATATGAACTGCCAGCACCATCAGTATCTGAAAGGTAACACAGGGGCAGGCCACCTATATTTTCACCCAAAGGCTGCATCTACATTCTCTCCCTCCATCAGATTTAGACCCTGAGGTTTCTAGCTGAGTCAGTGGAGCAAAAGCAAGAACACTGGGAGGGAGGACATCAACATGCCTTAAGGCCTGACGTTATAGTTCTTATATGGAATTCTTCCCCAGATGCTCAGGGTTTAGTGATCATTCTGGGATGTGAAGGTATTTTTCCCTTGGCAGCAAATACCCACCAGGAATTAAAGTAAACTACCTTCTCAACCAGGATGCTGTGGCACCTTAGGGTACCATGAGATTGTTTTCAGGGTGCCACAAACTATAGCACTGTTAAGTAAGCAAACGCCTATACTTTATTCACAAGTTAAACCCAGAGATTTCAAATAGAATCCATAGTGTCAAAACCATTACTGTTGTGGTCTTTGAGTTCTCTGCAACAGAAAAATTGCTCTATTATTTTTCTGTAGTTAAAAAACAAGTGAAACCTTAGCACCCAAGGAGTGATTTGAGTCCACTGAGTGATGCCTTGTGTCTAGAAAGGTTGAGAACCACTGGGCACTGAAAGAAAGGTATACACTGTCTACTTTAGTACTTTTAGACCTAAAACACTATGAAGTGACCAAGACCGCAATGGGTGTTTTCACACGTAAGATGAGGGGACACTGTAATTAGAGCAGTTCTGAAAGGTGCTCTAATTAAAGTGTCTGCCAGCTTCTCGTGTATCAGCATCCCTGCACTTCAAAATTACAGCAACCTCCAGGCACATCTATAGGCACCCTAAATGACTAAAAAAAGTTTAAATAAAGCAGTCTCAGATAGTGTTTTATATTTGTCAGTCATGACTGGGACTCATCTGATACAGGTCATACATGAAATACTGAAAAACATATTTGTAAACACCAAATTAGAGCATCCTGAGCTGAGAAATAATATATCTTGGAATCTAAACCAACAATTACCAAATCTGGCACCCAATTTTAAAGTTTGCCATTAGAATTTTTTAACATGATTATGAAAGTTACAGTAAAATATATAACAAGACAAACATTCATTAATTGGTCAATGTCACAAAAATCAACTTGTAAAATGCTTGAATTAAAATAGGCCAAGGCAGAGCAACTTTGCTAAAAATATGATATAAAACTAATTTGGATTGAACACAAGGCTAATCTTTCTTTCATCAAACCAATCTGGACCAAGACAAAGCACTTCTTTCACAGACACAAATAATTTAAATATACTATTTAAAAAAAAAATACACATATTAACTTATTTGTGCTTTAAAAAAAAAAGCATACAAGTAATTCGCCTTATATGAGACAAATCACTGTTTCTATGTTCTTGTCATTTCAAGGAACAAAGCAGATTATAAACCTAGGAACAGTTAAACTCAGGAGATTCAAGACTATTCTTAATGGAACGACAGCAAGGCATAAGCATGAAGTTGAGGGACTATGTGACTTATGAAGCTTATGATTTTAGGATCTATGTAGTCTTTTAATATTTTTCCTGTGTAGGAGCTGGTGTTGTGGATTCTTTCTTCCAATGAATGATAGAAAGCAAATGCATCAATTGAACTCATGAAAGATGTTGAATGAATGCCTTGTTCCACTGGATTCAATGACAGACTTCACAGATATAGAAACCTCTGCACATACCTTTGGTCCCAACTAAAATTTCAAATTTTGTACCAAGAGTTCTGAACATAGCTGTAGATAGCAAACATAAATCTTTTGGGAAAAAAGTCTACAATGTAAACTCTAAGGAAAGCTCTCACACATGACTAATACTATTCTCATGTTTCGTGTGAACAGAAGGATTAATGCATTAAATCTGCTTATTCCCTATACAATGAGAGATTTATTAAAAAGGACCAAGATGCTCAGCAAAGTCAAAGCTAAGGAAGATTGGGGGGGGGAGGGGAGCGGCTTTGGCATTACAAAGAATCACAACAAAGGACCTCAAAGAGGCACTAGAGTCCAACCCTCTGCATATATGCGTGAAGCACTATTCCTAAATCATCTCGGAGATGGCTATCAATCCCTTTTTAAAAAACAGTGAAGGTGGAGATTCAGCACTACCCCTTAATTTCTTCTACTGTCCTACTGTTTATACAGGTAGGGAGTTTTTCCTGACATTTAATCTGAATCAGTTTTTTTACAGTTTAAACTCAGTCTCATGTACTACCTCTCTGACAAGGGAGAAGAGTTGTTTCCCTCCTCTTTATGGCACACTTTCAAATATTTGAAAACTATTATCATGTCTCCCCTCAAATCTCTTTTACCAAACTAAACATACCTTTCTTTCGGTCTTTCTTTGTATAACTTGCATTCTTTTATCCATTTTTCAACATGCCTTTGGATCCTCTCCAGTTTCTCTACATAATTCTTAAAATGAAGTGTCCAAAAGTGAAGTCCTAACCAACTTTGAGGGTTACTATCACCAGCCATCTCTTACATACAATACTTCTATCAGTGAAGCCCAACATCCTCCTGTGCAGAGGAACTGAAGCCTCCACATTCTATCCAACAAAATTCAGTCACCTTTGATGAAAATCATATTCTAGAACCAGCCAAACAACACAGGCAAGGCCTACAATAAAAAAGAAATTGGAACTGGACTCACTAACCTCATGAATAACATTCCATTTCCTTCTTCACTATCTGTGGAATACTTTGTTCTAGGTATTTAGTACAACAACATTCTTTAATGCAATGTGTTTCTGTACTATATTACAAATCTGTTACAATTATTTTAGATCAAGGTTATGTAGTAAAAGACTGCAATAATTATTGCTCATATGTTCTCACTGTCCCGCAAACAGTATTGGCAACTACTATTATGTTTCAGGCTACATAGCCTCGACTTATTCAAAGTGTCTGCTGATTGTAAATAAGACTGGCAGTTTTTAAACAAGATTTGTTTTATAGTTTAGTCTGACTTTCCTTGGCTTATTTCTAAAATATAAAGGGGAAACTGTTATGGATATTATTGATAACCAGGGTTTCCTAGGACCACCTGTTAAGATGCCTGAGGTAGGGGAAAAAGGGTGCATTAATTAGTGGCCCTTAGAATTAATCGAGTCTGCTCCGACTCGTACTAATTAGCAGGCGTCAGAGCAGGCATTGGACTTGTGTAGGTGCCCTTAAAGGCAAAATCAGTACAAAATTTATTGTATTTTAAGAAGTTACTTTATGCATTAAGTGAATTATACAACTTCAAGCTCTAACTACTTTTTAGCAACCTCAGTAACTATTATGTATGCCTCCCTATTGCAAGCAATACTTTAAATAGAACATCCCAAAATAAATAACATTAAATTTCCATTTCAGCCACTTATAAAATTAAGCATTCCAGCACCAAAACAAAGTCATAAGACAAAATGAATGACCATATTTTCAGAAATTTGTAACACAATATGTTTTAAAATCAGGACAGTCAAATTCAGCAGGCCCCGAGAGCTAAATGAGTGCTGCAGGGCCAGTCTACGGGCCAGGTCAGGTTCACAGTTGGGCCTAGCACACTGCATGCAGCACATGCACCAGAGGAGCCAAGCACACTGCATGTGGCACACAGGGCTGGCATGCAATGCTTATGGTACGTAAGGCAGTCTGGGGCACACTGTAGTGTGCAGGTCCAAGCTCACAGGCTACATCTTTGACACCCTTAGAAAAGGTATGTTGTATCTTTTTTATACATCTTTTGTATCTTTGACACGCCTGGAAAAGATGTATTGTATTTTACTATCTTTTTGGCTGAAGAAAAACAACATATATTAATTCACTGTTATTACTTACTATGGATGTAATCTGATTATGACGAAGGTTAAGTTCTGTCAGTGAATGCAGTCCATTAAGGTTTTCTACAGATGCTAAAAGGTTTCTGGCAAGGTTCAACACTCTGAGCTGACCCAAATGACTGATATTTTCTATTTTAGCAACCTGAAAAAAGAAGTATAATAATTAGTATGCTTATTGTGTCCCGTTTGCTTAGATACATGTTAGATACACACTTAAAAGCAATCCAAACAGACACTGATACCATTATATTAATTTTTATTTTCATTTCTGATATTTATGTTTAAATTTGCTATTAACAAGTTTTTAGGGCCAAGTAGAAACTGGTAGTATTACTGAGTTAACTAATGTTCTTACAGCAGAGTCAATAGTCCTTGTGCAGCAGAGTCAATAATCCTTGTTCTTTATAAGAGACTTAGCAATATGGGCACCAGTCTGTGCTTCTTATTAAATATCCTGTTGGAAAAACGGAATTCAAGCTAGTCTTGTTGTCCCACTTGCTTGCCTGAAACCAATACAGGGCTTTCTTGGGCAAGTGTGACCCTGGCCATCAACTGCTGTAGAATACAAGCTTTAGCTACATAAAATATATCTACACATCTATAGATGTAAAGAAAATCTTAAAAATATGAACACAGTACAACAATGCAGTTGCCCGGCAGTCAGATATTTCCGTTGTTACACTAGTAGACCTACTCAATTTAGTTAATTGAGTAGCTGTCTCGAAAATGATGTTGTTCAAAATAACCTACTTTACTGTGTAAGCTAGTTAAGGCTGTGTAACTTATCTGTCTGTATCGTCATTAACTACTCCACCAATTTCTGATACCAGTCCCAGAGGATAACTTGAAATTTTGCCATCCTGGGGCAGGGTGCGACTGGGAAGGGAACGAGCACATACTGCAGTTGTAGCTGCTGCTGCCACCTCAACCGAAAGTCACTGAACAGGGAATAGCCATAACTATGAATCTATGAAAGCAGCAAAAGCAGCAGCACAGACATCCTGGAGGAAGCTGCACCCCCTCTGAATCAGCATCTGTGCCTAGTGCCCCACTTGCCTCTCCCAAGTTACACTAGTGATCATCCCCAGACCTTGTTCGTAACATTTATATTATTGATAAAGTGTCAGTCGGTTGGCTGAAGACAAGAAATAACACTTAGCAAAGCCAGGAGATATTAACCGAGAGTCCTTCTAGTAAACCTTAATGGGTCTGCATGGGGATGGAGGCAGCAGACCATGGGGATGTGCAAGACAGAGTGAGTAGGAGGTTGGACCAGAGTCAAGAAGCCAAATAGACAGCAAGCTGCCCAACTGAAGTTAGAAATAGTTCTGTAGTGCCTCCCTGTCCAGGCTGTCCTTATGACTGCACAGCTATTTCACATTACATCCCTGCTTGACCCTTTGTTCTCTAACATTAAAAGCCTCCTGTAAAGCCCGTAACTCCTCTGTACACTCAAAATGCAGGCCCTTTCCCTCAGTATGGTAACACTGATGGAAAAGGCCCCACTGTGATAGACTGTAAAGTTGCATCACTATGGGTCAACTCTAGCAAAGACAAGTAAAACCACTGCGTATGTATTGAGTGGGAAACTACACAGCAGCCAGGTACACAGTCAACCAGAATGAGAAACAGTTATCAGGACAGAACTAGACATTTCTGATGCATCTAGAGCTACAAGCCGTTAAAGGGCCTGCCTCTTGCACCATTAGGCAGATGGAACATGGCAGGAGAAAGGCAGCTTCTAGATAATGTAAAGGGCTTTAAAGATATTATATGCTCCTATATTACAGATCTGAACTGAACGTACTGCTGTGAGAAATGTTCCAGAAATGGTATCAGGGTTTACTTCTTGGCAAAAGATTCCATATGAAAATATATACAGCACCAAAACAGATAATGAAGATAACCATTAATCACATCACATTCCGTAAACAAATCTGACTGCAATAACATGAGACAAGTAATAATAAACATGTCATTGGTAACGCATAATAATTTAATATTTCTGTTCTATAGAGAGAGAAATTAAAAAATCATAAGCAGAAGTGAAGAGCAATTCCCTATTTACTGGAATACCAAAATAATTGCAAAATGCACAGCAAATGCTATTGTTCAAAATCAGACATTTCAAAGATTTGTAAAAACAGTGCCTACAGCAGATGATTAACATGGAGTGCATAGCTTCCTGCAGATGTCTGTCTAGATAAAACTACAGCAACCTGCACAAACTGTAAATGATCTAATTTTACTGCAAAAATCTGAATTTAATCAACAATTTAGAGAGATGTTATTTATAAAACTTTGCCTTTTCATAAACCTCAGAAGTAGAATTCCCTCTGTCATTTTTTATTGCATGAAGCAGCACTGACTTATAGCAGCATACCCCCTCTCCTGCACAGCAGTTTGGGGCTGGACCAAACCCCTTCCTGTTCCCCCCACCCTGCCTGTGGGACTACGCAATGCCCCTGGTCCTCTGCCAAGCCAGGCTGGGATCACACCATGGCCCCTTCCCCTGTGGTGCTGAGCCATGCTTCCTTCCCTTTGCAAGCATGGACTGGGGCTGTGCTATAAACCCCTCCCCACTTAAGACTGGGGCCAGGCCAGGCCCAACCCATTTTCTACCACATGGCTGGATCAGGGCTGGGCTGCCCCCTCCCTCCACAGCTGAATGGGCCCCACTGGATCTGGCCCATGGAGAGATCCAGCACTGCCCACATCACCCACCAGCTAAAAAGGTTGAGCACCACTACCCTTAAACTGTCCAAAAATATTCCATCCTGAAACAGCATGCAGGGAATTAGTTTATGGAGATGATGGAAAATTTAAGCTTAAAATATGACTCTGAGTCCATCTCCAACATTAACTAATGCCTCCCCATAACAGATGTTTGTAGAAAGGAAGGACCTGGTGGTACTTCTAGCAAGAACAGACTGGTGATGTTAGGGCTCTGGCCAAATGTCATTTCCCTCAGATTTCTACTTTTCCCATCCAGCAACTGCCTAGAATAAGGATTTAACATACTTTGTGCCAGAACTTAACTGCATATCAACAACCTCTGAGTATACTTTGTGTATCAGTTCAAGTTTGTAAGTTGGAGTGGGTCCTTTGGGATCAAAGGCAATATATGAAAGATAGTGCCCATTACTGGTTTTACCTTTGACAAAATTAAAATAATTACAATAAGCTTATAGTGTTCATACAGGGAAGGGTAATCTACTATGGTAAGTGATTTCCTCTTTCCCGAAAAGCAAATCTGAACCTTGAAGTTTAGTTATACATGTGTAATAAAAATCTCCTTTAATATAAATACATATGCACTATGTTCCATACAACTTGTATACCAAAGAATAAGATTTAGTAGTCGTAATGCCAGATTTGTGATTATCTGTACACTTTCTTAAAACCATAAACATGTACAGAGAAGACTCTGGAATGCCATGTTCAGTGCAGAGCTATTCTGAAAACAGAATGACTTTCCAAGAGAGAATACGTGGCTGGAATGCTTTTCCTGTATTCATCAAAAAAACCATAATTACACACATCAGCTCCACTGATGAGGGAAATAATCTTCCTTTTATTTTTTACATAATTATATCACAAAACTCCCTGTTACTTAGTATTTTGATGGAAGACAGAGGCATCCTCCAAAGACAAAACATGAAACAAAAGTTATAGAAAAACTATTTGAGTGTTGTATCATGTGTTGGTTATGCGATAGAAAATGGATCTCAAGTTATACACCTTGGGTATAAAATAGATGTCATTGTTTGGAATGGGATCAGCTGTGCTAGGGTGCATCCACCACAGGTGACCCACTTCACTGGTATTTACAGACATCACCAGGGCTGCTGACCCACAGGGCTGGGCCCCAGCCAATCCTAGCACTTCAGGAGCCTGATCCTGCAGGACAACCACCATGAGCATGCATCTGCAAGCGGGAGGATCCTGGAAGTGTTTGCAGAAGTGTCCTCCAAGCTGGGGCATGACGGTGTGATATGTATGCCACAGGAATATCTTGCATGTCCTAGGAATCCTCTTGCCAGCTTGGGCTGCTAAAGCCCCAGAAACACTTGCCTGGAGTGTCTAGAAAGCACAGGCATCCTATGCTATAAGAAAACAGACACCAGCCAAAAAAAGGCAGCACAAACTAAGAGCAGGAATTGTTCCACTCAGACTTGGGCATTTGTGGTGCAAGCAAGGACTAGGACACCTGTTTGCTCAAGCTCCATACCACTGTAATTATTTTTATGGAGGCACAAACGTGATATCCATCTGGTGTCTTTGTGTATCACTACAAAGCACTGTTATATTTGTTCATTTATGGCTGCTTGCAGATGTTTAAAGAAAAAACAACAACACTGGCACTTTATACCCGGCGTGCTCCCATAACAACCCTAGTGGATGTCAAAAGAGGCAGCACATTAGCTGGACTTGGCTCCCACAACATCGATATAGATCAGGCACTTTAGTGGGGCTTTTTTGGCACTTTTATTTATCACTGATTAACTCAGCTTTAGATAAAAGCACCAAAAAGCCTTGCTGAAGTGCCCAATCTATACAGACGCTGTGGACCTGGGTCAAAACAACACACTACTTCTTCCAGTAAAGCACGATTTGTCTGTCTGGTGTTTTTTTTTTGTTTTTTGTTGTTTTTTTTAAAACGCCCGCAAGCAGCCTATGTGACCTGCTCTAGATTAAAATAAAAAGTGTACACAGACAGTAGATTTCTCAAACAACCCAACACAGGTTTGTTGTGGGTAGGTCTAGCTTGACCAATCTCATTTCCTTTTATGATGAGGTGACATATCACCTGGACAAGGGGGAGAAAGAGATTGATGTCATATATCTTGACTTCAAAAAAGCCTTCGATCTTGGCAAAACTGGCTAGCTATGGCCTCGACCTCACCATGATCCACTGGCTGGGAAATTGGCTCTGCGGTAGGACCCAGAGGGTGGTGGTTGACGGAGGTCAACCATCATGGTGCCCTGTGACCAGTGGAGTCCCCTCAAGGCTCTGTCCTTGGACCTATACTATTTAACATCTTCATTAATGATGTAGACATTGGTGTCAGAAGCAGACTGGCCAAGTTCACTGATGACACCAAACTCTGGGGTAAAGCATCCACACCTGAGGACAGGAGGGTGATCCAGGCAGATCCTGACAGGCTCATGAAATGGGCAGATGAGAACCTGATGGTGTTTAACATCGAAAAATGCAAGGTCCTCCACCTTGAGAGGAAAAACCTGCAGCATCCTTATAGGCTCGGCAGTACTACATTGGCTAGCACTACGGCTAAAAGGAACTTGGGCATCATGATTGACCACAAGACAAACATGAGCCTTCAATGTGATGCTGCGGCTAGTAAACCGAGCAGAACGCTGGCTTGCATCCATAGATGCTTCTCAAGCAAATCCTGGGATATCATTCTCCCATCGTACTCGGACTTAGTGAGGCTGCAGCTGGAGTACTGCATCCAGTTTTGGGCTCCACAATTCAAAAAGGATGTGGAGAAGCTTAAGAGAGTCCAGAGAAGAGCCACGCGCATGATCAGAGGTCAGGAAAACAGACCTTATGACGAGAGGCTGAGAGCCATGGGACTCTTCAGCCTGGAAAAGCGCAGGCTCAGGGGCAATCTGATGGCCACCTATAAGTTTAACAGGGGTGCTCACCAGGATCTGGGGGAACATCTATTCACTAGAGTGCCCCAAGGGATGACAAGATCAAACGGTCACAAAGTCTTCTGCAACTAATTCAGGCTGGACATAAGGAAGAACTTCTTTACTGTCCGAGCCCCCAAGGTTTGGAACAGACTGCCACCGGAGGTGGTTCAAGCACCTACTTTGAACGCCTTCAAGACGCATTTGGATGTTTATCTTGCTGGGATCCTATGATCCCTGCTGACTTCCTGCCCCTGGGAAATCTATGAAACCCTCCTATGCAGTTGAAAGTGATGCCAGTTGTTAAGCAGGTGGTATTCTTCCTAAGGCTTGGCCTTCATTAGGAAAAATTGCATATTCTTATCTTGCATTAGCTATCGTGGTAACTAGAGATAACATTGCAAGGAAAACAAAGCCATAGCAATATCTACAAAAAACACAGGTCAGAAAAAAACCCCCAACTTTTCACCTTGTGTTTACCTCAATTTGTAAAAAATACTACTAACCCCCTTACTTTCAGCAGGACTTTACCTCGTGTTAGTTATTCAAGGATCCTGGTTTTCTCCATTTAAAAACAGCAAATTCTCCAATTTAAAACAAAACCTCTAAATTCTCCGATTAAAAAAAACCCAAAATCCATGTTTTTCTGCAATTAAAATAAAAACGTGGGAGGCAGCGGCTGCTGCAGCCCGAGTGCAATGCAGAGCCTAGCTTCCCTCCTTCATGGGTGGCACGGCTGGAGCGGAGTCTGTGTGGGGCAGGTGTATGCAAGTTAGTGGCTGTGGGCTCAGGGCTCCCCGCCCTGCTGCTGTCCTCCTGGGCAGCCCCATGGCACAGCAGGTGAGACCCAGCATGACAAGGCACAGCAGGGCAGGGAGGCTCGGTGCCAATGCTGGGAACCCCATGCCACTATGGCAAGGCACTTCCTGACCATCTGGCAGCAGCAGGGGGCACAATTCAGGCAGGGGGTGCCTCACCATGGCAACACAGGGCTCCTGGCAACAGCTCTAAGCCTCCCTGCCCTGCCATGCCAGGTCCCATCCACTGGGCCACAAAAGCCCTGGGGGGAGAGCCCCAAGGCTGCAGCAAGCAGCCGACATCTGGCCCCACCCCACACACAAATCTGGGGGGCACATGCCCCAATGCCCCCACCCCCAGGAGTGTGCGCAGTGGCAGGAAGCCAGCCCCCACCCCTGGATGAGTGACCCTTGGCTCTGTCCCACAAACCCACTCAGGCCCTGCAGCCTCACATTCCTTCCCAGGGCGACAGGACGCAAGCACCACCTTGGCTGCTCAACTCCTTCCCATCCTAACCTCATTATGGAAGACTTAACCCCGCTCCAACCCTCAGACTTGCCTGTGGGAACCTGCGGGAGCTTATGCTGCTTGGCTGCCACATGGCAGCCCCTGCCTGATCAGCCTCCTCCTGCTCCCCCAGCCCCTTGCAGGCTGGAATTCTGCCAGACTACAAGGAGGAATCTACTGTTTCCTGTGTTTTTCTCCTTGAAAAGGATAAAATCCACATTTTTCTCCTTAAAATGATAACCTCTGCATTTTTGCTTGGCAAATGAGAAGCACAAATCCCTGGTTATTATGCATTAAAACCACACTTTTTGTTCTACAGGTAGAGGTAGATGTACTCCAAAGTCAGAAATTATTAAAGTCCCTAGAATTTGGATAAAACATTTTTTACCAAGATTTTAATGTCACTTATCACCAGGGTTCCAGGTTTTCCAGTCACAAAACAGGAAAACAGGGTAAAACCCAGATTTTCTCATTTTAAGGAGAACAACACAGAAAACAACATGTTTGTCCTTGCAGGTTGGTGAAGTTCCAGCCTGCAAGGGGCTGCAGGGAGCAGGAGGGCAATCAGCAAGGGATGCCATGTGCATGTGCACATGTACATATGTACATGGTTGCCCCACAGCCTGGAGAGCAGCTCCCCACAGGTAAGTTGGAGGGGGATGGAATTGAGGCCGCTCCCCATAGTGAGGATGGGAGGGATGGAGTTGGATGGGGGTAGGCAGGGACTGGCTCCCCGCTGCAGTATGCACTCCAGGGGGGGTATGTGCTCATCAGATTTGGAGTGAGGGGCAGGAGCGGGTGAGGGCTACAGGCTCAGGCTCCCCACCCTACTACCCTCCTCCTAGGGCCACTAGGGCCCAGTGCATCAGGGCGGAACAGGGCCAAGCAGAGAAGCTCAGTGCTACTGCTGTGAGCCTGGCACTGCCCTGGTGAGGCATCCCCTGCCTACCCAGCAGCAGCAGGGGTTGGGGCACAAAGCTGTGTTCACTTCTGCCAGGCGGGCAGAGGGTGCCTTGAGAGTTCAGTGCAGAGTTCCTAAAAGCAGTATCAAGCTTTCCCATCCAGCCCCACTCAGCCCTTCTGTGCCAGGTCCCACCCACTGGCCCACAGAGGCCCTGGGGGGAGGGCAGCAGGGCAGAGAGCCAGAACCTGCAGTGGCCAACCCACAGCTCCCCCCACCCCAACGTGCTCCACTTCAGCCGTACCGCCTGTTGGGGGAGGGGGAGCCAGGCTCCGTGCTATGCCACAGCAGCCACCACCTCCCACATGCAACAGCCAGGGCTCGGGCACTGCTGCAGGAGGGACAGAGGGCTGCAGACCCAGGTCCCTGGCCCCGTACCCCTGGCAGCCAGGGGACCCCTCTGCCAGAACTGGGAGGGAGGCAGGGAGATTGCAAGTGGGGAGTGAGGGGCATTGGCACCAGCTCATCAGGGCTGCTCAGCACAACAAAGCAGTGGGGGGAGCTCCGATTTTCCATGATTAAAAAAACGCCAACTCAAATGCCAACATTTATAGATATTTAGAATTTATTTTATTACAGTGATTGAGGCACCAGTAGGCTTTCACAATGCTTTAACATTGTAAATATATCAATCAAACATTGTATTCGATTGATACCTAATATACAGTGGCATTTCATTTGAATCACATGAAAATGAAGATTTTGGGGGTTTAAATCAGATAATGTATGTTTTTATCAGAGTGTGTACAATTTTTAAACAGTAAACAGAGAAAAACAGGATCCCTGCTTATAACCTACTGTCTGCTATTCATGTTTCTCCCTTATACCACCTCTTTTTACCAATACCTGAACACCAAACTATTTTATTCTCTCTCAAATCCCTCCACTTAAAATCTCACTTCTTTCCAGAGCTTTTCTACCAATAACTTCCCCTTACTGTTTATTGTGCTATATGTACTTGTTCATATGTCTGACCACATACTTATTAAAACACCAAACAAACAAACAAACAAACCAAACAAACAAAGCCAAAAGAAAAACTATTTAAATATCATATGATCTGATTTAGTGGAAAAATAATGTTCCTCCAAGATCCGGCCATTTTACCTTGTTTTCTCTTCTCTCCCCCATCCCTACCTTTTCCTAGCCACAAGAGTCTTTTCATTCCTTATTTACATTTCAAATTTTGATTTTAAGTCCTTCTGGTATAGACTCTGAAGCACAGTTGTCACATATTACACAGATACACCTGTAACTATGTGAAAAGTTCAAGATAATGAACAGTTTCAGTCAGTAAGATCATATATTCTTTTCCTCCCAAGTGTAGGAATGATAACCCTCAGTGAAAATACCCAAATTTCAATTCCATGAACTAAATTCAATCTACATAAATCCTCTCTATGAGTTTCTGCATAAAATGTATCCCTCTTCACTTCCTACACCAGCTTGTTATATATTGTATGTTTGGACCATTACACATCTGGTGAATTCTGCTGCAGAGTTGGCTATAGTTTAATGGAGGGAAACTGTTCTTTATTAGTAGCTGTAACTGCTCTTGGCGATTCTTAAAGAGGAAGGATTTAATGCTAATATAAAAATAAAAAAGAATGCCGATTCAAACAAATATGAACCACAAAGGGAGAGAATGTTGTAACAAGTGTGAAAAGATAGACAAGTCAACTGGTGGGACTGACTGAAATTAGATTGTGCTTGTGCATTTCTCAATAAATAAATCAAACTGCTGTATAAAGAGGGTCACAATCAACTTGTACTCAAATGCAGTAATAGATTTGATGAATAGGAACATTCAGAGCACACACTACAGGAAACACACCAGAGAGCAATAGATTTGTTCCATAACTCCCTCATATCTGTGGGATTTACACATACCAAAAACCACAAGAACAATTTTGCCCTGATCCCAAAAAACAGAGTACCATTCAATAGACAGTGTAACATGATGCTGATCTGGTGCACTGCACTTCATTTGACTGCCACCAAAGTCTTCATTTTACAAAGGATTTACTGAATCCATACCTTTAAGCAATGGAAATGACCATTTGTCATGTTACTAATTCTCTGCAAATTATTTATCTGTGAACACACTTTTGCTTCTGTAGTGTTCCTTTGGCCTTGAAAAAGGTCAATAAAGGAAATTTAAACTATACTGAAGCACATTAAAAGAAGCCCTAGTAATTTTATGACTTCCTATTAAAGGTTCTGACATACAAATGGCCCAGGCTAATTATTTTCTCAAGGAAAAGTTTCTTCTTGAGTACACAGCATTTAAGAAAAATCTGCAGTGAAGTTTTACCTTATTGATTATATATTCCTACAAGAATTAACATATTTTGTCAAAGATGTCTACATGGTTCAGGGCAGCATTGTGTAGTGACACCCTGATCTACCTGCTCAAGTGCTAATTCCAGAACTGGAAGCAGTTTAGTTCAGCACTCCATGCCCTCTAATTAGATGAGAAAGAAGACTTAATAGCAAAGGCACTGCTGTGCCACTGTGGATATCAGGCCTGTGCAAAGCAGCTAGTATTCACTTCAGATTTGGCCAATTTCATGGACAGCAATTAGATTCAGTGATTCAGATCACTGTCCCGAATAGATTTGACTGAATCTGACTTGGAGATTCAGCTGCTGCATAATCTCTGAATCACACAGGCCCATCCCCCACCCACTCTCTCCCAGTACAGCAATGGCTGCCCCCACCTGCCCCAGCTCCCAGCACTTTGGGGAAAAAAAGCACCAA
>NW_017728911.1:13240507-13258509 GCF_001723895.1 Crocodylus porosus | reverse complement strand
CCTCTGCACACTGTCCCAGCCCCGCTATGGCTGCCCCATCAGCCCCAGATCCAGCCCTTTAAGAAAAAAACAAAAAACAAAAAAAACCCTATATCCCTGGCTGCCCTGAACTATATAAAAATAACCTTAGCATTAGACCAGAAGAAGAGTCCATAACTATAATCCGAGTATTTATGAACATAAATAAAACCATACATATATGATGCAGTCTCTTTACCTCTCTAAAGACTAACTTTTTATAGATCTGTATTATGGCCCTGCAAATTTATATTTAAAAAAAGCTCAAAATAATCTTGGCAATGAGACGGAAGAGATGCAATCAAGACACACCTATTGTTTACAAAAGTTATCCTTTGAACTCCCACTCACGATCAAAAATAGTTCAGCCTCCCATGGATGGTTCATTTCTGCATCAAAGCTTGCTCAACTAAAAAAAAAAAGAAATGCCACAAATACCCTTGAAATATCTTCCAACAGATATAAAGCAAGAAACAAAATAGAAGTGCAAAGACGAAAAGCATGTCAGCTAAACTGTATGGAATACTTCGTGACGAGAAAGAAGAGACCAGAAACAGTCACCATGGACCAAGGGCAAGTCATGCCTGACCAACCTGACTACCTTCTATGATGAGATGACTGGCTCTGTGGATGCAGGGAGAGTGGTGGACTTGATGTACCTTAACTTTATCGAGGCTTTTGATGCCATCTCTCACAGAATTCTTGTAAGCAAGCTAAGGAAGTATGGGCTGGATGAATGGACTGTAAGGTGGATAGAAAGCTGGCTGACTCATTGGGCTCAACAGGTAGCAATCAATGGCTCAAGGCCTAGTTGGCAGCCAGTATCAAGTGGAGTACCCCAAGGTTTGGTCCTCGGGCCAGTTTTGTTCAGTATCTTCCTTAACCATCTGGAAGACAGGATGGAGCACACCTTAAGCAAGTCTGTAGGTGACAACAAGTTGAGAGGTGTAGTAGATACGCTGGAGGGTAGACCTAGGATTCAGAGTGACCTAGACAAATTGGAGGATTGGACCAAAAACAAATCAAATGCAGTCCTGAGCTTAGGAAGAATCTCAGGCTTGGGACCAACTGGCTAAGCAGTAGCTCTGCAAAAATGGATCTGGGGGTTACAGTTGACAATAAGCTGGATACAAGTCAGCAGTGTGCCCTTGCTGCTACGAAGGTAAACAACATACTGGGCTACAATAGTAGGAGCATTGCCATCAGATCAAGGGTAGTAATTATTCCACCTCCCCTGCATTGGTGAGGCCATATCTGGAGTGCTGTGTCCAGTTTTGGACCCCCACTACAGAAAGGATGTAGACAAGTTGGGAAGAGTCCAGCAGAGGGCAATGACAATGACAATGGTTAGGAGGCTGGGGTACATAACTTCTGAGGAGAGGCTGAGAGAACTGGGCTTATTTAGTCTGCAGAAAAGAAGACTGAAGGGAGATTTGCAGCCTACAACTACCTGAAGGGTGGTTCCAAAGAGGATGGAACTAGACTGTTCTCAGTAGTGGCAGATGACAGAACAAGGAACAATGGATTCAAGTTGAAGCAAGGGATGTTTAGATTGGATATTAGGAAAAACCTCTCTCACTAGGAGGGTGGTGAAGCACTGGAACACATTACCTAGAGAGGTGGTGGAATCTCCATCCTTGGAGGTTTTTAAGGCCCGGCTTGACAGAGCCCTAGCTGGAATGATCTAGTTGGAGACGGTCCTGCTTTGAGCAGGGGTTTGGACTAGATAACCTCCTGATGTCCCTTCCAACTCTAACTTTCCATGATTCTGTGGCTGCAAAAAGATATATGCAGAAAATGTGAAAAAAGCGATATAAGAAGTATGCTGCACACAGTCAGCCACACTGAACTGGTAACATGGGAGTCTCACTGCCAATCAGTAATTACTTTATGCATCTTCCTCAGATGCAAGAAAGAGAACACTTGTATCTGTGCTTAGTTGTGGATCATAGCAAGGTAGAGCTGGAAAGGACCTCACCTAATCCAGCACCCTGCTCAAGGCAGGAGTATCCCTGACTACATCAAAGTGTCTAACTTGTTCTTAAACACTTCCAAGGATAGAGATTCCACAGCTTCTCTAGGTAGCCAATGCCCCAATGCTTGACCACCCTCAGTCAGAAAGTTCCTCCTAAACTTCAACCTGAATTTCCCCACTGCAGTTTAAAGCCATTGCTCCTAGTCCTGTCCCCTATGGTCATGGAGAAAAGCCTATCACCATTCAAGTATTTGAAGGCTGTTATCAAATCCTCTGTCTTCTCTTCTCCAAGCTAAACAACCAACATTCTTTTAGCCTCTCCTAAATCAGTTTAACCTCCCAGGCCTCTAGTCACGTTTGTTGCTCTCTTCTGGACTCTGTCTACGTCCTTCTTAAAGCATGCGGCCCAAAACACTGGACATAGTAGTCTAAGTCAGTATTCACCGCTGCTGAACAGAGCAAAAATATAGCTGTCCTTGATCTGCAAGTGACACTTCTGTTACTACAATTCAGTACGCTGTTGGCCTTGCATGTGTGCACGCATGCACGTGCATGCCAACAAAAGCACACTGTTGACTCATATTCAGTTTATGGTCTACTACAGTGGTGCTCAACCTTTTGATCCTGCAGGCCAAGTAAGAGGCACAGAGTCTCTGTGTCCATTTCAGCCAGGCCTGAGACCCCTGGGGAAGCCATTTCCCAGGTATATGCCTCCCTCCCGTTCTCCCACCTGGCTACTGTTCCCATACCCCCACTCACCAGGCCCTCTAGTGATAAGTCACCATCTTGCATGTCTGAAACAACATGAAGCCTTCACTTGTGTCTGGTCTAAAATCCAACACAACTTTATGACATCACAGCATTCCACAGATTTCTGGTGTTATACACATAACCTGTGCTAAAGCCCTAAGCCTATCCCAACCATTTAGTTGGTGCAATAAAAGTTATCATCCCCCAAAATACTTGCCTCTCTCATTTCCTGGACCATCACAGCTATAAATAGTACTCCAACCTACCAAAGTACGGCTGGAAATATTGAACAAAAACTATGGAACTAAGTTTCCACCAACCTTCAGTATTTGTCACCTTACTGAACAGGCATAAAGGACAGAAAGAAAAACGCAAAAACTGATAATCATGCCTGAAATAGCCATCAAAAGCAAACGGTTTCAGTAAGAAGAAAGTTTAAGTTAAAAATGACAATGAAGTGCCCCTTCCTATAGAATTAAAGATTCACAGAAGTAGGGTCGGAAGGGACCTTGTAGATCTTCAAGTCCGACTCCCTGCCTGGGCAGGAGAAAAAACTGGGCTCAAATGACTCCAGCCAGGTAGGCATCAAGCCTCTTCTATAATTTCATCTTAAACATTACTAAAGGAAAATGGAAAAAACAAACATGAAAAATCTTGTGATACATCCTTGTAATAAACTGTCTATAACTCAAAAGGTAATTTAGGGCGTGTTTTATAAAGCCAAATTTAACAGAATTGTTCTACATATTAAACACTGTACAACACATTGCAACTCTGGAATGAGGCAATAAAAAAAAAAAGTAGCAAAATTCTGGTAAACAGGCTTCCTCAAAACTTCTCATAAATAGTATGTAATTTTCAGGATAATAATCAGTCTCTCTCAAATGATTCTATTATGATTTTTAAGTCACAATAGTGACAGCAAAAACATACAAGCAAAAAAAGTGCTGAGCACACATGGATCAAGCCACAAATATCCAGATTTTTTATTCATTGCTTATTTGCTAATTTGTTTGCTTTGTTTTTAAAGAGACATTTATTTTTAATGGGACAACTTAACCTTCTTCAAAGCTTATAAACAAAAAGCACACCCTTAGGGCAGATATCACATGCCTGTCAACCAGATCCATCTATCCCCCTGACAATAATATACTCAGTGTCCTGGCCAGGTAATCATGCCCCAGGCAACTTAAATTGCTGCCTAAAAAGATGCAGACACAACAATAAACTAATTAGGTATTTATGCAATTAAATTTTCCTCTGCGTTTCAATTTTAACCAAGTCACTCTACTGCAGTGGTGCTCAACCTTTTGGCCTCACAACCCATAATTAGCACAGAGCCAAGTCAGGTCCCGCACACATTGCATGCTGGGATAGGGTCCTGAAGGCCCAGCACCGCCCCCTGCATGCTGGGATTGGTCCCTGGGAGCCCAGCACCACTCCCTGCATGCTGGGATTGGATCCTGGGGGCCCAGCACTGCCCCCTCCCATCAGAATTGGGCCTGGGGAGCCCGATTCTGCTCCTTTCCACCTTTGCATGCCAGGATTCAGCCCTGAGAGCTTAACACCACCCACTTCCTGCTGGGATTGTGGACCCTGTGAGCTCAATGCCACCCTCTCCTGTCCCCTGCATGCCAAAATTGGGCCCCAGGGGCCCAGCACCATTCCCTTTGGGGCCCCCACACTGGAATTGGATCCTGCTGGCCCAACACTGCCCCCACCCAGCCCTGTGCACTGGGATCAGGTGTGTAACAGGGAACCCTAGCCCTGTCACCAGAAAACAAGTCCACCCCTTTCAGGCCAGAACTTTCTGGGCACAGAGTGATGGTAAGGAAGGAGTTACATGCCGAGTCTGGCCAGCTAGTCAGCTGACCGAAAGGGGCAGGACTATAAAAAACCCTGGGCAGAGTGGCAGTAAGGGGGTGGGGACAGCAGCTGAAGAGGAAGGAGCATCTCTGAGAGCTCCACACAGAAGCTGGATGAGTGGTCCAAAGGCAGGAACTATGGAAGCCGTGGGGAGACCACAGCTGTACCACAGCCAAAATTGCAGCCGACGAAAGGCAACTGAGGCATGAACCCTGCGAATGTAAGTGAACCTGCTGCTTTGCTTGATCATATTGGTTAGTGACCGGTATTATTTTTCCTTCTTTTTTTATTATTGAATAACACCGGTGACTTGGGTGAGGCTGTTAGGGGAAGACAGAGGCCTCATTTTGGGTACCCATGACAGAGTGGGGACCCTGGTGCCAGCAAGGGCGCAGCTTTTGGGGGGCAGACCCCATCACCTGAAGGGGTGCAATCTTAAAAAGACCAGGGAGGTCTGCCACACCTGGGGTGCAATTTTGTTTTGTTTTTTTTGGACTGAGAAGGTGCGAGTTCAGGGTCGTCCCCCAGGTTTTGAACTTGTGACCCCCTAGCTATGGGGCCGGCACCCAGACCTCCGGGTCGGGGGGCCAGGCTCCAGATTTGGAGCAGGAAAGGGGGCCACAAGTCTCAAAACACCAGCAAAGGCTAGAGCTGTAAAGTCAAACCCTGTTTAGTGGGTTTAGATGGGGAGGCCTAGCTAGAGAAAAACAGGGGTCAGGCCTGCGTAGGTGAAAGGCCCCAACACATACAATACAAGAGGCAGACTCCCACTTGCAAGAACATTATCATAATTATTTCCATCAAGACATGCCAGGAGAGTATAGGGTGGGACATAACTCCCAAGAAGGCTCCAAGGGTGCCCCACATAAAGCACGGATTACCAGGGAAGATGGCGCTGGGGAGGGTGACCTGTTACAAGGTGCCAGATTCAAAGCACAGGGTCCAAGGCTCCCTATGAGTCTGGAGATTAGGCAGGACAGGAGTGGCAACACCGCTCCCCTGCTGCCAAGTTTCTAGGCCTTGGGGAGCCCTGCAGGATGGATGACATGGTGCTGCAGGCCATATCTAGCCCACGGGCCAGAGATTGAGCACACTTTCTCTAATGAATGGTAATTTTGGTTTCTGACATTAGAAATGAAAGGATTGCTGGGATATAAAAGGATTGCTGGCCTAATCCTGCTACCCCAACACATTTGAAATTGATGCGAGTACTTGGACATGAAGGTACTTAATATTACTAAGAATAGCAGAACTGGGCACATAATATTTGCTGTTTTTATAAATACAAAGCAAATTTCATAAGCATTTTTCACATTGTTAGCAAGTCCAGTTCATTTAAGTTCTCTAGAACTCAACTGGGAGATAAAAATAGCTCTCTCTTTAAAAGGTATTGTGTATGATTGCTAAAGATGCTATTCCACAAAGAATTTTGTACCTACATTTGGAAAAATTTCCAGTTAAATCACTGTAAGGGTAAAAACAATCATCATATTCAATCCCATTGGAAAAGCTACACACTCACAACTCAGATTAAAAGTTTGGATCACATACTTATGTTTGACTTTGGACCCCACTGATCAGCTGTTGTAGTTAATACATTCTGGAATCCTAAACTGCCTCTTTTGATGTTCTGAAACTTAATTCTGTGGTTGAAAGGGAAAGCTTAGGGTGTGTTTGATTTGGAAAGGTACATTTTGAGTGCCAACAGAAAAATGAAAGCCTGCTGTACAGAAGGGTCCTGAGAATCTCAAAAAGACACGGAAGACACATACAAGTAAAACAAGAATAAAACTAGTGTCACATTTGTTCAGGTTATAAGCACATCTTCCTAATAATCCACAAATGTATTTTATATACCTTGAACAGTTTGTGTTTAAAGAGCATCTACTAGACTTTAGCAAAAGTGTGTGCACACACATGCAAGCAAAAATAAAAATTAAGAAGTATAGATAATATACAGGATTTTTAAAACTTGAGGATGCCTTGAAAAAAAAAAAAAACTCTGGCAAAACCAAACATAAAACGATATGATGCCAGAAATCAAACCTCATGCATTACAGGAAGCAGGCATGAGGAAGATGCATTATTCACGAACGGATTATAAGGGTTTTTTTCATATTGACAATTCAGTGAAAACTATTCAGCACCTACAAAACAAAAGCAGCAAAACTAAAAATCCCATTTGCAGGCCCCAAACATCTATCAACTTCACATTTTTTGGCTCTTTAAACTTTCTAAAAGGCAAATATGAATTAAATTCAGGAGGTTGAATATTGCCCTGCCAAAAAACTGGAAGTATCTGATCCTGGTACACAACAGTGACTAAAACTGTGGGCAAAGATCTGCCTAAAGTTATATAGATATGATCTAATGGCAGCTAAATTATATACTATGTGTACAGTTCTTAATGAAATCAATGAAGTACCAATGAATTCAAAGAGTTACACGAATAAGTTTGAGGGGAAAAACATCCAATTCTATAAACATGTATGTCATTTGTTAATTTTATAAGATATACAGCAGAAAGCCAAACTATTACAGCCCAATTAACCATATGTGGTAACTCTTTGTCCTATGATGTATAGTTAATCAAAAAAATTATTAGTGACTACTATATTCTAAGTCATGTACAGGCATTACATTTTTATTAGAAGTATAACCACTCTCCCAGAAAAACTAAAATGCACAAGCATTCATTCAGTTTCTCCTAGAAACATGCCCTGCCTGAGAGAAAAATCTTCCAGGTTGATACGTGGAAGATCACCCATGTGAGACAGTTTCTCTAGCAAGAATGAATACCTGTATGCTTCTGATAGACTCCTCTGTGATTGGGAGATTTCTAGCAGTGGAAAAATTCCTAGCAATTCCCAGGAGAAACTTCCACTGCTAGAAGTGAACATTTGTTTATACCCTTAGTCATCCACACCAACTATATCTATGCTCAAAAGTCAACCTTCAATTTACAATACAAAAACATTATTAACCAAGTAATTTGCAATGTCATTTTGTTATGCTGTATTTTCAGTCTTGCAAAAATAATAATAATAATAATAAATAAATCAACAAAGCCATTTATTAGTTTATTATATCTTGTTTATAATTGATATCACTTAAGTGTACTAACACAGCACTGTATTTCATTTCAGGTTTATGCAAGATATTAGTTAACAGGCCAGTTTTGAGGAGTTTTACACTCAAACTGAAAGTTTTCATAACTACATAGAGGTTAGTCCAAAATAGTGCAGTTGTTCAGGATACTACTTTACTCCCAATGACTTTTCCCCAATTGTTGAATTTCCATTTTTGCTCATAAAGTCTTGTGCCTGCACACTACAACTATGAAGCCAAAGTTGCAAAAAACTTGTGTATGAATTCTTCACAAAAAAATATATATATATGTATCTGTATGTTTATCTTGCATGAGCATTTACTGCAACCATGTAACTAGTGAAGAGGGATCCTGGCTTTCTGTTTAAAAGTCACAAATTCTCTGATTAAAAAAACCCTGCAAATTCTCCAATTTAAAACCCCCAAAATCTGCATTTTTCCATGATAAAAATGAAACACCACATATACACATACAAAATTGAACACAACAACACTTTATTAATACATTTCCTAATTGTTTTAAAATGGTAAGTCTACCAGTGCCCCATATCTCTACAAGAAAATAAATTCTAAATACCTATACATTTTGGCATTTGATTTTGGGTTTATCATGGAAAAATCAGAACTCCCCCAGCCCCATTTGCTCACCAGGACACAGGTTCAGCCATGGCTATGCCCCAACCATCGCTGTCAGGAGCTGAGCAGCCCTGATATGCCAGTGCCCTGCCAATGCCATTGCCCCATATCCCTGCTGGTGCCCCTCACTCCCCATCCCCACAAGCCACCAGGGCTACGGGGCTAGGGACTCAGGTGAGCAGCCCCCTGCCACACCCCCGTAGCAGTGCCCAAGCGCTGGTTGCCACCCACGGGAAGTAGCGACTGCTGCGGCAAAGCAGAGAACGGAGCCTGGCTCCCCCTCCCCATGGGTGACACAGCCAGAGCAGAGCCTGTGGTGATGGGGTAGATGCAGTCTTCCTGCAGCGGGCTCAAGGCTCCCCACCCTGCTGCCCTCCCCCAAGGCTTCCATGGCCCAGTGAGCAAGACCTGGTGCAGCAGGGCAGAGCTGGGCCAGGTGGGGAAGCTCGGTGCTGCTGTTAGGAGCTCTGCACCACCATGGCAATGCACCGCCTGCCCACCCAGCAGGAACGACGGGCACAACTCTGCACCACCACCCCCACTGTTGTCAGGAGGGCAGGGGGCGCCTCACCATGGCGATGCGGACCTCAGGGCGACGACACCAAGCTTCTCTGCCTGGCCCTAGTCTGCCCTGCTGCGCTGGGTCCTGTCTGCTGGGCCACACCCACCTCACATACAAATCTGGGGGACGCACCCCCCATACCCCTCCTGGGAGCATGCATATTACTCTGCCCAATCTTCTGAATCAAGCAGTAACATAAGCAGCAAAAATCAGTGCATAGCCTAAGCAGATCTGGAGTCCAGGGCATTTACACACTACCTTTTATGTTCAGGAAGACCATGCATCCCTGACTATAAATTGATTTAAGCACTTCAGCTATTTTATACATGTTTTCCATTTATTTTACAACTAAATATTTTATCTGAACTCCCTTTAGCCTCTTCTGCACTGCATGCAAAGTGCATCAGGAATATAACAACCCCGGTTGACCCCTTTTGTCTAACATATATATTACAATTAAAACTTTGCACTTAAATGGTGCCTCAGAAGTTCTAGATCCATTAACGATAATCATTATTATTTGTCCATTTTAGAAAATGGGCAAACAAACAGAATAAATTACTCGTCTATGGAAAGGTCTACGTTATTACAAAGCTAGGAACAAAGAGCACCCATAATAACATCATTACCTCCTTTTATGCTTTCTTCTCTGTACACACATCTAGAACTATTGTACATATTTAAGGAATCTACTTGTACCAGCACTTACAAATAGATTCCTTAATACAATAAAAGCTATTCAACATTTATTGTATATTATAACATTTTGAATCTTCTGACAATATAATTAAAAATATGCTAAACAAGCTTGTTGTTTTACATGATTTGGTGCTGTTATCCAAATATTTAGTCATTTCAACTTTTAAATAAGCTTCTGACAGTGTAAGAAAACAGAAAAAACAAGATCAAACTTAGCATTATTCCCCTTTTGATTTATTTTTAGGTCTGTAAACTTAACAAAAGAGCAGTTGTGAGACACCTTCTAAATCCCCTTCCCAAAAGCCAGCAATAGAGGAAAACAGATGCATCTGAATCAATTTTATTTGCAAGTGACTTAAAATACAAATTGCATTTACTATCCATTACCTGATTTCCATGAAGATCCAAAACATCGAGGTTCTTTAAATTTTCCAAATTTGAGATTTTCTTTATTCTGTAATATTTAAATGAAGATATTTTAGGTAATATTATTATTTCAACATTTTAGTTAAATCATTGAGTCTATCATTTATTCCTGAAAAAGTATAATGCAAGAAATAAGGTACCGACAAACTGAAATAAACATTTGTATTCCATGCAAGCTCAGAACATATTAGGACTCTATAATCATTATAACTATTAAATAAAAGCTAAAAATCATAACACCAGCATGTTTCTGCCACTAGGAAAAAAAAGGAAACAAAATGTCTTTCCCTTTACAAATAAGGTACTGATAGCTCTATTGTTAACAGAAGAATATTGCCATTGAAAGTTCTAAGTGATTATCTCTGCAGGAATTACAAAATGAACAGGTTATTTTGGGAAATATTAAATGAACCTAGGTAACTATAATAAAAGATAGTCTTTGGGCACCGCAGCTGCAGTTTCCGTAACATTTTCTACTTCCAATGTGGGCTGTAAGTACATAATCCTGTATTAGCCTTCGGTGTCCATCAAGAGTTCAGTACAGAAATAGGTATGTAATATAGGTCTAATTATTTGGTACCACATTCAGAACGGACTTGCATTCCCCAGCAAGTTAAAATGCTGATAGAAAAAAAAATATTTGGCTTAACTTAGTCCATAAGATATGTGAGCTGCATCTATAGAACAAAATTTGATTTTTCCTTGATACTTTAATATTAAATATGATAAATTATGCAACTTTGAGGGAAATTAGTAATCCTTTAACTAGAATTAAGGATTTTATGTGACTGGACTAACAATGAAGGTGCGAGAACTGTTGGACAAGCTTTCCAGGACACCTGAAACCCAAATGTTCTCGCAACTATACAGATACTACAAAAAAAACCCCTTGCCTTGGACATTTCGTAGACCAGGAATGCCCAACATGCAGCCCACAGGCTGTATTTGGCTGCTGGAGCCTCTTCATCAGGCCCCCAGTGCTGCCCCTGGGCCTGGTTAGATTCACACAGAACACAGTGCACACCCACAGCACTGACCCAGTCTGTGGGCAGGAGCTGGCCCACGGAACCCTTCCTCTTCTCCTCCAGCATACCCAGTGGCTGCTCCAACCAGGCTGGGACCAGTTCTGTGCTGATCTTGACCAGCTAAAACACGCACTGCATGTAGCACAGTCCGGCCTGAGGTGCAGCCATGCTTCACACCATGGCCCCCGGCCAGATTGTGCCACACATGGCACCCATTATGGGACATGTGCTGCCCATGATGCATGCTCCAGCTGGTCTAAAATGCAGAGCTGCATGCAATGTGGGTCCTGGACTTGCTGGAACATACCGCATGTGGCGCAACCCCAGAGCTGCTGGCATGCAGTGCAGTCCAGCCAGGGAGGACACTACATGCAGCATGACTGCAGCTATGGTCAGACTGTGCCACACACGGAGCCCATTTCAGCCACTCCAGGATCTGCACCACACACAGCACAGGTCCCAGACTGGCTGGAGCAACCACCAGATACCTAGGAGAGAAGGAGAGCAAGAAGGGGAGGGAGTCCGTGGGTCTGATCCAACCTGTGGGCTAGATGAGTTTGACATCCCAGTCCTAGACCATCACAGCTACAAGAATACTCTAACTCTATTAGGCCTTTAACAAAACTTATACGGAGTGGGATTCAAAAGAACGTTTGTTCAATTGTCCAAAGGCAGGAATTAAATTTATCAAGAGGGATATAAAAGTAATTAGGAGCACTTTTCCCCAAACCACTTTCCTGAAATCACCACCTTGTTTCAGTGACCATATTTCTATTCTAAAAGTATTGTTCCTTGAACCAAGTATTACTGATACGAAGAAGATCCTTCATGTCTAAAACCTTAAAAGGGCCAGTATATCTTTAAACAAGCACTAATAAAAACCCAGTTACATTTGCTGGAATGCTTCAAGAAAATTATATTTATCCCTAATTCTATAATAACAATACAATTTGTGCACCTCTTGAATGCAAGACAAAATTTACTTAAAATCACCAATTTTGCCATAAGACAATCTCTATATATACTGTGAAGGACTGAGAAAGTAGATTTTTTTCATTATTATACATCAGGTCTGCATTTACCAGTATACACAAAATACTACTGCGCCATGGAGGGCTATTTTCTAAAACTAAACTTTAAGCCACTTTGGCTGTGTACAACATGCAAATAATCTGTAAGGGTTCTCCCAGCTTCATTCTCCTAGTAGAAAAACTTATCAAGAGCCATACGTACAGATATTTGAATTCCAAAGCCCTAAAGAGTGGAGAGCTTGCAGTGCTGACACTATTTAATCAAAGCAGGCCCCTGTGCGCACAGCTCTGCTCAGCTCTGCTCTGCTGAGCTTAGTTTACCTGGCAACAGTACACAGAACAGCCCTGATTGGCTGACCATGACTGCCCGTGGTCAGTATGTGGTTCCCTGCAGCACAAGGTGGGGATTGCAACGGGGGCATGTTCTGCTCCCTACTGCAGCAGCAGGGTCCAGCAAGCAATACAGTCTCCTGGAGGGGTAGGAGTGGACATGGGGGTGGAAGAAGGGAATGCTGAAGGATCATGTTCTCTTCTGAGAGAACCACAGCGTATACATTCACTTTCACGAGAGAAACTCTCTTGGGAGTGATTTAACCCAGGTTATTTCTCCTGGAGTAGCCATTTTTACTTGGGAGAAAAAGCCTGAACATCTGTATATTTATAGTTTCTCCTGGGAGAGCAGCGACTCAGGAGAAACTAAATGTCTGTATGATAAACCAGTTTATATTCATATTTATTCTGTAGCTGCTGTTAGAGGAAAAGTTAACTTTTGTTCTTCCTTCCTGTTATATTCTATCCACTCTTTTCTTGTTTTAATTTTTCTTCCACTGCTATGCTAGTTCTCTTCTCTCCCACTACTCCCCTTCCTCCCATCTTCAGGTTTCCAAGCTCTCTTGTTCCACCTTTTTCTTGCTTGTAGATGCTGTTACTACATCCAGCTTCACAACTCAGTTCATTACTAACACTATTTTCCACGTCTGATAGAAAACACTAGTTTCAGCCATATGGAAAGTCTACGTAACCCTAAGCCAAAAAGTATGTAGTAAAACTGTGCATCAACTTTCCAGTATCTTGCTGGCTGTGACCAAAAGTACACTTAGTTTCAAAACATACCTAATTCACCCACCGCTGACATGCCATCAAGGAGCCTGTTTCATCTGACCTAAGATATAATGGGATCTGGGAAAAAAAAAAACTAATGCCCATTCAGTCTAATGCCACTAAATCAATAAGTGCATTAACTACAATATTACAGACCAACATAAGATTGATATTTTAGTACATGGCATATGGTAGGAGCAAACAGCTTAAGTTTAAGGAAAAAAAAATCATAAATGCAAAATACCTCAATACCATTTTATCCTATATATACACAGAGTGTATTTGTAATGTAAACGTTACCTATAAACTTAGAAGAGAACTAGCCTACCAGACTAATGGCAAAAATGGAACATTGCTCTTTGGGGGGTAGGAAATAACTGTGACCTAGTTCTTGCCTCTGCTCCTGAAGCCAATAATACAGAGGCAGCGTGCCCAACATTCAAGCCTGGGAACAATGAGAAGAGAACAGTGGCCCCATAAAAAAGCCACAGTAGCTGACATAGAACACATTGGACAAAGACCTGATCTCACCATTTTCAGCTACAAAAAGTGATAGGTTTTTAAGACTTCATGAGACAGGAGGTTCAGGGGTGGGGGAAGGAGTCAGGATACTAGCCTAGAAACACTGGCTTCTTGCACGTATCACAAATGTTACAGGTAAAAAAAAAAAAAAAAAAAAGTGCAATAAAGCAAGGGAAGAATGATTTCTGGGCCTGACAACATCTTTTCTCAAGCCAAGGCCTAACAGACCCTGAGGGGTTGTGCTCCTCTAATGTTTTTTCTGTTCTGTTCTAACTGCTGAGTCAAAGATTAAGTCATTATATATTATAAAGCCAACAGCATCACCTACTGGTTGACTACTTAACACCACATATATTATGCACATTCTGCAAAAACAAGTTATAAAATTTAAGAAACCCACAAGTTAAAAACAAAATAGTATTCATAAAACCAGTGTCTTCATGCAGCCATTTAATCAAAATGCAGCTCTTTACTGGTTCTCTCCCCAAAATACAGCTTTTGTATACAGCAAAATATATCAGTACTTCAGTGTTTAAAAACCATAAATTTTGTAGCATTTTAAGTGAGGTTTAAAATTTCCAGGTTAGATACTTAGTGCAACAATGCAAAAAAACACTTATGGACACATAATCTAAATCCCCCAGTAATCTATATTTCATTATTGTAATTCTTCATTATTGAGGGCTATCAAAGGAGAGGTGGGGGGGAAATGGAATGGCAAGGGGTTAAAATAAAACACTTCCTTAATAATCCACCTGATGAGCTACCTAAAAAATTTTTTCAAAGCAAGGCTAAAAAGGGTTTTTGCTGAAGGCAGTAAAGGCAAGTAAGCTGAACAGAGCCAAATCCTCTAGTTCTTAGTCATAACAAGTATTTCTACTTAAGTAATAACAGTATTTGGTAGTTTGGGGTTCCTTCCAACACTAAAGAACCAGAAAAATCAGTAGAAAAGTCTGTCTGCTATCTTCCCCTCAAGAAACTGGAAGCACATAAAGGAACTGGTTAATTGCCTGGTTTGTGTTATAAATCAGACAGATTACAAAGCTAATTTTGTGCTGTAAACGCAGGCCTTAAATAATGTATCCTTTCTATTAATACATTTTTATAGTCAATCATCATTAGGAGACAAAATTACATTGTTCTTGCATGTATATTTAAAAAGAAAACTTCATGGAGTTTTCCCTAAGTTTCAGGTAAAAGGCAAGGTTTTGTTGCATTTCATTTGGTAGAGTGGTGCAGGAAAAGCATTCTGCGCGAGCTACAATTATCTCTTGTGACATCTTCAGCATTTACTAGCTGAAGGTGATAAACTGATGTACAGGCAAAAAAAAAAAAGACAGAAGAAATGTGTGATGATTGGAGATGGATTACCTGAGACTAAAAGGCTAAACTGAAAAGGAAAATGCAAGCATGTTTCTGTAAATCAGTTTTTCAGTCATAAACAAAAATGTGTTTTGTGTAAAATGCTTTCTGGCCTGTTTAAAGAAATCAAACTGAAGAAATGGGCTAAAAAAAATGAGAACCTTTCAGTAGAAGTGGAAGGGCCCACACACAGAGCAATTACAGAGTTCTGGTTGGTAACAAATCAGTCAGAAGAACTTCATCACATGCAGTTTATTGACACTGTCTTGATTTTGGCAAGATCAGCTTTTTATGCACACACATACACAAACCTCTAACAAGTTTAAAATCATAGTTATAGAAGTGCAATACCAAAGGAAAGTATTTTACAATATGAAAGGAAATGCAGAGTAGTTTAGAAAAAGCAGCTCAAAAAGATTTAAAAACTTTAACATATGAACATGGACCCAATGACTGTTTAGAACAGAAATGACTAACACATGAAGCATATTAAGAGTATTTTTCCAATAGTTCCTAAGAATGAACACCAGGACACATTCAGCTATACCTTTTACTTCAGGTCTTGTCCTCTTTTAATTGAAGCCCCAAGTTTGAAGGGGCGGGGAAAAAAAACAGTTCTGACTCTTGGTCAATCTTAAAAAGAATATAGATTGTTCTATTTATTCTAACAAATGTTGGTATCAATGTGGGAAAATGGGAACACTCATGTAGTTGGTGAGACTGTTTAGTTTCCTTGAGCTTTCTGAATGTAAGCCTCCTCCTAATTTTTCTTATTAAACAAGGGGCTTGTTCCCACAGACTCTTTCAGTTGAGGAAACCCAATTATGAAAATGAATTCCAGCAAAAATGAAACATTTTCTTGCCATGATGTGTTTATTTTGGGAGGCATATATAGTCTGCTCCCAACCTTACTAAGGCTGACTAAAATGTAGAATGCAATTCTTTTGAAAAGCTTCCTTCCTGTTAAATACAATAAACTCATGCATATTTAAAAACGGTTCATATTTCTGAATACCAGAACAAATGAAGGACATTCTCCATGCAAAAATCTATTTACTACTAAAACCAACCCTACCTATTTTTCATTATTAAAAGTATCAAAAATACCGTACTCTGGATCATTTCAGCCTATCTTCAAATTTGATTAAGTTCCTTTAAAGCAATAAAAAAGTAACATGCAAATAGTTCAAGTTTTGTTTAAAATTTAACCTTAAAATACAATCCTGTCCCAAATATTTTTAGTTTAATATTTAACATACCAGAATTTCAATGTAATGTTTACCTTGTTACCCATATAAAAAAAAAGAAACCTTTACCAAGCCATTTGCAATATATTTGGTACCCTATTAAGTTTGCATTATTAATACCAGTACTGCAAAACAAAAAAAGTTTTAAAAAATTTAAGTCTAATATTTTAACTTAATAGGTCAAACCTTTTTTATTTCTTGTGGAGTCATTAATATATCTCAGTGGAACCAGTTCTTCCTTGTTATAACTTGTAGCAACAAGGGGAAAAAAAAGTTTTTTTAATTGCTGTACACAAAACGTTCGTAACATTTCTGTAGCTAAAGTCATCATGCTCACAGGAATAACTGGCAATCCCTGAAAGAAAGGGGTTAAATCTACTCTTCTTTTTTGAGTTTTTTGAAGTCTTTTAAACCAATAAGTGAAGCTGAGGGCAAGACAGATAAGACACCTGTGTTTTAACGCATGTTTCTATGGAAACTCTTTGGACTGGTGCCTGGTATCTTATAACCCAAGGCTGTTCTTCATTTTTATTCTTTTCAAACTAAATTGATTCAAGTTCATGTAGATTCCATTCTACCCTTGTCAGTTAAGTAAAAAAGCACCCCGATCACAGGCAAGGGTTTGATCAAACAGAACGTAAGCTTGAAAAAGGAGAAGTTTGCTATAAAATCCAGAATCAAGCCGAAAGAAAGCAGTCATAACAAGGAATTCTTAGGAACAGTATAGCAAGCCTGATGTTTGAGAGGGAAACGTTCAGTAGTACCCAATTTGTGGCTTATTTCAGTAAAATGTAGTTCAGGAACAAAACACCAGGAAAAATCTCCTGCACCAAAGATGATTTATGAAGTACCTAAGGAATCAGTTCCTGTAAAGCCAACAGCCAATGCTCCTTGAAAAGTTACTGTGTCTACTTTTCTAATCAAAAATAAGAAAGTGTGATTTTGGTGAACTAAATCCAAGATTATGGGGGATCTGAGAGATACTTCCACAAAAAATGAGAGATCAACTTATCCAGAAAATTCATACCGGTTTTAATAATTATATTTTAGTTATACAAGACAAGACCTTGAACCTTAATGTTCTAATGAAACCTGCTATCTAGCCATCTGTAAAGTACTAGTGAGGGAAATGTAACTACACAATCCACAAACTATAGGACACATTTACTTAAATCTTCATATTTATGACTTTGTATATATGTTCTGATATCCCGGTGTTTATTTTGAAACAAGATATGATGATGGGCAAAAATCCTTATCAGTTATATCAACACAAACCACTTAAAATCTACTACATAACTCAGACTTTTCACAAACGTTATGATCAGAATCTAACAATTTATGCTCTGTTGTTCAACAATACTGAGCATTAAAACAATATTAAAACACCTAGAGCTATGTGCAGCTTTAGTCCCAAGTTTGATTCGGCCCAATTCAGTGGACAAATCTCTGAATCCAAATCAAGTCAGGAGACCCTGTAATTTCTCTGAATTGAATCGGAACCCTCTAAACCGATTCAGCGATTCGGACATAGACACAACTTTAAATGTTTCATCTACATAATTCAAGATACAATCCATGAATGCTGAAATGTTGGGACAGATGGAGTACCACAGGAGTGTAGGGGGGGGTCCCGACCACACTCAGCAGCAGAACCAGAAGTGGACCAGAAGG
>NW_017728911.1:13236292-13240234 GCF_001723895.1 Crocodylus porosus | reverse complement strand
ACTCCTGTGGGACACTCCATCCACTCTAGCATTGCAGCGTTCGAGTCACACCTGGTATCTCAAGGTACGCAAAATAACATTTAAAGCTGTGCCTATGGTCAAGTCACTGATTCTCTGAATTGGCATCCAATCTTCAGATTCGGATTCAGCCGAATTGAAAATTGGGGACAGTGATCAGAATCAATTAAATCGAATCACTGTTCCCAATTCAGGACGAATTCAAATTGAATACTGCCCATTTCACACACATCTACAAGTGACTGCTACCTCCCACACATGGCAGCCAAGGATCGGGAGCCCACAGAGCAAGAAGCGTGCCGGATGCAGTCACTAGGTCCCACAGCCCTAGGTATGGGGACACGGGTTGGGAGTGAGGGGCACCAGGACAGTGCAGCGGGAGAGAACCAGCATATTAGACCTGCTCAGTGCCACAAAGCAGCGAGGGTGGACAGCCACAGCTGGATCCATATCCTGGTGAATGAAGGGGCAGGGGAAGCTCTGATTTCTCGTGACAAAAAATAATAAAATCAAATGCCAAAATATATAGATATTTAGGATTTATTTTATTATAACATTTGAGGCACTGGTAGGCTTCCAAAGTGCTTTAAAACTGTAAATATCAATAAAACATTGCATTCAACTGATACCTATATAGTAGTGTTTTATTTTAATTGCAGACAAACATGGATTTTAAATCAGACATTTTGGGATATTTAAAATAGAGAAAACCAGGATCTCTGAATTTGTAACTCCGCTTTCTGACTTCAGAACTAGTGAATATTTACTTCCAGAACAAGTGAGCATTAGCCTGAACCTAAAATTGGGAACCCTACAAATCTTTAAGGATTGTATTCTGGATGTCTTTTTATGCTTTAGAAAATGTATTGTACAGTTATAATCTTAAAATTCGTAGATTAATATTGCCAGCTAACATATAAAATAACATATTTAGACAACCTGGTGTGTAGGAGACGTGCTGAGGTCATCATAAAGATTTCTGAGAGAGGTTGGATAGCAAAGCTATTCAGATATCAAAACAAATTTTCACTATTACACTATTTCCTTTGCTTTGGCTTGGTAGTTTTTTTCCAGCCATGACATTGCATGACCAAAAAGAGAGATGTTTGAGTACTTAGTATTCATTTCTTAATTTCAATTCTTCAATGCATGTTCTCACTGTGTTAAATGAAACCATAGCAGACAAAGAGAAGTATGAACCCAAGGCAAAAGATGGACAAGATCATGAAGAGCCCTAAATAACAACAGACAGAACTGCCCAACTTCCAATACAGTATTTTACTTTCCAAGACAAACTCTTTCTCTCAGAGAATATAACTACAGATTACACAGCCCTAGCAAATATAAACAGATGTTTAAAAGATGTCACCAAATACAGCCAAAGCCAATGCTACTATCCTATAATTTTTTTCAGCATACAACACTGTCACCCTTCTAGCATCACGTCTACACATGCAATTAGTATACATGAATAAACTCCAAGGAGGCTTATCACTCCAAAGTTTTTTGTTCCCAGGCATGCCATTTAAACATGTGCCCAGGAGCAATTATCTTCAGAGCAATCAGCTCCGGAGTTTACTCGTGCACAGCATGTGTGGTAGGAGCAACTGCGGCTGGCACAGAGCCCCAGGGGTCAGTCTGCCAGATGAGGGCTGCTCCAACCAGGCTCAGTATACTGAGGAGGGGCTGGCTGGGGCATGAGGGTGCTTCAGTCCACAGCTAGCCCCTGCCCTGAACCACCCTTGTGCCCCAGCTAGCTGAATCAGCATCTACACATGTAGTGCTGCGCGGAGAAAAAACAAATAAACGAACAAAAAAAAAACACCACACCCTCTGCAGCAGGGTAGTACTTGTATTTACCTGCTGCGGAGTCCATTAAGTTTCCTATTAAGGGTGCAAGTGTTGACACTGTGACATTTTACTGCTGAGCTAATTAGTCAGCTCTGCAGTAAATGCCACATGTAGCCATGCCCTGTGTGTTTTACTGTTTGACAAAGCAGATAATCAGCAATTAGTTAGCCTTCTGAGATGTTTAACAGCAGTAAACATGAAGACTGATGCAATGAAGTTATTAAAATAAAATAAGGTTAAGATGCACTGTCATCAGGTTTGGAAAGCAATAATACCTGCCCTTGGCACAGCACAACATGCACCCCCCCACCTTGCAATCTTTGTTTCACTTCCCTTACTTCAGCGTCCATTTCTCCAACAGAAACTAGGGAAACAGGGATCCCCAGATAACTTTGGAAGTTCATTTTCCCAGGTCAAAGGTTCATAGATGTAGGGTCAGAGAGAACCTGAGCACATCATCAATTCTGACTCCCTGCCCTGGGCAGGAATGAATACTGGGCTCATATGACCCCTGATAAGTTTAAGCTCATATGACCTCAGTTAGGTAGTTATCAAGCCTCCTTTTAAAGACCCCTACGGTCGCTTCCCTTGGAAGCTGGTCCCCAATTTTAATTACTGTTCCGGTCCCCATGGAGTACACTTATACTTCTAGTTGAGAATATGGACTCCAGTTCTTGGAATAATGTAACGAATTCCACTTTGTAGGGGAAGAAAGACAGAAACAGGCATAAGCAAGAAGACCATTACCACACTAGGAGACAACAGTTGTAGATGCCTGGTCACACAAAATGGCAAGTTCCAAAGCAAAAACACTGAATTTCCACACATGCTAGAAATGATGCACCATGGAATCATAGTATCCATAAGATGCTGACTGATAGGAGTCAACATGTAGCTCCTGTGGGCAATGTCTCAACCTGGAACTTGGCATGCAACAGCTATTACACAATAATGTATATCTGCCAGTTCAATTCTTTCTTTTTACCTGTTTTTCCCCAACAAGAGGACACGTAGAGCTCTCAGTGTCGAAAGTCCACTTATTTCCTCTATCTGATTATCATATAAATCTAAGAAAACAAGATGCTGCAAATTAGAAATATTCTGGATGCGAGTTATAAAATTATGCTGGAAGTTCAAAAGACGAAGATGCTCTTCTCCATCAATAATTGGGCAAGCTGTCAGTTTTTGCCTGAAAAAATAAAAAACTTCAGTAACAATTTAATCCACAAGTGCAAATTAAGTGATTATATTTTCTTCATTCAAAAATAAAGTACCTAATTAATCAAAGCACACTTTACAAAGAATTAAATATATTTGTAAAAAATATTATACAAACAAGAATTCTATTTAAAAATATCCTGCAAACATGTTTTATATTTCACTTTAATTTTGTTTTCCTTGTTTTTCTTGAATATTGTTTTCTGCACTGATTAACAACATGTAGCAAAACAATCATTTAATTTACTTCAAAAACTTGGAAATAAAGGATGGTAACAATGCTTCATATATTTGATATAAAATATATATATTGAGTTGTTTGAATCTTCCAGACATTTAACAGCATTTAGTCACTGTTTACTACCTCAAATTAATTTATTTAATTTTTACTGAACTTCTATTAAAAAAATAAATAAATGAAGACCATGTTAAAACATGAAAATGCTGTACATAAAAGAAATACAAACTATAGGCCTTGATTATATCCCATCTAAAAATTCTTTCATGCAATCCACAAAAAACTGCCAACTCTATATACTCCAAAGGCTGGTAGCACAATCATCAGTGTTAGGACCTGGTGGCACTCTACTGTGTTACCACACCTCAGCTCCTTTAATTCTTCAGACAAATGATATTCAGAAAGTTAGCTGACTGTGCTATTAACATTAAAGAAGAAATCTTTTCATACAAATCAAGAGAAACAATGAGCTCTAAGGAAGAAAGATGATCTTGGGGTCAGTACTTCAAAAGAAGACCGAGTTTAATTTCTGAATTTCCACAGACTTCATAGATTTCATAGACATTAGGGCTGGAAGGGACCTCAGGAGATCATCGAGTCCAGCCCCCTGCCCAAAG
>NW_017728911.1:13230243-13236281 GCF_001723895.1 Crocodylus porosus | reverse complement strand
GAGGGGGTGTCTGGGGGGCTTTGGGGGAGCGGGGGCGCAGCAGACTTCACCCGCGTGTCTCTCACTGCTCCGGAGCCTACCTGAGTGGTTGGTTTTTTTTGTTGTTGTTTTTTTTGGGGGGGGGTTTCCCTGTTTGGCGGGCCCTTTTAAACTACGCGCATCCTTCCTATGTAACCTCGAGTAACACAGTTAACCTGTCGGGCCATACCTTAGCATTACAATGGAAATGATACTTCTCATCTTAAGAATACTGCAAAAGTAAATTCTGAGTAGAGTTCAGACATTATGGCGATGGTAGATGGCACAAATTAGGGCTCCTGAGCATTACAATAATTTACACCGTGTATTACTATTACTATATTTTGGGCATGTCAGAATTCAGATCATAAATACAATAGAGGCTAAAGTGCAAAAAAGTGTGCCCATTCAATTACAACCAAAACAATAGTATCAAACACGAAAAAAAAGTTGGCTTCCAAACTGAGACCACGTATGGAATGGAATAATTGCAAATATTCTGACATCTTGACGGTCTATTCAGGAATGTGAACTATTCTGACACACTGTTAACACAATCCAAGCCTCTTAAAATAGTCTGTATTTTCCTTACGGAAAAAACATGATAGTTGCACTCACCCCATCAATATCCTATCAGAACACTGCTCACCTTTCAAAGGTTAGTCTGTCAGAGTTCAGTATTTTTTCTTCAGCAGTGCGTTGCAAAATGGAAAGTGCTGTTATTGATGAATTACTCCCAAAGTTTGTATTATCTATTGGAACATTAAAGTAGAAATTTCAAAATTTTAAATTACAAAATAAAGATGGAATATTTCTAGTTGTTAAAAATAAAGATATGGATTACATGTATGTACAGTGTGACCCCCATCATTGCACTTAACTGGCACCATCCAACATTTTATTAAAACATTCACACATCTTATCTGCTATTTTTAAACGTGCAACCATCCCACATATCCATTTTTAGAAATATGCCCAAAAATGTTAATGAATTTAAGTAATTTCACACCAACTGACTTCGTAAGTTTGCTACATGATTGAGCACTCGGTGTCATTCAGACATCAGACTACTACTGGCTGATTTGATAGATTTAACTTCACTATCTGAAGTGCAAAGAACAGAGCCAGCCTTAGGGATGGGCAGCATGAGTAAGCCCCATGACCAGGGCTTCCTGGGCAATGTCTTGGTCAGGGGGATGTCAGTGGCATTATGCAGCTCAGCAAGGGAGGGGTAGCAAGTGCAGCTCTAGTATTACTGTTTAGTGGAGCCAAAATTAGGACACTCATTTAACTTTTCACTGGCCATGACCCTTGCAAGTGTGTGTCAATGTGCTGGAACATTCATTTTCATTTTCACTGGCTGTGAAACTTGGAAGGAAACAAAGTGTCATAAGTACGTAAGAAGAGAGTGTCAGGAGTACAGAACAGGAAATAAAAAGCTCAGTTAATGACTGCAATTAAAAAAAAATATGGAGACACAATGAAAGAAACAAAAACAAAAAATCTGAAATCTGTTAATGACAACAGTCACAACAGAAACGCCAGATGAAACATGCTTGTATGATCCACAATTCAATTTCCAAGAATCAACACAAGAGAAGGAAAGAAGCCAGAAATGAAACAGAAATTCTTCATCTGAACCAAAACAGTGATGATGCCACTAGTGATAGAGATGAAGCTATTCCCGTTATAGGCACTGGCAATGCCATTTCTGACCAAAAATTCTAGATCTGCTCAAGACCAATAGTTCATCAAAAGTAAAAAAAGACATGGTTTTTCCTCCGGATGAACAGAATAGACATTTTTCTATGATGTTTTCATAAAAAAATCTTGAAAATGGCAAAGTTCTGAAGCAGTGCTGGCTGCGTTTGACTCAGAGGCCGTTAACAAGGTCTTCCGTTTCTGATGCAAGCTCTTGGACTTGAATCCAAAATCATCCCTAGCTTTTGAGGGGTTAAATGATTGGAAGCACATCTCAGATTCCTGTACATCATGAAAAGTTGTCTAGCAATTTCAGCTCCTGCCGAACGTGGGTCTAAGCAAAGCAAAGGATAAAACAGAATAACTACACAACCTTCATGTTAATCTAGGGTTTAAACCAGCCCCACACACTCATTATAAAAAGTGTCAAATCAGTGATGAATGTGAAGATTATGAAAGTCAAAAATCCAGAAGTCAAGTTCAAAAATTAATTTTTCAGCCAGCTTACAGACATGGTGAGCATGTCCATGAAAGAACACTTTGAGCAAATGAATCACATGCAAATCTTTGCGGTTTTCTATATAATGTAATACGACTCCCAGACAAAGAAACTTTGAGGCAGCACTGTAAGGGCCTTCATTGCGAATTGACATATGAAGAGAGCGGACCTTGACAGTGTGAACCCCTACAAAGAACTTGGCTATCTCCAAAGTTTACTTCCAACAAAGTGTAGTGTTTCCCAAGAAGTTCTACAATTTATTTATGATGAATTTTGCAACCACTTCCAAACACATGGACAGCACTCAGGATCTGGTTCACCATGTCCATATAGGTGGTGAGCAGTGAATGGAGCTTCTTGAAGTTGAATCTCAAAAACATGTTTGCAATCGAGAGATGACAGGCTATCTTTGCTGGCCATTCTATCTAGGGAATGTTGTGGCTCAAGACAGGGACCTGTCACAAGCAATTTGAGAGTTAGCAGCAGCAAAGACATGCAGAGTTGCCTTCTGAGCCCTGGAATCTTAATGAACAAAGTTTAATTTGTTATAGTTATTTAATCAGTTTAGTGTTTAATTTAATGTTTAGTATATTTGTCACAGCTATGAAGTTATATTTATGACACATCATTTATTATCTGAATAAAACTGAATTTAATTGGACTGACTTGTGTCATTTCCTAGATTTTATAGACATTTGGGCTGGAAGGGACTCCAGAGGATCATCGAGTCCAGCCCCCTGCCCCAGGGACAGGAAGTCAGCAGGGATCATAGGATCCCAGTAAGATAAGCATCCAAATGTGTCTTGAAGGCGTTCAAAGTGGGTGCTTGAACCGCCTCTGGCAGCAGTTCATTCTAAACCTTGGGGGCTCGGACAGTGAAGAAATTCTTTCTTATCTCCAGCCTGAATAGGTCACGGTGGAGTTTATCACCGTTCAATTTTGTCATCCCTTAGGGTGCTCTGGTGAACAGACGTTCCCCCAGATCCTGATGAGTACCCCTGATAAACTTATAGGTGGCCACCAGATCACCCCTGAGCCTGCGCTTTTCCAGGCTGAAGAGCCCCATGTCTCTCAGCCTCTCATCATAAGGTCTGTTTTCCTGACCTCTTATCATGTGCATGGCTCTTTTCTACACCCTCTCAAGATTCTTCCTCTTCTGTTTTCTTTAGTAAATTATTTAAATTTAAAAAAAAACAAACTTTTGAGATTAAACCCTTATTTCTAAATTGGGGGAGGGAGTGGGGAGAGGGTGCCAAAACACAAGCTCACCCAGGGCATCACTTTCCCTAAGGCTGGTTCTGTTGCGAGAGAGGAAGAACAATTGTATTTTACTTTTCTTTCCCCTACCGTGAGCCTAACTGGCTATGCCTGAAATTAGACCTTTTTAAGAAACAGAAACATGCGAGGTAAGTGGGGAGCATTTAAAAGTAACAAAGTAAAACAAACAAAAGTACCATAATAACATAAGCTCCAATTAAGCAAGTGCTGAACATAATTCCTCCTAAACATGACTGTTCTTACCACCTGCTAGTAATTGGCCCCATATTTTGGGAAGGTGGTGGTGACTATTTGGACTGTGGATCACAACACAGATTGTGACTCTTGATTCCACAGTTAATAATTAAATAATATGAAACCAAAAAAGCCTTCAATTTCAGCAAATTATATACAAAATCCAAACAGTACCCAACCCTTAAACTTGCTTGGAGAGCAGTCTACTTAAAAATATTTTTCTCAATAATATTCTTCATAAATAGGTCATGATGATGCACATATCCCAACATAAGAACCTGAAGTAGTAAGTGTCCACAAACTCACCCTGCCCTTCAATTAAAATTAAATGTAAGTTGAACCTGGGAAAGGCAGACAGTTTGAAATACTTTCCCCTGAGCCGCAGGGGCTCCGCGAAGCAACAACAGCTTGTTCGTGTTTATCACCACGAAAAATAAATTCTTATCTTAAATTGAGCATCCTTATAGTATCCATGTATCTGCATGGATACTGAGATTAGGTTGGGTTCACTTTTTGTACTGTAACCAGGGATCTGAGTTTCCGTTTGCTATGGAAAATGGCCATTTTCTCCTTTAAACTGAGAAACCCACATATTTTCTCTTTTAAAAGACAGAAAACCATGGATTTTCTCCTTTAAAAGGAAAAAAACCATGGGAAATGGTGGGTTCCCTTTGCAGGCTGGTAGAGTTCTAGTCTACATGGTGCTTCTTGGAGCTGAGAGGCAGGGGGGGCACCATGTGCATATGCACTCTCACGCATACACATGGCAGCCAGGAAGCAATGGAAAGCAGCTCCTGAGCTCCCTACAGGTAACTCTACAGGCGCAGGGGCACAGGCTACACACTGAGGGGTGAGGGGGGTATGTGCCTCCCAAGATTTTTGCACACACAGCAGGGCTGCAGCTGGGCCAGGCCAACTCCAGAGGAACTACCTCTGCAGCCCAACACACAGGACCCTGTGTGGGAAGAAGCGCTGCGCCGCCATGGCCAAGGTGAGGCATGGCAATGGCAGAGGTGTGCTCCCACTGCTGCTGGGCAGACAGGGGGTACCCCACCTTGGTGGCCATAGCAGCACTGCATTCCCTCCTGAGCCGGGTCCCACCCATTAGGTTGCAGAGGCAGCTCCTGTCTGAAGCTGGTCCAGCCCTGCTGCAGCCCGCATGCCCCACTGTGGGTGCAGAAAATCTCAGGGGACATGTGCCCCCCATCCCACACATTTACTGTGCCCATACCCCCCTTTCCCACACACTCACTCCCTTGTTCACACACTGGGGGCAGGGGGAAGCCACTGACTTATCAGGGCTGCTCAGCACCACAAAGCAGTGGAGGGGAGGGGAGGGGAGCCACAGCTGGATCTGCGTCCTAGTGAGCAAAGGAGGCAGGGGGAGCTCTGATTTCCCATGATTAAAAAACCAGCCCCTCCCCCTACTCCCCCAAAAAAGTAAAAATAAAAATCAAATGTCAACATTTATAGGTATTTAGAACGTATTATAACGATTGAGGCACTGATGGGCTTCCAAACTACTTTAAAATTGTAAATATATTAATACAACATTGTGTTCAACTGATACATACTATACACATGTATGTACAGTAAAAGCTTTGTTATCCAGCACCCGTGGGGAATGGAGAGTGCCAGATAAAATATGCCAGATAACTGAGCAGCCCAAACAAGCGTCTTTGCCTGTTCAGGCCGCCACCTGTCCCGCCACATCTGGGGTGCTGCCGCCCCTCCTGCCACATCGCCACCAGTCCCATGGGCCCTGTGGGCTCCGAGGGACAGGGAGGAGGGACCCACGCAATCTGCTATGCCATGGGGGCTTGGCAGCCCAGGCTGCTTTCCCCCAGGCCACAGGGGCTCCGCAAAACCCTTTTCCTTTTTCACTTACAAGCTGTCATGCTGGTTAACAGAACATGCCAGCTTGCAAGGTGCCAGTTAACACAACTTTTGCTGTATACATATACATATAGTCTAATATAATAAAAGCCTTAGTCTGTCTGTCTGTCTATAATGCTGCAGGCTAAGTGCATATGTGCCGCCCAGAGGGCACACACCAATTGGCTGTGAGGGCCCAGAGCTTTATGGACAGAGGGAGCGAGGCAGCCACCACCCCCCACCCAAAAACAGCTAGCAAGGAAGGGGAGGGGGAGGGGACCAGGAAGGGAAAAGGGAAGGGGGGTTACAGTGGCAGTGCCTCCACTGCTACAGCCCACCCATCTGCTGCTGCTGCCGCTACCCAGCCCCAACAACAGCCAGCAGAGAGGGGGAGGCAGCAGGGACAGAGGGGAGGGAAAGGAGGCAGGGATGC
>NW_017728911.1:13221443-13230143 GCF_001723895.1 Crocodylus porosus | reverse complement strand
TTGTGTGCAGCTGCATGCAGAGTGGCGGCAGCCACTTGCAAGCTCTCCTCCCCTCTGACCCTGGGAGCCAGCAGTGGCACAGAGTACTTCAGCAAGAGCCTACAGTATTTAATATCTTTATTTTCATCATTCCTCCAAACTCAGCCAGCTATTCCAAACTCAGGCAGAGTTAGCACTTATCTGTTGCACATTTTTTCCCTCCTTTTTTGAAAACTTAACAATGACTTCAGCAAAGCTGAGAGAATAATACCCCAAATAAATAGACTATGACAATCAAACGTGCTGAACTGCTGCTACAAAGAATGGCTGTTAGAGTTGAAACCGAGTGCCTTCTAGGAGGGAGGGAGGGTGGCCAAGAGCCAGGCTGTGCTGCCCAGCAAGGCAGGCAGTGGCACTGGGCGGGAAGAGGGAGAGGCAGAGCCCTCAACATTCTCCTTACCCCCACACCAGAGCCGCCTTTCCCAGCGCTGTCACACACATGAGAGGGGGCACAGAGTTCCCAGCCCGAGCCAACCCAGCCCAGGCATGTGCGCAGCTGGAAGGACACAGCTGGGCAGCAGCTCCCTGCCGGGCAGGGCACAAGGAGCCAGGGGGACCAAGACAGAGCTGCAGGTGGCTGCCTCATTGTGATGGAAAGTGGAGGGGGGAGGGTGCACATGCGTTTCTGTTCATGGCAGGGAGAGTGCATTTCTGTCTGTGTACACATGCAGAGTAAGTAAAGTGCATGCCCATCTGCATGTGTATGCATATATGCTCATGGCAGGAGGGAGAGTGTATGCGTCTCTGTGTGTCCATGTGCAGAGTGAGTGAATAGAATGCATGCCCATCTGCGTGTGTGCATGCATGCGTCTGTGTTCACAGCAGGGAAAGTATGTTTGTGTCTGCATCCATGTGCAGAGAATGAGTGAGGAGAGTGCATGCCCACCTGCGTGCGTGCGTACATGCATGCACATGGGTCTGTGTTCCTAGCAAGGAGAGTATGTTTGTGTCTGTGTGTCCATGTGTAGAGAGAGTAAAAATAGTGTGCACTGGTCTGTGCATGCATGTTTGGCCATAGCAGGAGGGATGGGGATGCAGGGAGCAGGGAGAAGAGTCAGCATGTGCTCCCTCATCCTCTGCCCCCCTGCCCACAGCCCAGACCATAGAGGGAGGGGACCTCCAATTTTGTGTTTGGCCAGGGCCCCAGTACACATTAATCCTCCTCTGGCCATGAAGCCAGATGCGGAGTGGCAGGGTGTGGGGGCAGCGCATGGGGCCCCCATCCCCACCCCCCGTTTCCCCCAGATCATTCTTGATGGGCAATTGGCTAGATGTTTCATTTTAAATCATGGATGAATGCAGATTTGGGGGTGTTAAATCAGAGAATTGGAGATTTTTAAATAAAGAAAGCCAGGACTCCCCAGTATAGCCTTTTTAAGCACCCTGCTCCTTTTGGCCAATTACTGTAGCCACCCTGGTATTAAGAAAATAATTGCTACAACAAAATAACTATTGATAAAAAATATAATTAATTAATAGGATGCCAGAGAAATTCTATTAAATAAGTTTCACCACAGACGTTCAGGCCAATACACACAAGATAAAATAAAACTTTAAAATAAAACTGACCCCGAGCAGAAAGCATGAGCATAGATTTAAAAAATTCATATATATAGTTTTTACCAACATGTGATGAAAAGAAACATCTCTCTCATAACCTTTCAATAAGACACACAATACATACAATTCGCAAGTATTTAGGCCAATGTGTATCAGAGCAAACAAGTGCTCAAGGTTACCTGAAATATGAGAACCAAGAGTATGGCTCTCCTGCCGGGGTCTGGATTTTGCAGTTGTGTAACCAGAAGAATCTCCAAATGCAGAAAGTGTTCCTGTACTTTCTTTGAATTCCAGAGCAACAGGGTCTGGAAGATTGGCTGCTACATACACTTGTTTATTACGTACCAAAGGACTTAAAATTCTTCCATCTCCTGGAGGAAAAAAACAACATAAATCCGCAACTGACTGCATAAAATCAACTGTATAAGGCACAAAGAAGTTTCTTGTACACAGAACACTCTTACTGAAGAGCTGTTTAGGGATGGTGGGGGTTGTTTCTTTGTTTTGAATCTGCTCCACCATATATTTTTTAATTTTCTTATAACTCACAGTAAAAGTTACAAAGTGTTCAAGAAACTGCTATTCAGCTAATTCAATTGCTGAAGAAATGCAATAAATTGAGAAGGAAGAAAAATCTTAATACCTGGAAGGGCTTAAAAATAGCCTTCTTCTATGAATGCTGGATGTACCACTTCTAAAGTCTCTATCAATGCAGAACTACAGCACAGATAGTGACAAATTATTTCCAACAAATTCTAAATAATTACTTCTAATTTACATCTATAATTAACACAGTTTAGCTAAAGAAGAAAAGACAGATTGATTTGAGGTCTTCCAACATTACCTTGTCTTCCTGCATAGTTTTTTTCTAAGTCATGTTGCAAGAGCCTACTGTGGAAAGATGACTGTTCTTTATTTATTCTGAGTTCAAACTGTAATACAATATTAAAATGAGATATACATGAAACATTCTACTTAATGCAAATAACGTACTGTCTTTAAATATAAATTGGTTATTAGTTATAGATTTTCGTTAAGATAGCTATCTGTGTGTTCCGGAAAATTATGAATAGTAGAATTACTTTACTCAATAACATAATTCCTAACTTTCACCATTTGGTTTAAAAAAGAATACACAATCATCACTTTCTAAAATTAAAACATATTCTAAATATCTAAAATAGATTAAAGTCTCATTCATTCAAAAATGATTTCATCATCAACAAAAAGTGGGCAGAAAATACAAATAATATTGCAGTTAGGGCAAAATGTTCAAAGCTGCCCAAAGAATCCAAACACTAAAATCCCATCAAAATTACCAGCAGCTGGATGTCCAAATCTTTCCTGTAGCTTTGAAAAAAAATCTCAGCCTAAATTTTGATATGTAAAACAGATATCCATTAGAAAAGTTACCATACCTAACATCTTTACTTTGAAAATGTACATTTATGATTCAATAGATGGTACCGTACAGCTGTATGACGTACAGAGTCCAGGAAAAACAGAAGCAAAGCACAGCAAAGTGCTGACGCTTATTTTGGACTTGCAATAAAACAGGCTAGCTGCAGTGCTTCTGTTTTATAAAACACCTTCCCCCAGTGGTGAAAAATTCATACTACCAACCAAACAAAACATTAACAGGTCAAAGTGGTACATATTAAAAAAAGAATCTATTTTAACTACAAGGGTTTGGTGCCTATTATCCACAACAGTTTGATTATCCAATGTAGTCCATTTTCAATACTGAGTAATATCATATTCAATTCTCACTGGTTTGTTTCTTTCTGCCACTGAGGAGGTCTGAATAACCAGCTGAAGCCCGCAACTGTTAACCTGCAAATTGAAAAAGCAGAAGAGACAGACAGCCTCAAAAATCTGCACAAGGTTAGACATGCTGCTGTTATTCACGAGCAAAGTTCTCCAGCTCCAGTCATTTATCCGGTAGAGCAGTGATGCCCAACCTTTCCCCACTGTGAGCAGATCCAGTCCTCGGGGCACTAAAACAGGACCCGATGCAGCAGCGTGGGGGAGAGGAAGAGGGGAAATGGGGCAGCCGCCCAGCCTGGCATTGGAAGGAGTCATGGCCTGGCCCCAACCCCAACCCCAACCCCTCATGGCAGGTGGGGAGAGGGGGCAAGACCCAGCCCGGGCCGGCTCCAGCTGTGCAGCACTTGGGAATCGGCTCCCACACCAGCCGACTCCCCGACCCGTGGGGAGCCCAGCGGGCCGCATGCCATTGCTCGGTGGGCCGAGGTCCCACAACCCTGTGCTGGGACCAGACTGGCAAGCGCGGCAGGACCACGAGCGGGCGGGACGGGCAGAGCGGTGCCCAGAAGCCCGTCTACGTCCCCCAACTGCACCGTGGGTGCGAGGCGGAGATGACACTAATGAAACCCTCGCGCCTCCGGCCTGGGCCCATCCCGGCCCGCAGCACGCGGGCACCTGCTCCGAGCTGTGCCCAGGGCTGCTCGGCTGCCTCCCGCCCGGCCCCGCCAAGGGCCCCCCCCGCAGCGCTGCCCGAGCCCCGCGGCTCGGGGGGCCCAGCACACCCCCTCCGCAACACCTACGGGGCTGACCCCGGCCCTGCTGCCCCGGCCGGGCCGGCACTTGCTGGGCACCATGGAGCCGGCTCAACCGGGCACCGCCCCGCGCCGCCGGAAATGGCTCCGCGGTTGCCTGGCAACCGCCGCTTCCGGTCAGCATCTCCCTGTCCCGGGGGGGCGGCCGTGCGGGGCGCTCCGTGGAGCCGGAGGGAAGTGGGCGAGGCGAGAGGCAGCTTTCAATGGGTTGCAGTAGCAACCTGTAAGTAGAAGCTGCCCCCGCCCCCAGGTCTCGTAACTCGGCATAGCCCGACTGACTGCCTCTCCTAAGGAAAACTAGCGGACGGCGGGGAGGGGGGGCAGTTGTTCCTGGGTTTTAATTGTTGTACTAGGACGATTCCTAGAGGCCTCGCGCCACAGGAGACCGCTGGGTGGTTTGCAGCAGCCAATGGCAAACTGGATCGTGAAAAAGCCCGAACTGATAAACCCAAAGGCACTGCACTGTTTTACCTCAGGTTGGAAAGTGACAAATGAGTGAAGTTTTCCTTGTGTTCGTATCTAGTCAGGTTCTCCTTGATGGCCTGTTTGAGCTGTACGCACAAGGAGATATTCTCTTAAGTCTTAAAACAACTCTGGTTTTCAAAGCAGCATACCTTAGTACTTTGATTTTTATAAAAACACGTTCACTAAATCTATCATTTGGCTCAAATTTAATTCATCCGTTCAGAGAATAGATTATATTCTTATCATTCTATTAATAAGTTGGTGTAGGACTGCTATCAGGTTGGAAGCTTTGGCATATAAAACCATATATGCACTTCTGTGATTTATTCATTTCAGAATTTTTTTTATTTAACTTGTATCTGAGACCAAAGTAGCCAAAATTAACTCCAAATTCAAGAGCCCAGAACCATAAGTGGCCCTACTACCGACAAGCATCTTCTACCTGCACCTGGGGCTTCAGATGTTTCCAAAACCTTTGATCAGCATCCTACTTACAGTCCCAAATCCAGAGGCTTAGGGTTCAGATGCATTTCAGATCATGCGTGAGTTTGAAACACAAGTATGGTTAGATGCTGACCAGTCTAATGAGCTTGTGCCTGCATCTGCTTACAACCAAAAAACTTCAGTATATTATCACCAACTGATACTAAAGGAGCACAAAACCTCCTAGAAAAGTCTACCCCCCAGAAGTCTAGGTGGGTCTGTTTATTGTTCCTCACATTTCTATTGAACAATATAAATATCTTGCAGTTATACTAATGTGTAACCAACTTGCTCTACATTTGCTTCCTACCCCTTGCTTCCCATCAGGAATTATGCAAAAGTGACAGTGTGCAATTAAGAACTCCATGATGTAGGCACTCAAATGGATATACTGAAAAGTCCATCTTAAAATTATGTAATAGTCTGTAGGGCTAATTTTAAAATACTTGCACTCTCTTTTAATCTCATCATTCTGTTTTGATGTGGATGTTTCAGCCCAGTACTTCTTTAGGGCTATGCAGCAAGTGCAGGTGAAGGACCACCTGCTAACATAGGATGCTCCTCTAAAAGCACATACAAAAGCAATTTTGACTCCTTTGCTAAGTTGAAAATGCATTATCCCCTCAAGCAATAGCAAAAAAATAATTTATTTGAAATAGAATGTAGTCCTACAATCTATTTGGCATGCAGAATTCAAAGCAGAGTTGCCAGCTGTGTTAAAGCCAACTCAGACTATCCTGGTTTAAAATCACCAGGTCTTCAACCAAGAAACATTCAGAGTAGAATAGTTACAATTAAAGTCTGCCAGTTTAAATGGCCATTGTGACACAGAAATATATAATTATGATCAAGATAAAGCTAGATACTAGTTCTGCCAGTTGAAGTCCCACTGACTGCAGTGGCTTCTGAGTTATAATCTATTACAGGGATATTTTACGCCACACCTCAGTCAGATGGCACGGGCTGCTGCAGAGGAGTACTTTCACTGGCATGCTGCAACGGGGTGGCAGAAAAAAGCAGCAGCTAGGTCTTAGTGCCCATTTGGTTCCAACCCAATCTGGATCATTCTGGGTCCCTCCACCCCATCCTGAAAATATTGCCAACCCACTGTGCCCTTAATGGTACAGTGTATCTGCCTTGGAGGGGTGATGTTTTTCATTAAAAATATGACACCCCTTCTCTATGAATCTCACTATAATTATTAATTATTCCAACTCAACATGAAAATTAGAGCTTAGCTTCATTACAGTATGTTTCGACCAATGTAGCAGACCTTTTCATTGGAAAATAATTTCTAGAACTTTTTAAAAACTATTTTATGGAAATTTTGCTGCTGCACTTGAATTTGCTTTTCCATTTTCCTTCATTTTTCTTTAGTCTTCCTTTTTTGTATCAGACACCATCTCTGATGACCATGTAACTTACCATGATGAAAACTGTACAAGTTTGGTTTCTTTCCATTATCCAGAAAACTTCCATGATGTTACTGCAAGCTAGCTTTAAGTTTCTGAATGAGTTTCTGAAAAATATCAGTCTACTAATATTCTACAGTGACTAAATTTAAAGCAAACAAGGTTCAACATTTCACCTAGCACACATTACACCTGACATTTAAGCTGATAAAATTGTCCTTAATGCTAATGTAAGAAAAGAGCAAGCATACAACATACCATCAATGCTGCTTGAATTTACTCGAATCTGGCATAGCATTTTTCTAAAATAATCAGGAGTACAAGTTTCCCTCACTTTATGCAGTATGTGCATTCCTGGAAAACAGTGTATAACTTGCATTCACATAAAGGGAACCCACTTTACAATGTAACAAATAGAGATACATTCCAAGACCTTGACTGTACTAACTCCCACACCCATCTTTTACATGACAATTTAGGTACTCACCAGCAGCAGACAGTTGGAGATAAGCTAGCAGGATGCTTAGAAGCCATAATGGGGATGGCAACAACAGAAACATGTGTCACAGACAGCAAGTGAGGAGCACACATCCACACAGGAGATTATATTTTGTTGTGCATCACTCCCATGATGCACTGCACAAAGCAGCTGACTGCAGGCTTCCACCACACCGATCAGGTAAGACTGAACTGACCTCGCATATAACAAATTTTTGGTATAAAAATGGTCATCACATAAGAGGGAATCCGTACATACAGAACCCACGGAAAGCTTGGGAAACCTGCAGAAGATAAAATGTTAACTGACTGTGCTTAGAGCCTGGTGTGATATGTCCGCCAACACCTTTTGTTTCTAATTAGCTAATCAAGCAATACAAAGAAGTGTGCTCTCCTGCCTGCCTTCCGCATTATTTCAGACTAACACAGCTACCTATCTGTCTCATGACCTGGCATATGACTAAGGTCTTCATAGGTCCATTTCTTCAAATGTATGCTGCAGCCAACCCTACAAAGGAAGCTGCCATAGATACACCAAGGGATGTGGAAAGTATGACACCATCTTCATAATATAAAACAGCAGTGAAACCTCTACAATAGACAAGGCTTTTGTTGTCAGAAGAGTAAGATTGTGGAGCTATGTTATTTGGGGAGGTGGCATAGCTAGGCAGATAGAAAAAAATCCTTCTGCAGCATACACTGCCTGTCCACTAGGAGGCTCTCCTGTCATTGTTAGACCTTTAGAGGCTATTCCAGCATGGCTAAACTTTAAAAGCTGCATGTTACTAAGCAATCAAAAAACAGATCAGTATTTCCTTGTCTTTCCTCAAAATTGTTGTAAAGGTTTGGTGTAAAATTATAATCAGGCATCACCACTGAAACTGCTCTATAGTGAAGAAATCAGAAGGATTTATTTTATTAAAAAATAATTTTTACATTTGAAGTTAACAGAATGCCTACACAAATGGTCTGATTTGGCATACATGTATTTAACATAAGGGGCAACCTATAGTTAAAATATCACTTCATTACAAGCATAGGCACGTGAAGGCAAATGAGGGTGGAGGTTTACCGTGCATGAAGTAGTGCACAATAACTCCAGGAAGAGCACACATGGTCTATTCATTCCATCCAGGAAGAGCACACACCAACTGCAAATGCTTCCTCAGCCTGATGAAGGGTTTTGAAACCCAAAAGCTTGCTAAGAAAATTCTTTTTCCAACTATTTAAGTTGATCTAATAAAAGATATCAGATTCACCCAAAGCACAATGACTCCTTCATTTTCACATTTCTCCCAATGTATGATAAATTATCAGATTTAATATCTGCATAAGCTCTTTCTTTACAAGTATGGTCTCTGATTGTCTTCAAAAAACTCTTAAGTAAATGCTTCTTGTAGAGTTTTATTGGCATGTAAGAAGGTATTAAAACAGAAAATAAAAAACAAAAGCAGAAAGAAACTCCAAACATAAGCAGGATGAATATGAGTCACCAATGCGACGAAACAATAGGCAGAGCCAACCGCCCCCTGTCCTGCATCAACAGGGGCATCATTAACAGGTCCAGAGAGGTCTTGCTCCCCCTCTATGCGGCGCTGGTCAGGCCGCAGCTGGAGTACTGTGTCCAGTTCTGGGCGCCGCACTTCAAGAAGGACGTGGAGAAC
>NW_017728911.1:13216935-13221248 GCF_001723895.1 Crocodylus porosus | reverse complement strand
GCCAGAGCCTGGAATAGGCTTCCCAGAGAGGTGGTGCTCTCACCTTCCCTGGAGATCTTCAAGAGGAGACTGGATAGGCACCTGGCTGGGGTCTTGTGACCCTCCCACCCCCAGTGCTCCTTCCTGCCCATAGCAGGGGGTCAGACTCAATGATCTGTCTAGGTCCCTCCCAATTTACTGATTCTATGATTCTATAACAAGGGTGATCAACCTGTGGCATGAGTGACCTAAGTAGCATGGGCAGCCTACGTGTGTGACACAGCAAATCAGGCAGGGAACAGGCAGTACAGCAGCATATAGCACAGGAAGCAGAAGATAGAGATGGTCAGGCAGGAAGTACAGGGCAGAAAGCAAGGTAGAGCAAGGGAGCAGGCTGGAAGCACAGAGGAGGGAGCAGAAAGCAAAGCAGATCTGGTAGAGGAGGAGAATCAAAGTGACATTCAAGGAGTACATCCAGATGAGCAAGAACGTGCAACCCCAGGGAACGCCTGTGCCTTGTGCATTCTGGTGTGTGCAGGGGCAATGCATAGGAGCTGCACACAGGTACACGTGCACCCTCTGAGCGTGGTGGTACACCCCCTGCAAAAAGGCACCATTGACACTGTCGGCAGCACCTGCAGGTGGTCGCTGCTCGCCACCCCGCCACCAACACCACCAGCAGTGTCTGCAAGTGGTCCGCGATCCCCACTGGCTGCTGGTGACGCTGCCAGCGGCAGCTGCAGGTGGTCGCCGACCCTTGGTCAGTGCTCGCCGCCCCCCCCCAGCGCTGGTGGTGTCTGTGGGAGCTCCCCCACTTACCACTGCTGCACTCCTCCCGCCATCGTGCCCCCCCAGCCACCGGGGGCACACACCATTCATGGGTCTGTGGCAGGTTACCCTGGCTGTAGTGGGGAGGCTGGGGTCAGCAGCTGTGCTGGTCCCAGCAGCCTTTCCTGTGGGCCTCCAGGAGCCAGCCATAATAGACCCTGAATCAAATAAGGAAGTTATAAACTAAAAGTATGTTTTTTGGGGAGCACAAAAATGTATTTATCATAGATAACTCAGACAATAAACTATAGTGGGAAAGTTTACCCAAGTGAGATTCATACAATTCGACCCTGGGTGAGGACCAGAGATTTATGCTGGACAGATGCTGTCCTCTAAGGACTTGCCTATATTACCCTTACCTGGAGATTCTCCCACCTTGGCAAACACTGGTTAACTTCTACCAGTAGCAGCACAGCTCCTACTCGTACTGGCATCAATACAGTATTTAAAATGGCTTTGGCTCACACCTGCACTAAATCTTCCAGTATTACAATATTTCTGGAGCAGAACTGGTAGTAGCAACAGCAGGCGCATTTAGAGAAATGTAGCCAAATGCAGATAAGGTCTAACGCTATACTATGCAATGAACAACAACAGATTACAGGCAGTCTTCGACTTGCAACTGGAGAACATCTGTCCAAAATTCCTTGGACACTTTCTTCAACAAAGCAGACAAGACTCCAGAGAAAGCTGCAGCCAAGACTTCTGACGAGATTCCAGCCAAGAGCCCTTCAAAAAGTCCAGCAAAGCCACATCAAAAAAGTCCTTCCAAATCAATGATTGCTATTTACAATATAAATACATTAATGTAGCTACATTATTCATCTATAATTGATCGAGTGCAAAGTTCTGGGGTATTTTTGGTGAAAACAGGGTATTGGGCCTTGGTTCAGGAACCAATCCTCCATTTATAACATTGTTTCTTATGAGAAAATTGGTTCCAACTTACAATGTTTCAACTTAAGACCTGGTTTTCAGGAACCAATTGTGTCATTTGTCTGAGGACTGCCTGTATAAAGTAAACCAGCAGACCTTCTCTCATTCCTATGAGATCAGGCTTGAGATGTTGCTGCCAACACAGAACTGGTTTCATTTCCATCCAAAAGATGAAGTTCTCTGGTGACTCCACTTTCTCTCCACAAATATTAGACTGGGAAACTACATTATTTAATAGTTTCCAATTCATCGGGCCTGATCTTTTCCCCATTTAAGTCCATGGAACACTCCCATTGACTTCACTGATGCATACTCAGACCCACAATGCCCAGCATCCAGTCTCCCCTGAAACGGATTTTATGGTTAATTCTTTTCTTGCTGAAGTCTATAGCAAAACTTCATCATCTACAGTGGTACAAAAGGAAGCTTACCCAAGAAAACTCATTACAGTGTCATTCTGCTAGTTGACAAAGACCTCTAGTTAATTGCATAGCAGGGCAAGTACGTCACCTCTGTAGAGAACCTCTCTAAGCACCAAGTAAGCTAAAAAAATACAAAAATTCAAAAAATCATCCCATCATAGCAAAGCTGTATTTTTGTTCTGTTTTGATGGTGACAGACCTGCCTGTAGAAAACTTCTGAAGTGCTAAAAAATAAATCCCACCCCCACCCAGCCTGTCTCTCACCCATTGACTCCTCAATCTACATCTTCACTGACTGCCTGTCTTGCATGCAGACCAGACCAGCCTCTGGCTTCTTTACTTTTCATTCCATCTGGGAAGAGCACACACCAACTGCAGAAACTTCCTTAGCCTGACAAAGGGGTTTTGAACCCGAAAGCTTGCTTAAATTTTTTTTTCCCCAACTACTTAAGTTGGTCTAATCAAAGATACCAGATTCATCCAAAGAACCTTGTCTCCAAAAATAAAAAATGGAGTCCAATGGACATGTCTGCTAATTCATATTTTTAATACTGAACATCATTGAAATTGTTCAATAATATTGAAAAATGAAAGCTTTCCATTGAAAATACTGAACAGATGCACTTAAGTGAAGACAATTGTCCCCATAAAGTTGAAGGTGCCAAGGAGGCTACTACAACATAAGGACTAACCCAAAATATGGACTGAAGTATTAATTACAAATTCATCTCCTACCTTGTGATCCACATGTGAACAGTAATGAAAGAGGCCTCTCTCAAGGCTCTTCCCAAATTAAGGAATAAGGACTCACATAGTAAATGCTGTCCTGATCCTGTAAATGTTATGCATGCTTTGCTTTTATGCATGGAAACAGTCCTGTGAAATCTGTTGGCTGAAAATTATCACATGCAAGGGGGCTCTTCAGGGGTTATACGTTTCTTCTGTTTGTCTGTAAAGTACCACACAGTTCTATGATGTATCATCATCAAATTACAAATATGTGCACTCAAGTCTTTGTCTCTTCATGTTTCTTAGCCTCAAATAGCTGTTGAATTAAATTTTTACATTTAGATACGGCTCTATGAGAATGCAAACCCATCAAGAGTCTTTCTGATAAGTCTTTATTTTCTAAAATGAAAAATGAACAGAAATTCACTTTTAAAGAAAAGGAAAATCCTACAATTTAGTGTTGCCAAGTTAATGTTCTCAATTTGCTCGGATGTAGTCCTGAAATAAGCAAGCAGCAAGGTCTCCCTGGATACCAGGCATCTCACTGGGGTGCTGATCCTGAAACCTAACAACTACTTCAAAAACAACCTGGTTAGCCTGTTTGCTGGGTTTTGCAGGTAACTGAGTAAAGGACCACCCCTGTGCCTGCCCTCCCAAACTGCCTCCAATGCCTGGTATTTACTGAACACCTTGAATGAAGGGTTGTCCCTGGCCTGCCCCCAGCACCAGTCACACTGCTGGGACTGGCCAGGAGGCTTGGGAAGCTATAGGACAAACTCCCCTCCCCGGTCAGCCTGGAGTGAGACCCCCCCCAGCAGCAATGTCCCCTCTTCCCGGCCTTCTGACTAAGATCAAGGGGGGCACCCGAATCCCAAGACCTCGGGGCTTGCGCATAGGATGCCTGCCAATGGATCTGGGAGTATGTGAAGCCCCCAGGTGAGAACCTGGGACATCGGATGCTCGCTGGTTGTAGCCAGCCATGGTGTTTAGCCAAGTGGTGACACATAGGGGGTGGACGTGCACCGCCTGACGGGACATGCTGGCCCTGCTCAGTCAGTATGGTTTGGGGAAGACTGAGCTCTACTCGGTCTTGTGCTTTGGCCGAGGCCCACTTTGCTGGGGTTATTTCACCCCTGCAGTCTTCCCTGCCCAGAGCAGGGGCTGGATCTCACGAGGTCCCTTCCAGCCCTAAACTCCTGTGCAACCCTGAATCGGATTTGACCTGCAACACGAAATATGTGAAGAAGAATAACTTTGAAATAGCCCTGCCCGAAACAGGGCGAGAGCGTGTCTCCGGGGCGGGGGCAGGGGAACCCGACCCGACCCCGCGCCCCGGCCCACAGGACAACAGCCCCGAGCGGGCGGGCGGCCTCCCCGGCGCCGGGCCGGGCCGGGCCGGGGGCGGGCTCCTCCCCCTTC
>NW_017728911.1:13182325-13216761 GCF_001723895.1 Crocodylus porosus | reverse complement strand
AGAAGCCGGCGCCTCCCTCGGTCCTTCCCCTCGGGATCCGCCGGCGCCGCGGGGCGCTGCTCTACCCGAGGGGCCGGCCGCCTGGAGCCTCGTGCCCTTCTCGCCGACCCACCTGTCCGCACAGACCTTTCCTTGAGAGCTGCCTGCCTATCTCCAGGCCTAGGGCCAGCTGCTTTGGGGCGCTATTTGCAGCAGCAGCAGCAGCGTTCATGAGCACCCACTGGTCCACAGCCCCTCTCCACAAGGAGTTGTCTTTCAAATCCATGAATCTGAGGCCTCAACGCAGTTCAGTCCAACGGGACAACTTCAGAGCCAAAGTGGGCTGGGGCCTTCCTGCCCAGAACCGGTGCTGGACACGGCCCCCTCTCCCAGCGGTCTGGGCTGGAGGCCAAGGGCTCAGGGCTGCAGCTTGCTGCCCTGTCTGACACAAGACCATGCCGCGTCACGCAATAGAAACGTTCGTGCGATAGAAACGTTCACCAGCCCTATCCCGTTCTGGGGATTGGGGCTGATAATGTAAAACTGCTGCTGTGACAACCTGACTGCTTTCAGGAGGTGTTTATTCTGTGCCCATCATTACAAGGTTCCTCCACTTTGTGTAGAGCTTATTGATCCATCACTGTGCTTTTAAAGGTGACTTTAAAAAGGTGTGCTTTTGAAGTCAAAGCCAGTGGGGGTCGATTTGCACCTTGGAGACCAACTAAATTAAGAAGTGTAGAGCATAAGCTTTTTGTGGGCCTGAGCTCACTTCAGCGTGCTATGAAAGGACCTGCACGAAGTGGTATATAGATGGGAGAGGAGAGTGATTTGAATGCAAGGGACTGGGAAGAGAAAGGCAAACAGTAAACCCATCCAGACAAAGGGCATGGGATAAGAATCTCTAATCCCTGTTTCATACCATACTTAACACTTAGAGGGGCTGCCTGTAAACCAGGAAAGATTTGACCCCTCATGGCTACTTTGAAAGTTTGTCCTTTTCCAGTCTGTGGATGCTGTTCCAGTTTCCCATTCAAGTTCATTTGTAAAGTGTGTAGCTGCTCCTAGGCAGCAAAGGAGGTCAGAGGGAACTTGAGGGAGGCTGAAGCTTTCTGTCGCTAGGTTGCGTGTCTCTAGAGCTGAAGTCAAATTGGTGTTTGTTAGGGGTGCAGTGATAGAGATTTTGGGAGCTGATACCAACAGCCGGTTTTTAAAGGAGACATATTGGCCAATACCAGTCTGATTTCTGATACAGCGTGTAGCTGCTAAGTCTGTTGTGGTGGAAGGGGATTGGGGAGGGAAGGGGGGCAGATCAATGCCTGCCCGCAGTGAGGGAGGGAGTGGGGCAGGTTATGGCAAGCACTGCCCAGCCAGGGCGAGGTGGGGTGGGGCAGGCGTTGGATGGAGCCACGGCTCATCCAGGGGACACGGGCTCCCACTGCTGTGCCTCCCTGGGAGGGCGTGGAGGGGTGTCCCTGGGTCTGCGCTGGGCAAGGCAGGCAGGGCTGCACCAGCCTCTTCTCAGCAGGGCCTGGGCATAGGGCGAGCAGTGGTGGCACTAGGAGGGAGGCTATGGGGGGCTGAAGCCACCCCAAATTTCGCTGTAGCCCCCCAGTGTCCCCCTTCCCAGCACCTGCTGCCTACTCTGAGCCCAGCCTCTGCAGAGAAGAACCCCCCCCAATGCAGATTTGGGGGCACACGCCCCTTCCCCCTGCACCCACCAGACAAGCCATGGCTCTGTCCTGTACCCCCTCCCATCCCAGCTGCAGTGGTGTACTAACAGGGGAACTGGGGGGGGGCTATGGCCCCTGGGCACAGGGCTGCAGGGGGGTACCGACAGGCCACATAACTGGAAACAGTGGCAGCGGCATGGGAAGCAGTTCCCGTTTTACCCCGCCTCCAATTTCCTGCTGTAGGGGGTGCACACGAGATTGGATGGTGCTGGCGGTGTCTGCCAATCGCTGCTCAGTGCTCCAGTTCCCCCCCACCTCCGCTCTTGACACTGCCACTGGAATCTGCAGGGGGTGTGGCCGGGCGGGGGGAATGTAAGCATTGGTCCCTCAGTACCCGAGACCCTCAGTACACCACTGCAAGGTTGGGCAGTGTCTGCCCTGCCCTACTCCCTCCCTTCCTCACCACAGGGGGCATTGTTCTGCCCCCCCATGCCCCTTCCCTCCCCTTCCACCACAACAGACTTACCAGTTGCACGCAGCTCTTCAGTTGCTTGCTGCCTGTGTGCTGTGCTGCAGCTATGCACACATACGGGTGTTTATCAGCCACTTTAGACAGGTTTCTTATGCAGCCAATTTTCTTTATATCAGTGCTCATGAACGATGTGTGCGCCCAGCAGCTGGGGGGGCAGAGCAGTGGTAAGCAGAGAACTCCCGCAGATGCTACTGGTGCTGCCAGCAGTGGGGGGGGGGGGGGTGATGAGCACTGACCAGGTATTGGCGACCACGCGCAGATGCCACTGGCAGCAGTGGCCAGCAGTGATCACTGACCAGACGCTGCTGGCGGTGTCAGCAGTAGGGAGGGAGGAGCGTGACAAGCAGCAACCACTTGCAGGTGCTGCCGACTGTCTTGGCAGTGCCTTTTTGTAGGGGGAGCACATGCACCTATGTGTACCCCCTATGCGTCGCTCGTATCAGTGCCAATCTGGTATCTTACCAATGTATCGGTGCACCTTTAGTGTTCGTTCATTCTTGTGTGTAAGGATTGCCTACCTGTTCAATGTAGACAGCTGAGGGGCACACATAACATTGGTAGACTTGGAGGTAGGCAAACCTCAGATGTTACAGTCAACGTAAAAGTGATGTAGTAAGGGGACACAGCTGGCATCTGGGTCCATTACAAGGCCTCGTGCCTCTGTGAGATGGGATTTGATAGGCTCTTGCTAGAGAGATGTTGTTTAAGGTTGGAGGTATTTGTTCCTCCATGGCTGCTTCAAGGCGGTTGTCCTTTTATCAGGAGCAGTTGGAGGTCACTCGTGTTCAGACTGGGGACTGTAGGTGACAACCAGAGGGATTCTGTTGCCCTTTTCTTGGGGTAGGTATTGTAGCAGGTTGAACCAATGTCTGAATCTGCATTTGTTGATCTGAGTGGCTACAGTTTGGGGATTGTACAGGCAGTCCTCGGACTTCCGACACAATTGGTTCCTCAAACCACATCTTAAGTTGGAACCAACTTTCACATAAGAAACAATCTTATAAATGGGGGATTGGTTCCTGAACCAAGGCCTGATACCTTATTTTCACTAAAAATACCCCAGAATTTTGTACTCGATCAATTATAGATGAGCAATATAGCTACATTAATGTATTTATATTGTAAATAGCAATCATTGATTTGGAAGGACTTCTTTGAGATGACTTTGCTGGACTCTTTGGAAAGGCTCTTGGTTGGACATTTTGAAGGGTTCTTGGCTGGCATCTTCTCAGGTGTCCTGGCTGCAGCTCTCTCTGGAGTCTTGTCTGCTTTGTTAAAGAAAGCGTCCAAAGAAGTTTGCACAGAGGTTCTCCAGAGACATGAACGACACAACGAACTTGTTCGCTGGCATGGCGTCGCATCTGTGGAAGAAATCATACTTCGCGTTGTGTTTTGGTATTAGAATTAACAGACCCAGTCCTGAGTTAATTGGAGCTCATACAAGTGATCACGGGGAGGGTTCTAAACAGAACTCCTCCCTTGTACAAGTTAACATACCTTTTTATACCTAAGACTGTGAAAAGAGACACATGATTTAAACAAAGCAACCTTGAAAGAAAGGAAGAGGTAGATCATTTGGTTGTTACACATAACAGTTGCTTGCTCAGCAATACATTTTGACATTTTGTTTTGAGAACTGTTATCACCTTCTTGTTGATTTTAGGAAAGAAACATTTTTCCCAAAGAACTGTAAAAGACATAATAAAGCAGAAGGGTTTTTCTTATCTTAGAATATTCTTAAACATACAGTATCAGCATCTTTTTCAATTTTTTTTTCTTCACTCTCTTTTCTTAGTCAAGTTAGAGGCCTGGATTAATGTATTTCTGCACATCAGATCAAGTGTTGTAAAGTCGAAACTGACATCATAAGGTTGAAACAGGGTGTCAATTTATAAACGTTGTAACTCCAAACATAAGTCGAGGACTGCCTGTATTGTAATTGTAGGAATCCCTGTGGTATTTAACTATATATTTAATCAAAGTATGTTCTGACATTTTTCTAAGGCCTGGTCTAAGCAATGCTTTTAGTTTTTTCTTGGTTTTTTGTTGTTTTTTTAAGTACCTGAATAACTGTCAGTTAGGGGAGTCTTTTTACTTAAATATGGGCACTGATAGATGTGAAACCCCCCCACAAAAATAGCTCTTTACTGGAAGAAGCAGGGTGTTAGTTCAGCCTGGCTCTGCAGCATTTGTATACATAAAAGTGCCAAAAAACCCTGCTGAAGCACTTGATCTAATAGCTGATTCAATCTGAGTTATACAGATGTTGGGTGAGCTGGGTCCAACCAACATGATGCCTCTTCTGGGCAGGTGCTGAGCTCAGTGCAGGGGCACGCTGACCTTAAAGTAAAGCACTATTGTTGGGGTTTTTTGTGGGGGGGTATTCTATGTCTGTAAGCAGGCTATGTGACTAGTGCAATTCTGAGTGTGGAAGTAGCTACATGGCATAAAAATGTCATTCCTGTGTAGTTTTGAAGGTGTTGGTCATACCTATATAGTTTGTGCTTTTCATAGATTGTAAGGGGCTGGAAGGGACCTCAGATCATTGGGTCCAGCCCCCCTACTCTAGGCAGGAAGGTGACTGTCCAGTCTTATCTTGAAGATTTCCAGGGTAAGTGATTGCACCACCTCTGGAGGGAGCTTGTTCCAGTCCGGACACCCTGACTGAAGTTTTTCCTAATGTTGAGCCTGAAACAGCCTTCCAGAAGTTTGTGGTTGTTACTCCTGGTTAGAGAGTGATGCCTGGACAACTGCTTCCAGTCTGGGACTATTTAAGAGTACTTTTATATCACTTTTTTATAAATCACTTTAAGAGTGATTAAAGCTTAATCACTTATATGCAGGTAGTAACACAGTTGTCATCTTCAGAATAAATAAAGTCTATCTTGCTGTAGATCAGTTCTGCCTGAGTACAGTAGGAACAAGGCTGGGGGAAAGCAGCCTTGATACACTCACAGTAGTACAAACTTACCCTGTCTGCACTAGGATTTTATTATGCCTTTTATTTTTATTTTTTTCCTAGAAGAGCCAAAGTCTGTGCAGTCCACCACAGGAAGAACAAATAAGTTTTTTTTGTTGTTCCCAGATGAGCTGCTTTTGAAAGCTGTCTGGAGCAGCTCCCGGAGCAATGGCATGCAGTGGAGGGAGGTGCTCCTCCGTGCCCTGCTTGGGCAGCGCTTGTCCCAGCCCCTGTCCTAGCCCCAATCCCTCCTTCGCTGCGAGGACATTGATCTGTGCCCTCACACCCCTTCCCTCCCCTTCCAGACTTACCAGCTGGATGCAGCTGTATCGAGCATCATAAATAAAGTTGAAACCTGCGTTGGAACCTCAAAACATGGTGTCCATTTATAAAGGTCGTAAGTGCTGTTCGTTGCAAGTCAAGGACTGCCTGTATTTCAAATGATGGTTCCCAGCATTATTTGGCATTTGTCAACTATAATTTAAGTATGAATAGCGCAGGGAATGTATTGCTTCATTTAAAAAAAAAAAAAAAAAAAGAGGCTGATTTTCATTAGTCACAAACAAGGTGACCCATAATTTGAAATGCAGTATTGAACAGGTTATTAGATTACAAGTTTTTCTGTTGGATCTTTTAAAAAGTGAACGTTTGAGCTGTATTAGTCCTAAGATTTTGCATTGTAATGAAACCCAAGTTAGTTCTTGGCTGAGCTGCCTCCAGATGTGGAAGTGGAAAGCAGAGATCACTAATGCTCCAAGTTGTATATATATAAGCATGCAGTGGTGGAGTGCTGGTGCACTGTGTTGGGAGTCCCAACAGTGGGTAAGGATTTTATGGGTATCTTCTGGAGGAACACCCTATTACCTCTAAGCTGAAAATACAAAACTTTATTTTTTTTATTTTTATTTTTTTACCAATATAGCTGCTGTTTAGGCATGTGATAACCCTGCCCCACCCCCTACGCCCACCCCAAACCACATTTTTGTATGGATAAAGCCCCTAGGTACAAGAGCAGTTAAACTAGTTGTACAGGTGATTATCCCAGTATTAAATGTACCCATGTGAGGAGTGCCATTCCTTTAATAGTAAAACTTCTGAGTTGACATGATTTAGGGTTCAGTTCCTCTGGATCCCACTAGAAAAGTACACTATAGCAGCTATGGACACAAATGGAGTTAAGGAGGAAATTTCAGGAGCAAAACACTACCCACAAAGCTGCAAAACCAACATATGGGACTTTGAAGGATGACTTGTTCTCAGGCTGGTACCCAGTCAGAGATGAACTGCTGTCCATTTTATATTTCTTCAACAGTAGAAACACAGTTGTTGCTAAGGAACAGTAATCAGATTAGACATTTCTGAGTACCGGTGTATAATCTTGTTTCAGATTAGTCTGTAGCTATTAAAATGATGCAACCTAGGATTACCTCTTCATTATTTAATTTGTGAGGAGAGAGACTCTTCCCAAAACACATAATTTATAGAACTAATTCAGTAACTTGATCTAATTAAAACATTTGTTTTGTGCTTTTTTGGTAAACAATTTAAAGTTTTCCAATAAATGGTAACACAAATTAGACAAATAATTTAAACATCAGCATTTGTATTAGCTTTTCCTTGGTGCTTTTTTTGTAGGGGTGCACCAATAAAGACATTTTTTGGCTGATACCGATCGCCAATTATTAACCAGTCATATGGCCGATATCAATCCAATAGCCAATATGCAGCACAGCAGCTTGGAGAGCAGCATCTGGCTGGCAAGTCTGTGGTGGGGGGAAGGGGAAGAGATGTCAGGGGGCAGGTCAAGGCCCCGACAGTCAGGGAGGGAGTAGGGCTGGGGCAGGGGCAGGGGCAGGTGGTGAATGTGACCCTGGGAGCAAGGCAGAGCCGCAGGTGGATTGTCTGGGAGTGTTGGGGGGAGGGGGGCGACTCCCTGCTGCTGCGCACACCATGTGCCCCCTGGATTTGTGCACGGGGTGAAGGCTGGCTGCAGGCTCAGGGCCAGGGGCTGTGCCAGCCTCTTCCTGGTGGGAACTGGGCCAGGGCTGGGCTCCGAGCAGGCAGGGGTGGGGCAGGTAGCAGCAGTACTGGGAAGGGTGGCTATGAGGTGTGCTATGGCCACCCCAAAATTTGCCATAGCCACCACTCTCAGCGCTGCCCCCCATTTGCTCAGAGCCCAGCCCCACCTCTGGGAATAGGTCAGCACAGCCCCTGGCCCCAAGCCTGCAATAGGTAGCCCACCCTCATCCTGTGCACAAATCCAGGAGACATGTGCACCCCTCTTCCCCACCCCGCCCAGTGCCCCCCGGACAAGCCACCAGCAGCTCCGTCCCACTTCTAGGATTGCATTCACTGGCCTGGCTGGGTAGCACCTGCCCCTGCTCCTGCTCCAGTCCCTCCCTCACTGTGGGGGCCTCTATCTGCCCCCTTCCCACTCCCGGTCCCTCCCTCCCCCACAGACTTGGCGGCCAGATGCTGCTCTGCAAGTTATGGGGCTGCGTTCCTGGCCTCCTGCATGCCATGACTGCGCATATACATGTGGTGTTTATCGGTGACATTATTGGCTACACCTGCCAAAAAAAACTGATTGCTCATGTCAATTTTCCTTTTATTAGTGCCAATCCAATATGGACCAATATATTGGTACATCTCTACCTTTTGATATAGTAACAAGATAATACCTGTAACTTAATAACAGATTATGGGGTATCAACTGGTTTTACCTACAATCACTGTCACTGCAAGTGGTTACAGGGGGAAAGATTTTTTTTCTTTCTACTTTATCTTGTATATTTACTAGATTGCATATTTAGTTCCCATTTCTATGAAACGCTTATTTAAAAAAATAGTTAACTAACTTCAAGGGAGTATCAGCTTGGAAATAGAGTTAATTTCACATTGCAATTCTAATTCTAAGATGAATAAAAGCATTTTACAATTAAAAAATGGACCTTTTGGAAATAATGGGTAGTTACAAAAGCCATTTGATGTAATTTTAAAAAAATGAATGTTGATTGTTCCAAGAGAAAAATGGAGGGCACTGCTGAGCACTCAAAGCTCAAGTGCCTAAACTAAGGTAGAGTATGTTCCTTGTGCTGATTCCTACAGTCTTTGTCATTCTGAGAGAGCATTATATAACTATGTAAAGGAAAAACTGCTTACCTTAAACACAGAGCATCCTGTAGAACCTGCTACTATGTTTTCTGATTTCAAAGTATTTGTGCAACTTTTCCTTTCTGCGAAAGTAATATTTCATAAAAACAAGTACACACCCCTTAGAGCAGGGGTACCCAACCTGTGGCACATGTTCCCACTTCTTCCCATTTTCTGTATGCAGTTTCTGTACAGTTTCTCAAATTTTACTGCTCAGTGGGTACGTCTAAACTTGCAATTAATGCACTCCCCTGCAGCAGCCTGGGGTACCCACTTCTCTTTTTCCCCACCCCAGTCCCTGTGCTGCTCAGCTCCCACCTCCCCTCAGCACTGAGCAGGAGCTGCGGTGTGGGCTAGGAGATCCCAGCTCATCACTGCCCTCCCTCCAGTTAAGTGCAGAGCAGCCCCATGATACAGAGTACAGCACTTGCCAAAAGCTTGCCCTGGAGACTAGAGTAGGATCCAAGGCCACCAGGTAGGCTAATGCCTCCATACCTTTTTTTGATGACTAACTGATCCAGCAAGTTCATCCTGGACTCCTCTGCCACCTGCAAGCAAAGCAAGGAGAGAGATCAGGGTGCTGTTGTTACTTGAGCACAAGGCATTGCCCCAAGCAGCTGTTTTGCTCCCACCTCCCCCTGAAACTAAGCAGGAGCCGAGCAGCATTGGGACTGGACAGAGGCATGGGGCTGTTGTGGCCCCCTGCTGCCTGGGCTGACCAGGACCAGTTTGGTCCTGGTTGGCATCTACACATGTGCTTCAGCACCATAGTTTAAAGTAACATTTCCCAATACCTTTATTTGTGAGTAGTAGCAAATGGGGCTTTAAATTTAATTTGCTGAACACATGTAGATGGTGATACTTCACTGCGCATTAGATTAGTTTAATGCATAGTAAAGCATCTTGTGTAGATGCACCCAGCTGGGATGAAAGGCCTGCTCCAATGTAGATTTATATAGTAGTATATGGGTGACTTCTACTGCTATAGCTAGATAGGACACCTTTACAACAGTGAAAATGCATCCACCCTAGGGGATCCTAGACTGTAATATAACTGTTGTATAGACACAACAGCTAATGCTTCTGAAAAAACATTTAGTTAGTACACAGTATAGAAATGGTTTAATGGTGTTAACCTGTTAGCTGGCCACAAACTCCTGATCAGTACTTGGTAAGTGATACTGCCTAACCTAAAAACAAAAAGCACAGTATAGATATCACCTACAGTGCTGAAATGGAGGAAATCTGTGAAGGTTACATTGCAAGGAAGATAAGAAAACAATTTGCATGCAACAATTTGCATCCTCTCAGGTTCATGTTTTGCACGCTGCCTCACCTTACCTTAAGGTGAAGAAAGCAGCAGCGAATTTGGGGTTATCCAGCACACTGGGGCCAACCTTTTTGGTAGGCATGCTACAAATTAGCCCTGCACCCATGTGCTTGATCTGCTCTGCTTCCTAACCTGTGCTTCTTACCTGATCTCCCTGTTCTGTCTTCTTCATGGCCTGTCTGCAGCTGTGCTGCCTGTCCCCTCCTTGGTTACTTGTCTGAGCCAGACATTGCCCAACCTTTCAGGAAATTGTTGCAGCCAGTCTGAAGCCCCTGGGGTAAATGGTCAGTTGACTGAACAGCTAAGGTAGGTCTCTCCCAACTTTACAGTTGTTCCAACAAAAGATCATACCAAAAAACTGGCTTCTCTCATTTGTTTGGACCATTGCTGTAACGACAGCACTCCAGCCCTACTAAGTGCCCAATTAGTCATTTTTAGACATTTAAAACAGTTTCCTTTGGGCCAAGGCAGCAAACACTTCTGAGGACTCTTCAAGCAAATGGCAACTTCCAGTCCTCAACTGTTTTGGCTACTAGGTAGTTCAGACAATATTACAAAAGTTTCTACTGGAAAAGGTGTTGTTTTTAATCTTTTCACACATTAATCTTTCTTTCTCTTTCTTTTTTCACCCTCAAACTGAAATCCCTCTTGGATAGATTAAGACTGGAAAATCTCAGTCAGAAGGATTTTTTTTTTTGAGGGGCGGGTGGGAGGTTACTTTTTAACTGTCTAAATAATGCATCTCAAGTTACCGATTCTTATTTTAAAGCAACAATTGCTGATGATGATCTTCTTTTTTAAGGGCCCTGTCCTTTATCCACATATTTATATCAAAATCCCATTGCCATCTGGCTGCAGCTCTGCTTCAGTGCTGCTAATTTTGCTCTACCATACAAGATTGTAGTCTCATTTTATTTTGGAAATGAGTTGGTCAGAAAGTTAAATGTATCCAAACAACTCAATATCTTGATATTTATAATCCTACAGGCTTTGATATCCAAAGTAAAAATTATGCTGTTGGTGCACACATGCATTTGGTTTCCTGTGCAAGTAATAGCCAAATGAGTCATAACCTAAAAAAGATTGTTTTTCAGTCTATCCAAGCAGTTTTGACAAAGACATTCTTACAAAGATCCAAGGAGAAAGAAATACTAAATGCAAGGTGTAGACAGCTTTTACTAACACCAAAGTCAGTCAGATGGTGAGAAATAAATGATGAATAATGAAAATAATCTTTGTATTAGTTTTGTGATTTTTTTTCGATGATAGATCATTTTTGCGATATGATCACTACAGCCACTTCTAAAAATACTGTATGTTGGCCTTTCTAAGAGAAGTCTAAATTTTTACGGAGTTGAGATGGGGAAAACACCACTGTCAGTGCTGTCGTCCCAAAAGTAGGCTGAATTAGTACCATATTGGCTTGACCTATAGACCTGGAAAGATGCATATATTTAATATGTTACCGGAAAAGCAGATTTAGGACCTTTTAAAACATTTATTTAGTGCTAACACCATAGGGAAAGTATTGATGTTTGGCAAAAGAAAGGCTCTTTTTAAGCATTAATCTTATACAGGAATTAAATGGAACCCAAGTCAATGGCCACAAATGTCCATGCTGAAAAATAAACAAACACATACTTTACCTACAAGTTCTGCACTTAAATTTCAGGTATACTTCTCCCTGGTGTTAGCCTGAATGAGAATGTGAACATACTTAAAATGAATATTCTACCTTACATTACCATTGTCTCCATAGTTGTTTACTTCACAGGTGTTTGTTGCTGAATTTCTGTGCTAAAGTGAAGTGGGATAATAAGAATCTAAACTTAAAGCAGCTCTGTATTAGCAGGCCACTAACTTAATCATGTGTCTGCGTGTAAAACCTATTAACACAGTCATTGCACACAACTACCACCTGCAAGTGCAATGATGAAATCCTTCTATCTGCCTATGCACGAGTAGAGGTGCTTAGAGAATGCATGTCCAAGTAATGGTGTATAAAGATTATGCTTACCTGACAGACAGCTTCTCTAAGACCGTAGAACAGACAGGATTTTTCCATAAGAACAGGCCACTAGCACGAACTCTGGAAGTTGCCTGCACACTGGTTACGTTATCAATATGTGGTCTGCAGGCTTTTGGGGGAGAAAAGTTGCAAACTTCACTACATTCCAGGATGAGACTCTACTCCATTACTCTTCTTTAACGGGTTTGACAAATGGCTATCCATGGATATCCCATTTAGAACTGCATAAGCTTCTGACAACCTCTCTGAATATAAGCCTTGAGTGAAGTGTCTGCCATAGTGCTACGTGATCATTTTAATTTCTCCGGGGGTTGTACCTCGAAGTACAAGTACTGAGAACTGTAGGAGGGCAGAGGCCCATCTGCATGTGTGTGGGTGGATTAAAAGACTCTTCTCGACAGGATTCTCGACAGGATTTTCTGAAGATGTGATGCTTTTGTAAATAGAGCTTCAGGCAAAGATATCCAGATCCAAAATTATATTTTTGAAGGTCTCTCAGAACTGCTCTTCTCTTCCCCTTCCCTCTGCCCCTGCTTCTTTAAAATTATTTCCCAAACACTTTCATGGATTCATACATTCCTGGGTTAAGATGCGTTCTCATTTACCTCCGCAAAGGCTGAAATTTACTGTTCTATCCTCTCTCGTTGCATTTCAAGCATAACTATGAATACCCTCATTCCTATGGAACAGGCACTTAAAAACCCTCTTCAACCCTATTCTGACATTCTGATGTTTCAGTCTGAAGACTAGCTTTTAATGCTAGACACATTTTTGCAATTCAGATTGTTCCGGACACAGCTTCCTGGCCTAGCAGTGTGCTCTTTCCTCGTTCTGTAACTTTACTTATGAGAAAAATAGCTTAAAGTATTTTCAGGGACAAGTAAAGCTATGATAGGTAGATGAGTATTATGTAGCATCAGGCATTTGTGGATCTGTGTTTCTTATTTTGGTAAAAGCTGATTTATGAGTTGAATTCATAGTGTGGCGTTCATACATTCAGCTTCTGCAGTGAACTCGGGAATTTGGCTCCCAAGGGCTGACTGGAAAGACTCAGTCTATGAACAGGCACCCTCCTGTAGAGGGAGGGCTCACTGCACCTATTAGTTCAGTATCTGTGTTGAGGTTTTTTGTTTTGTTTTTCAAACTGAGTAAAAGCACCAGTAATTCTTTAGGAAGGATGTAGTTTTGAACATCAGTGCCTCTGTCCTTCTACTTTGGGAATTGTTGTTATAAATGTAAATAATAATATCCTACTCTGTCCAGAAAAGCTGAACCATAGGTCACAAATCTAAATCTGCTTGAGCTGGTTCTAGGCCCTACGGAGTAGCTGTCCTTATCAAAGAATTCGGGTTTCTTACTGTTTCTGATCAAGGGTGCCACTAGATGAGATTACTTAACTAGTTTTGGGGTTGCAGTGGAAAAAAGGCAAATGCACTGTTCATCAGTACCCTTCAGTTTTTTTCATTTAACAGTGTTTTCCCCATTCCTCTCCTCAGATTAATATTTTGCATTTATTCTGTACTTCGAATAGTATAGAATCTAAGACCAGCTGTTGTCTTACTAAAAAGGGAATCTCGGGTTTAAAACGCTTTGATTTAGTGACTAAACTAGTTCAGAAAACTTCCAGCAAACTTAATTTGCTTCACTAGTAAATCTAGTGAAACCTAGGGTGACACACACCTGCTTACGCTCAGTTAATAATATTATTTCATTGTCCTGTTCTAGTGGAGGCGAGAATGATGAAGACTTTGACCAAGACTGGAAGCCTCCAGAAAATGACCTCATCCAGAAGTTAATAGAACAAATTGAGTATTACTTTTCAGATGAGAACCTTGAGAAAGATGCCTTCCTCTTAAAACACGTGAGAAGAAATAAGATGGGCTATGTCAGTGTTAAGCTACTTACTTCTTTCAAAAAGGTAGGTTGGGCTTTGTTTTTGTTTTTTTTAATACCTCTTTCTATTCAGTTCAGAGAAGGGTAGGAAAAACTTTCTAGTTAATGAAGACAAGTATTTTTCTGGGTGCTATTACTTATGGATCAGCTGTGTGATTGGGATAGACAAGCTCTAGAATCCAATACATTTTTGAGCTATAGAAGTTTTGACACTCAGCTTATGCCTGTGTTAAGGGTTGATGCTATTTAATAGTCAGCCTTCAGTTAAAGCTTTCCTTGCATATAGTCTCTTCATGACTCATCTAAGAAATCATGTGGGTTCATGTAGGTCTAGGGCAGGGGTGGGCTATTATTTGGGCCTGCAGACCACATAGGGGATTTTGGTGAGCTGTCATGGGCCAGGTCAGCACATCCCTCCCTTTCCTTCCACACACAACAACCAGCTCACCAAAACTCCTTGAGCAGCCCCATCTCATCCGCTTGCTCCCCACAGATCCCAGCTAGTCTCCATGTAGGCCCTGGGATTGTGAGGCGGTGAGAGCATGAGGCTGGAACCCGATGCAGAGCCACAATCTGCTCCCCACACATCCCTGCTCACAAAACCAGCACCTATTGCAGGAGCATGTGGGCAGCAGATCATGGCTCTGCTCTATGCTTAGCCAGGATGGAGCTGTGGGTGGGTGGGAAGCAGCATCCAAGAGCAGGACAGGCAAGCAGGACGGTGACAGCACGGGGCCTGGGGCAGAGTCATGATCTGCTCCCCACATGCCTCTGCAACAGGCAGCAGTTCTGTGGGCAGGGGTGTGTGGGGCACAGATTGGAGTTCTGCCCCATGCACCAGCCCCACACTGTCATCAACCCATAATCCCAGGGTCTCCGTGGAGACCAGCTGAGGCCCGCAGGCAGGGCATCTAACTGGATGGACAGGATGGGGCCATGGGTGGGCAGGGAGCTGCGTTTGGGGCCAAGTCTGGGATCTTGGGACAATAGCAGGGCCAGGCCTGGGGAAGAGCCAGGATCCACTCCCCATGCCCTGCCTGCAGAATCCGCACCCGTTTCAGGGTTGTGCAGCAGGGTGGATATGATTTAAATCAAATCAATTTTAAATCGCTGGTCAGGAAGCCTCGATTTAATCATTGTTTTCTACTAAAAGTGCATTCTTTGATATCCTTTATTCATTTAACTTCTTGAAACTGCACTTTCAGAGAAAGGTAAGGGCTTGACTCTGTACACAAACTTACAGAGGGATAAGAGGGGTGATGGGTGGGTAATCCAGTCTGTTATCTCTCATCTCCATATACTGCTGCTTACAAGAATGTTATCTCTGGAGACTACAAACTCTCCCTATGCCCAAAAACTTATAGCGAACAATTTTTCCAAATATTTAGTTGGTCTAATACAGGGGTAGGCAACATTTTTTGGCCGGAGTGCTGAAAAATGCCACAATGCCTACCTTTGAAGGTACTGGAATGCAAAATGGCCTTGCTTGGTATGCGTGCCAGGGGTTGCGAACCCCTGGTCTAATAAAAGATATCACATCTACTCAAAGAACCTTGTCTGCCTATGATCTCTGGAGACTCAAATCTATAGTTTGAGAACTGAAACTAAGCATCACAGAGATGCTAAATGGGATCTTGTAGGCTGAGCCCCAAGGCCCATTGGGTAGAGTGGTTTTCTTTAATCTTCACTAATCTATAAAGGAACCTCTGGGAGAGCCATAAGATTGGGTCTCTAATATAGTCTGTGGCCTGTTGTGACTTTTATATAAAACTTCTAAAAAGGTTTCATGAATACATTGCCTCAAATAATATATAATTGGAAGTTATAATCTCTATTCCATGATGAGATCTTTGAGCTTTAATGTATCTTTATATAAGATTTAAAAAAACCCAAAACAATCTTAACAAAAAACCCTCAACTAAATAAAAAAAAATCTGATTTGAATAAAAACAACTTGGTTTTAATCATTGATTTTTATGCACCCTGCTGTGTAGGCAGCAAATCACAGCTCTGCCTGGGCCCACACTGTCACCTAAATCCCCATCCCATCCATCCAGTCATGCGTCCTGCCTACACAGGTCCCACCCATGGCGGTGGGTATGTAGTGGATGGACCAGGGTGCCTGGGTAGCAGGGCTGGGTCCAGTGGAGGTGGCAGTCAAAAGGAGCTACCAGTGCCAGGAGGTGAGGCCAGCTGCCAAGCCAGCCCAGCCCTGCTGTACGCCACGGGGCAGCAGGACTGGCTGCACACACCATGGCCCGGGCTACTCCCTGCACCTGGGCTGAGCTGGGAGAGACTGAAGGATCCTTGTGGTGGTGTACAAATTCATAAGGGGAGACCAACATGAAGTAGGCAACGATCTGTTCACCAGGGCACTCACTGGAACGACAAGGAACAATGGCCATAAGCTACTAGAGACGAGGTTTAGGCTGGACATTAGGAAAAAGCTCTTCACAGTCAGGGTTGCCAGAATTTGGAACGGGCTCCCGAGGGAGGTGGTGCTCACCCCACCCTTGAGGGTCTTCAGGAAGAAACTGGACAGACACCTGCCTGGGATCACATGACCCAGGGTTTGTTACTCTTTTCTTGCCTGCCAGGGGCAGGGGGTCGGACTAGATGGCCCACTGAGGTCCCTTCTGACTCTATGAATCTATGACCTACCACAGACTGGACAAAATCCTTCAGCAGGCTGAATCCGGCTTGCAGGAGATATTTTGGCCATTCCTGGTCTAGTAAATCAGCATCTAGAAAAAACATGTTGAAATGCAGAAGAGCGAACTGGGTATGGCAGGAACAGGTATGTGAAGCCTGGATGCAGCCTCTGTCACTGTCCTGAGTGACTTTGGGCAAGTTACTGCCCTCCTTTGTTCATTAAAGTCCATGCATGAAATGGACTTGACCTCCTTTGCAAAACTGTTTTTTTTTTTCAGATTTAAAGAGTGAAATGAGAGCAATATATTCATGAGATCCTATCAGAATTTGAAATGGGCCTTTTTCAGTAGGAACTCCTAGTTTGAAGAATGTGATTTATAAAGGATGCAAGCTATTCTGACCCCTGATTAGGAACTGCTCACCTGTTCCAGAATGATCTAAGAACTTGCCTAGTCTGGGAGTTAGTGCCTTCGGAGTCCAGAGCCAGAGGGAAAAAATTGTCCACGCTATGAGCGGGATGCTCAGCCCCAGAAATGGAACACAAGCCTCCGGGGCTGCTGGCTTCCTCACTGCTCCGGCCCCAGCGGTCTCGGCTGCCCCAAAAGTGAAAAGCGGGGGAAAAAAGCATTTTGGCTGCACCAAGTTCCACTTCCTCAGAGACATTCAGAGTGCCCCAATTCAAGCACAGGCCTAAAATCTGGGGCTCATTGTGACAAATTTAGTCAGGAGCATATCTGCAGTGGGTGGGATGTTGACACATCTAGAGAGAATTTAATGAGGTTTATAGCTGCTTATTGATGCTCATTATTACAGTAGGACATTTTCACTAACCAGAGAGGCTGCTACAGTAGATGACTGTAAATCTGAGCCGGGTTGTCCTGTAACTGTAGAATTATAATTCTGGTGACTCTTATCAGCTGCATTCAGCTTGCCTTTACCATTTTTTTAAAGGTAAAACACCTTACCCGTGACTGGAGAACCACAGCTCATGCCTTGAAGTATTCCAGTATACTGGAGCTGAATGAAGACAATAAAAAAGTGAGAAGAAATACCCCAGTTCCAGTGTTTCCCAGTGAGAACCTTCCTACCAAGATGCTGCTTGTGTATGATATCCACTTGATTTCTGAGCTACCAGCTCTGAACAAAGAGCAAGAGAATGGCTGCATGCAAGAAAAGGTTATGGAACATCTTCTCAAGGCCTTTGTAATATTTGGTGTCATCTCATCTGTTCGTATTCTCAAGCCTGGGAGGGATCTGCCACCTGACATTAAACGATTCAGCAGTCGATACACCCAAGTTGGAACACAGGAATGTGCAATAGTAGAATTTGAAGAAGTTGATGCTGCAATAAAAGCTCATGAGTCCATGTCCATTGAAAAGAATGAAGAAGCGGGGATGAAGGTTGTCTTGATAGGAATGAAGCCACCAAAGAAAAAAGTTTTAAAAGATAAAAACCATGATGAAGATCCCAACAAGGGTCTTAATAAAATTAAATCCCTAAATAAGAGAGTTGAGGAACTTCAGTATGTTGGTGATGAATCTTCAGCAAACAGTTCTTCAGATCCAGAGAGTAACCCTACATCTCCATTGTCTGGACGCAAGAGTGATGCTATGAGCAAGTTGAGCCCTACCATGTATCAAAACAGCCATCTCAGCCCTAATGTGTCACCTCGGTCAAGTCCCTGGAACAGCCCATCCTCACTGCGCAAAGTGTCCAGGAAGTCTCCACTGGCTGAAGAGGGCAAACTCAACCCTGCCACTAGTCCTGAAATCCCAAGAAAGTGTGCAGATTATTCTTCAGATAGCAGCATCACTCCTTCTAGTAGTCCCTGGGTACAAAGGAGAAGACTAGCTCAAACTGCAACACAGGAAAAAAGTCCAGTAGGTAGCCCTATGCTAGCCCGGAAAATACAAAATGCAGGTGGGCTACCTGTGGGAGTGCTGAGGTTACCTAAAGGTCCTGATGGTACCAAGGGATTCCATAATGGATGTGAAAGGAATAAACCTAAGAAGAAGGAATAAACTTAGAGTGTATTTACATTTATTTTATTTTTTTTAAACCAGTTTCCTAAATCCATTTTTGTTCAAGTCTGGTGAAGACTGTCACTTGAATGACTGAATTAAGTCAGTATTTAATTTTTAAAGAATTTGTATTCATGTATAGACTTATCATTTGTATTTTTGTATTTGCACTTAATCTGCATTATTTTTATACTTTTGTTTTTTAGTTTCAAATGCCTGAACATTGGAACATATTACTTTTTTATGCCAGGTACTTAAAACTATTAATGTGACTGCATTCATTGATAAAGATATGCTTCTGCACAGACAGCAATGTGTAAACGTGATACAGAGTATTTAGTCATTGTATTTTCCTAAGCTATGGTACTTTACCATTCTGTTCATTTAAGACCTATTGGAGGATTGAAGACTTCCTGTTTTTCTATATTGAAGGAAACTCTAAAAATCTGTTTTGTTATGTCAGGCATTTTGCTACTTGCCAAACCTTCCAAAGACCTGGTTATACATTTTGGTCCCAATATATAATATTTTCTGTGATGCGAATAAAATGCTAAGCATTAAAATGTTTTCGTGGGTTTAACTGCAATGTCAAGTGATCAAACGGGAAGGTTCTAAACAGTTTTTGCATATCTTTTAGTATGAAATAGTCCTCTTTTTGGAACTTATCAGTATCTGTCTAACTCTGAAGGCTTAGGTCATGCATTATTTGTTCTCCCTGTCTTTTGGAATCAGTTGTGGCTTATTTTAAATGGCAAAACTGCTTCTGCTTTTGAAAAACTGTCAGGTAGCTTTTTGTTGAAAACTGTGCATGGCAGTACATGTGATTTTTATCTTTTTTTTTTTTTGAGGGTGGGGGAGAGCAGGAGGCTAAGGAGAGGGATCAGCCCGCAATCATGTCCGACTTGACAGCAGTGCAGGAGGAGCCCAGGATTAGCTGATTGTTGGCTGGCTTCCAGAACCCACTACGGCCAATTCAGGCTCCACTGCAGTTTCTGGAACCAGCCAACAACCTGGTGGTTGGTTGGACCACAGTACAGTTCCTGCCACCTGACAGTCAGCTGACGGTTGGTTGGCAGGGACCACCACACTGGGCTGACTGGAGACCTCAGTGCAGTCCATCCTGTCTCATCTTCACTTTAAAGCACAGCAGAAATCAGCCACACAACTATTACACTTTTTGTGTATGTCTGTAATTTTTGTGGCTGGCTTTGTGTTTTGTTGCCCCATTTAACACCCTGAATGTGTGGCCAGGTCATGTTTTGATTCAGTTAACTGGTTAATTGCATCTTGCATGTAATGTCTGCCAGGGGCCTAACACACCAGTAGAATGAAGTAACATTTCTTGAGTTGCACTTGTTTTAGAGCAACTCAACAGAAGGAAAATCACTCTAACTGTCCTTGTGATGTTTTGTACTTAGTTAAGTGTTGTTTTGGGGGGTTTTGGAAACTCAATTTGTATGGTACAATAAGAGATGCTTTGATTTTTTTTTTTAATTTGATTTTTTTTTTTAAGAAAAAGCTTGTCAAATGCTTCACTAATCTAGACAAAAAAACAAAGCTGCATCTTGTGCACCTAGGTACCTGTGCTGCATGATAGTCTCAAATTTGAGTTCCATCTTTTAAAATGTGACATTACCCCCAACTTCTTTCCTCCTCTTCCCCCCCCTCCCCTTTCTTTGACAGGAGTAGCAAATTGGACAGGAAATAGAAAATCTTTTCTGAGCACTGTTGCTGTGACTTCAAGGCTCCACAGGGCATAAGGATAGTAGAGCTCAGCACGTGCATTACACAGGGAGGGTACCAAGCTCTCTTTTGCTTGAATGATGGGATGGAAAGTAACAGTATTTAAATAGATAATCTGTCACTGTCAGAGGACAGACAGCTATGCTATAATGGAGAAAGCCTAGTGTAGGTTACAAAATGCTTTTGATAACCTTCTAAAGAGGATTATGGCACAGGATTTTTTTTAAATCCTAAAGCCCCACTGATTTGAAAAGAAACTGTAAAAACAGAAGGAAAAAGTGCAAAGTAAACCAAACAATGAAGAGATGAGCAACCACCACTATACTTCTAGAAATAGATTAGTGATTTGCCAATAATGCAATTGCCTATATTTTTACAGGTGTTCAGACATAACATGTTAAAACAAATGTATTGAAATTTCAATTATTCTGTTAGTTTAAATGACTGTTGCAGGATGGTGACACTTAGTTTCAGCTAATGATTTTAACGTTCAGGAAGCAACAATCTTAATTATCAAGTATCTGTCACTAAAGCAGTTTTATACTACATTGCCAGTTACATGAGTAATGTTAGCTTCAGTATTGCCCCCTAATCTAGTAGTACTTAGAGTCAGCAGCAGGTGTCCAGCTACTACTGTAATCTCACTAATTAATATTAGAACTGCATCTGTTTTAATAAAACAGCCCCAAGATATGAGGAAAATGGATGATGCATTAATTTTCCTCGCATCCCGAACAGGTGTTTAAAGATGATTAGATACCTTTCAACTGTATTGCAACTCAAATAACTTAAATCAATGCAACTACAACCAAAGCAGTGGGCCTTGGAAATGAAAGAAGGAAAGGGGATTCGTTTTTACAGAAAAAGAAACCACAGGTATTCTTTTGAATACATTGGAATATATCTTAGCAAAAATCTGAGCTGGAATAAAGACCTTGAAAATAGAAACGTTAGAGCAAAACAAGCTTTGAGTGGAGTTTTATCTTTCTACAATATGGTGGGCTGATGAGTGTTTCTGGAAGCATCATGGGGCTATAGATCCATCGTGTTGTACAGAGCAGAACTCTGAGGTGCTGACCCTATTGTCTACCTGACAACTGAAAAGATTCTAATTACTTTTTGATAGCGGTGCACCAGTACATCTGCCCGTATCATACTGGCACCAATAAAAGGAAAATTGACATTATCACCCATCGTCTTTTTTTGACTGATGTGGCCAGTAATGTCACTGATAAAGGCCACGTGCATGTGCGGCCAGGAGTACAGCCTGGCAACTTGGGACCGTAGTGTCTGGCCAGTAAGTCTGTGCAGCGGGGGAAAGGGGGCAGCATCAAGGCCCTCACACTGAAGGAGGGAGTGGGGCTGGGGCTGGGGCAGGTGCTACCCAGCCGGGACTAAGCCAGCAGCTCATCGGGGGAGGGGAGTAGGGTGGCTCCAGGCACTTCATGCACCCCTGAGGAGGGACAGAGGGCATGTTCCCCCTGGATTTTTGCACAGGGCAAGGGCAGGCTGCTGCTGAGGGATCAGGGCCAGGGGCTGCACCGAGCTCTTCCCAGCAGCTGTGCAGCAGCAGCACTGGGAGAGGGGCTGTGGGGGAGGTTATAGTCACCCCAAAATTGATCATGGTCTTCCCTCCAGTGCCACTGCCACCTGCCCCACCCACCCCAGACCAAGGACAACCACCAAGAAGAGTACAGTGTAGCTCCTAGCCCCAACCCCATACAGCAGCAGCCCAGCCTCACCCTCATGCACAGATCCAGGGGGCACATGCCATCTACCCGCTTCTCCCCACACCCCCCCAGCTGAGCTGGCTGCTCTTGTCCCATACCCTGCCCTGCCCCAGCTAGGCAGCACTGGCCCCAGCCACAGTCCCACTCACTCACTGCAGGACCTCCATCTACACACACACCCCATGCCCCTTACCACCCCTCACACCCCTTCCCCCCAACAGGGTTACTGGCTGGATGCTGCTCTCCAAACGGCCAGGCAGCACATCGGCAATAAGATCAGTATCAGCCAGTATGGCTGCTCAATAATTGGCCATCAGTATCAGCCCAAAAAATTTTATTGGTGCACCCCACTTTTTAAGGCAGCTTTTATCTACCTAATTCTACAACAGGGGGGCTCATGCTGAAATCAGGCTGATAAATATGAGCACTTTATCCCAAGTAAGACCCCTAAATTACTGGATGAAAGAAGTCTTTTACACCTACCAGATACCCCAAGCAGTGCATTTAAGAAGACTCTGCCAAATAAATCCTGGTTTGGATGGCTAAAGAAAATCTATTCTCTCCTCCAGATAAATGGCCTGAGCACTGTACTAACTGACTCAATATTTCTGTTGTATTTAAAACATGGCATAAATTTAAGAATTAAGGATGCCACTATGCAAATAGACATGCTGGCAGTGAAACTGTCTCAAACTTCCCCTTTTTTTAAGATTAATAAAACATTCCTTTGACCCAGAAACTTATCTGTCTGTGGTGCAAAGCTTCAGACAGTGGGAGGCCATCACTAGATTGAGATTTATGCTAAAGAAGTCTGCAGTTGTCACGGGCAGGTGGTTTGGATTCTATATTCAGTAGGATATGCTCTTGTGGGAAGAATGAGATTGATGACGTAAATGATGATTTGTGGGCTTGTATGTTCTCTGAAGAAATAAGAGGGAAATTAACTCCAATGGAAAAAACTAAATCCTGGGCTAATGCGGAAAAAATCTGGCTTTCTTCAGAACTTGTCTAGGTGTATTTGTACTACTTTCACAAAGAATAAGGGCCAAAATCAAATGGAATTTTCCTGTTCTGTTTTATTGTGCATTGCTTCATTTTATCTCCTTTTTTTAGCTCATTAGTATGTTCTATGTTAGTTTTGTGTAAACTGGTAGAATGTAATCTTATTGTATGATTTTAGTAAAAATTATGATTTGTATAAATGCTATTTCAGTGTGTGTGTGTTCATTTTATTATACCGCTTCAGGAAAAACCGTCAAAATACTACTATTAGTTTCATAGTATGGTTAGTGTCCAACAGCATGAATCTATGCGATCCTGAGGCTAACATTAAGTGTCTGATAACCTAAATAAAGTAAGCCTGGAACCGAGAGAAACAGGTACAGAATTAACTAATTTGAAAAATACTTTCTTGTGATAGGCACTGGCAATAGAAAATTGAAGATAAAACTATGTATTTTAAAATTTTAAAACAATTAGAGTTGCCAGTGAGCTGTCTTCCAAATAGTTAATTTCCTTAAGTAAAAACAGAGCAAGAATAAGTTTATCATTTTGCTGCACTATCCATAAAAACCCATGAAGCAATCAAGTATTCCTTGATTTCTGGGTTTCTAGTCTCTTTTCAAGGCAGCTTTTAGAAAGATGATATATCAGATTTTGATTTTGCTGCTTCATACCTCATAGCATCATAGATTCCAAGATAGGCACATTATGAACTCATTACTTGAAGCCAGTTGATTAGAAAGTACGTGGCACCTAGTCTGACCCAACACATGGCCTAATCACATCCTATCTATTACAATTATTTTCTTTGTTTTGAGAGGCCAGTTTTAACTACTATACAAATAAGCTTTTCAGATCATGCAATGAAATCAAATGTGTATGCTGCTGATCAAGTGTGTGCTCCTCTTAAAAATACAAATATTTAGAAATGACCTGGGAGCTAATTGTTCAGCCCCTGACTTTGTTGAAGTACCATATTTACTCAAATATAAGATGATCCTGATTATAAGACAACCCCCAATAATTAGATTCTATATATGGAACATTTATAAATCTGTTATAATTTTCAGGGTATAAAATTAATTATTGGAGGTTTGTCTTGCATTTATTTCCCTCCTCCCCCTTCCCCCCTGCTTCAACAGGGAAAATAAATCTGGGAGGTCAAGTGGCTCCTTACCCTCTGCCCCATCCCCCACCCCATGTCTTCTTCCTTCTTGCAATACAGCTGTAGCTCACTTTCATTGTGACACAATCCTTGACTGGGAGGTTCATGCATCTGCACATGAGCAGGTTTCTGGTCTTCCACAGGGTGTTCCTGAAGCAGGAGATGAACTGGTTGAAGCAGGCTGTTACTGTCCCTTGCTGTGTGGTCAAGTGGCTGAACAGCACTGCCTCTCTTGTCAGAACCTTGACCCCTGTCACCATCTAAAGGAGTTCTCTTACTCTCTCCTACTCCTCCTTGCATACTGGCAGCTCCAAAGAAAGTGGTCAATTGCTTTCTCCTTCCACTGGCAGGTTTCCTTGGGACAGTTCAATCGACTTCTTTGCCCCTCTCTCTCGACGCCCACACAGGGAGTGCCTGGTGGGCTATGTGCCAATTCAAATCTCTGTGCTCTTTCTGGAGGTCTGCATGGATGATTTGCTCCCACACAACCTGGCAGCTCTCATAGTGTAGTACATCCACAGGTGACAGTCTATCCCTTGTCCTTACCACCTCCTGCATCTTGCAGTGGTTTGTCAATGTCACCAGGGCTTCATTGTGTAGTTTGTATCTGTTCCAGAAGTGCTTCAGGACCCTGTAGAACCACAGTGGTTCCCAGGTCCACAGGTGTGTGTCAGCATTACAGCAAGATCCCTGCACAGTATCTCATAAATCAGGCTGTTGTAGACCCTGCCCCAGTTACCAGTTTGCAGATCTGGCTCATGTATTTAGCCCAAAGGAACAGCAGAATGTCCGGCGTTCCTCAGCCCCTCGTCATCTTCTTCTGGTGCAGTGTGGTCCTTGCTACTTTCTCCCATCTGGAGCCCCAGAAGAAGACATGCATGGCCCTCTGGACTCTGTGGATGGCTTTCTCTGAGGGGGCAGAAGACCAATGTGGTGTACAGAAGCACTGGTAGCAACACCACCCTCATGAGCACTATGTGCCCTGCATCATCAGGCAGCGTGTGTTCCACAGTCCCAGTCTCTGTTTTACCTTGACCTTGGTCTTCTCCCAAACTTTTTGTTCAGTCAGCTCCAGTTTGAACTCCATCCCAAGGATCTTAATCACCTCATGGGGGACAGAGACCCCTAGGGTTGACAGATCCCTGAGTTCACCTAGTGCTAGGCAAGTGCTTTTGCTCACATTGAGCACATTGGCCCCTGAAGCTGTACATTTCAGTGTGTTGTAGCAGCCTTTCAACTGAACACTTGTCTCTCTGCAGGACATTGAAGTTGTCCATGTATGCCACGACTTTTAACTTTGCTTCACTTTCCATGGGACTCTCCACTCCACAGACTCTGGGGTCTATCCTGAGCCCCTGGACTAGCGATTCCATCACGCAGATGAACAGCTGGTGAGTGGGCAGCCCTGCCCAATGCCCAACTCCCCCATGATCAGGGAGGTCAGGAATCCATTCACCAGAACCCTGCTGCTCACAGTCTACTACAAGATCTTTATCAGGTGACAAAGGTCAGCCGGACACCCATCTTCTTCAGTGTCTTGAAGAGGAACTGGTGGGATACTTGTTCATAGGCCTTCTCTAGGTCAAGGTTCAGTATGGTGACATTCAACCCTCTCCCCCGTTGGTATTGCAGTGCCTATCACAACTGCAGCAGGACTCCGGATCTGTGAGCCCAGCATTGTGCATGACTGGTACTCATGGATCACTGCACAATAAACTTAAAGTGCTTAGTCTTGACTTTGGCCATCAGTTTATAGTCAAAGTTCAGGAGCATTATGGGTCTCCAGTGCTTCAACTCCTCCCTCACCCCCTTCTTGTACAGAAGGGTTATGAGGCCCTGACCCTGGGTGGCCCTCCTGCAGTTGCTCCCTATATACCTCCAGCAGATCTGGGCCCACCTTATCCCATAAGGTGACATACAACTCCTTAGGTAGACTGTCTGCCCCAGAAGTCTTACTATGCTTGAAACAATGAAGAGTCTTGGTGGTCTCTCAGTGTCCACTTCTCCACCAGCTTCAGGCCCTTTTCCCCCCTGAGGACCAAAGTGAACTTTTGCAGGCAGTTCTGCATGGCCTCCAGGTCCTCTGGGCATGCCTGGTAGAAGGCCACTGCCATCTCCAGCATCCCTTTTGTTAACCAGTGACTCAATCACACTCCATCTACCAACATGGTCGTGGCCTCCCAAGTAGGCAGACCACTCCTATTCCTCTACGGAGGATCTTCTTCCTGGCCTGTTCCCTTTACCAGGCTCCAATCTGGGTCTTCACCTCCTGCATGACCTTCCTTACATCCCAACACACCTGATTGTTCAGGCTGTGCAACTTGAGGTTTAGGCATTCACGGTGTATTCTTTAGATCCAGGGTCCCATTGGAAGAAGTCTCTTGCTCTCTCTTTTACACCACTGTATGGGGTTCTGGTACCTGATGCTCAGGGTTTTCCACCCTGTGTAGCACTGTTTGAACTCCCACTGGATCTTTTCATCATCCAGGAGGCTCATATTCAGCTTCCACACACCTCTGCCTCTGTCTCGGGCCAGCCCTCCACCCCATCTCTACCTTCACTGTCAGAAGGCAGTGGTCCAAGAAGTGGACAGGCATAGATTTGGCTTTCACTACCATCTACCCTTCAGGCAGGAGGATGAAGTCTATACAAAACTTCATCTGCCCAAGGGATTTTACCAGGATTAAGTTTCCCCCAGGTCTTTGGGCTCCTTTGCCACATCCATCAGATTGTGGTCAGAGACATGTCATTTCAGTAGCCTGGAGGATCTGTTCAGGGCCATCTTTTGGTCTCCACTTATTCTATCTCCCTCATCGATGATGCAGTTAAAGTCTCCTGCAATCACCACTGACCAGGCACTGAGACATTGCCATAGTCATGTTTTCCAGGAAAGTGTACCTCCTCACTTCCTTATTGGCTCACACACAAATGTTTAGGAGGTCAAATCTCCCTCCCTCTGTTTCGAAGATAGCTTATAGTAACCTATCTACAATAATCTCTCTGTACTGTAGGGGTTTCATTTTGTCTCCTTTCAGCAGGATGTCCTGCCCCATCCCACGACCCCCCAGTTGATCTGATTCATACTCAACCACATGGATTGTAACCAGCCATTCCCTTTGTGCCTCCCCCAACACTTTCAAAAGCCTGTAGGTGGGGATTGCCCTTGGCCATTTTAAGTTGCTGCTAGAAATCTAATCTGATCTTGGAATCCCTGAAGCCAAGTTCCCATTCCACCCCTCCTGGCATACAAATAAGCCAATGCTAATTCATCAGCTTTACCTTCAGCAGGTCTTGCAAAATCTTGGTTAAGAAATCTCTCTTTCCATCCATAACTTTTCTGGAATGCAGATGTTCTGTCTTTACCCAGAACCTCACTACTTAAATTTTACTAGAGTAACCAAGAGAGGAAGCCATTTCCACTCACTTCCATTTTTGAAGTATCTCCCATCCTGAGATCCAGTGACTCGAGGGTTTGGGGTCCTTGTTCCCTGCTCTGTGTGAACAGAGGAGCAGTTCAAGGTTTTGATCTTACTCAAAAGCTTATATACTACCTTTTTGTAATACAAATTATGCATATTAGTCCAAAGCCAAAAGGCTCATGATTTACCATATTACCATAGGGCTGGCCCACCAGTCAATAGTATTTCAAAGCATGGTGACCCCATAGATCAGCACTGCTCAGGATGTAATTTCCAGATACCATTCCCGCCCCCCCATCAACAAAAGATTCATGTGCTAATTAGCCCCTCCCATTCATGGCTGGAACAAAGTGTTCTTGTCATGAGTCCTGGGATCCTCCAAACATTTATATGCATATGAGGTGCAAGGCAACCTGGTCCGGCTCTACCTCATTAATGTGTGGTCAAACTAATCATATGCAACTGGCTGAGAGAAGGACTGACAGAGGGATTCTGGGTGAACTGTTTGGGGCCCCATTTGGTGACGTTTGGTGATATTTAAGGCTGGTAAAGAAACAGGAATATTTGGAAATAGGAAAGAAAGGCACAGCTTAGCTGTGAGAGTGAAGTAATTGATATGTATACAATTCAGAGTCGGCGCTGAGGGGAACTGAGCACAATGGGCACTACCATATTATCTTATTCAGATAGGCTTCACTAACCTAGCCTTGTTTTCCAATTATGGGCCATGTGTTTTATAACTGTGCTCAGTGTTGGCTACGTTTTAATTAACATCATAGTTGATTTCTATTATTGAGCATATGCTGCTTTTGGCAGCAGTTTAATGACAGACATTATATTTTATGTGGTTTGTTTGTATGCGATTGTAAGAAGAAAAATCTTGCCTTATATTTGAGTAAATATAGTAATATGAATCTGGACACAAAATTAGGTTTCTGCTGTTCCAAGAAAGGAAGAATTGTTTACTGAGCCTAAATAGATCAAATACAAGGAAAGTCAAAACCCAAGATATGAAACTAAATCTTAGTACTGCTTCAGGTAAATATGGATCAACTTTAAATTAAACCCAGACTCAATGAATAAAGTCTTAGCAGGGCAACAAATAGCAAGGTTTCTTGTGTTTGTTTTTAAATGACTGAGGTTATTCAAATTTTATAATACAAGGCAGCTTTTTGGTTTTTTGTTAAAAAACAAACAAGCAAGCAAGCTTTCCCATGACTTAGAAGTATTTCTATCAAACTTCAGTCATCCAACTGAGAATTTAAAAAGAAAATCCTTTGCTCTAAGAGGGAACCTTAGCCCTGTTACTAAGAGGCAGGGCGGCCCCTTTAAAACCAGAGTCTTTAGGAACACCAAGTACCAGGAGGGCAGGGTTAAAAGCCCAACCATACAGGCCGGTCAGCTGACCAGGAGATAGGGCTCTGGGCACATAAAAACCCCAGGGCCGACACTGGCAGGAGTTAGTTCTCTGGCAAGCTGCCAGGGGAAGGAGCTCCTGCAGGGAAGAACTACCCAGGAACGCTGTGGCTCTCGGACAGACTGTTTACAGAGCTAAAGAGGCTCCACGACCCTTACATTATAGCCAGGGCTGGGAGGCACTCAATACTCAAGGAGCAGTTTGGTGTTTAAAAGAGGCAAAGTGTGGCTTGCATGACTTGTATTATGTATAGCCCAGAGGCTCATAGTTATTTTGTTGTTTTAGCCTCAGCCTGGTCCACTGGTTATTGGGGAGGAGGCCTCTTAGGGAGGGCACACTATAGTGTAGAGCCCCCGTGTTGAAGAGGGCACAGAGACAGGGCTGCAGTGAGCCCAATGCTGGAGAGGATGCAGAGACAGGGCTGCAGCAAGCCTGAGGCTACTCAAGGCCAAAGCAGAATGAAAAGTGCTAGTTTTACATACCATCTGCAAGGCATGAACCACCACGCAGGGGAGGTTTGGAGCAGTGTCAATGTAGTAAATGGGCAGCCTCCCTCCTGAGTAACATCATAATTATTGTTCTATCAAGGTGTAGCAGGCAAGAAAGGTGGGTGGTTAGCCGAAAAACAGAGAGTCAGGCAAATATTGGACAGGCCTGAAGATGACCCTCTGTCACAATGGTGCGTTGGTCAGGAAACTTCCTATGGTAGTGCGTAACTGGAGACAGTGGGGGACCTGACTAAAGGAGAGAATCTTTGGGCCCAAACAGCAGTTAGGAAAAGGAGTGCAGAGGTTAGCCTTGGAGCTGAGGATACATCAAAATGTATTAGAGCTAATGGGATGGGCAGTCCAGAGGCTGTAAGACCAAATAGAAAGGCAGAAGTTACTGCTAGAGACAGTAGTTAGAGCCGTACAAATCCAACAAGCAATGCAAGAAGTGTTTGTGGCTGTTGATGCTGAACTGGGAAAAGAACAACCCCTGCTCATGGCAGACATGAGAATAGATGGGCAGAGGATATGGGCTATGTTAGAGACAGGCTCATCACAGACAGCAGTGTGGAGAAGCATGTTACCAAGAAGAGAAAGAGAAGTAATAAATCAGATATCCTCTCAATGCTGGTGCGGGGAGTCCCTAAAGTATGCCAGAGCGTGGGTCATTCTGCAGGTGGGTGACAAAACCCGCCAGATGCTAGTAGGTGTAATGGAGCACTCACCCTATCCGCTGATGATAGGTTATGACTGGCAGGAGTTATTGGCAGTGATAGCTCAGGAAGGACAGAATGAAGAAGCGGGGAGGCCTACCCTGAGGTGGGCAGATGGGATGAGAAAGCTCTCACATCTCTATACCCATCAGAGAAGAGAAACCAGAAGGGGAGAGAGTTTGGAAGCTCCTGGTCCTGGTCATGACCTAAAATTGCATGCACCCTGCCAGGGAAGTGTGGCCTGGTAGGGCTCCTAGTGGCATGGGAGCCCCCAGGAAATGCCAGGCCAGTTTCCTCCCCAGTGAAAGGCGAGTAGGGGCACCTCATAACCCCAGCCTCACACCCATGGCTGAGGGATTAACCAGTGAGAGTAAACGACTCCCACACGAAGAAGAGGAAGAGCAGGAAGTGGACACTGTCCAACTACATGATGAAGACCATTTTCAATTGAAGCAGAGTCAGGAGAAAGATTTCCCATGTGCCTCTCAGGAACATCTGGCTCAATGCAATGGTGAAATATTGTGACCAGAACTGATGAGGATAACCCCAAGATTCAAGGTGAGGAATGATCTTCTCTATGGAGTCAACCAGGGGAAAACCGAGGGAGAGGAGGTAGTACAGCTGCTGCAGGAAGGCCCTATTGAAGGCTGCTCATGAACCCTCTATGGGCGGACATCTGGAGAGGGACAAAACAGAAGCCCGCATTCAGGATAGATTTTTTTGGCCAGGATTACTACGCGAAGTAGCAAATTACTGTGCTTTATGCCTCACATACCTGACAGCTGAAGATGAGCCTGATGTGTAAATTCAGCTTTGCACTATTACAAACTAAAAGCATTGACATGTTCTTTCAAGAAAAATTTTACTAGAGTAACCAACAGAGGCATAAGCAAGGCAGCTCCACACCTGGGGCAGCCATATCAACAACTGCTGTGCCCCTCTCCCCGGAAAAAGACAACACCCAGAGCTGCTGCCCTGGCCATCACCCCTCCATTATGTTACTGCTAAGCAGGCAAAACTCTTAAACAGCACAAGCCTAGGAGTCTTGAAAAACTGCACTGGCCACAGTACAAATTCTGAGCCAAATGTGAAGGGACAGCATCCCTTTGAGCAAATTTCAGCTGCCTCATAGATGATGCATAGCAAATTTCAGAGATACATCACTGAATGAGCCGAGTTTTGTGGGCCTGCTGTGCTCACAGAACAAATTGGCTACAGAAGTGAAGTCACAGTCACCATCTCTCTTAAAATGCATTCTTGTGGAGACTACTAAGTGCTTCAGTATAACTCTATTTCAGGCCCATTTCCTCCATAATACACTGTTACATCTGTTTCTATTGGTTACTGTGTGACCAGAAAAGGTCCACATGCATCCTCACTTCTCCTTTTAGGAACGCTTCCTGCCACTCAGCCGAGGGGAGGCAAGCTGATTACTGCATGTTCATGACTTGGGACATACAATGCACAGACAAGTCCACTCTCCTTCCCAATTATACCGCTTAAATCACAATTTTCCAAGTTAGATAAATATGTGGGGTCCAGACCTACAACCCTTGTTTACATGAGGATACCATCACAGTCACTGGTAGTTCTCACAGGAAAAAAGGTTGACAGATTGGATACTCATTAATTAATACTATAACTTGTGGCAAGACTTTTCTTTATTGCAGCTTTTGGTGCTGTTCTGGACTGAAAGCAGTTCAGCTACATCAAAATCAGACTCCATCAAACCCTGGAGACCTGTTGGCAAGCCTTTGTGAGGAACATTTTACCTTTTTATCTCTCCGTTTCACTGATCATTGGCCAAATTCTGCTTCCAAGTAATTCCTTTAATTTTAGTCTGAGTTGGCCAAACAAGATGGAACATTCTGGGAGTGGGTACAAGTGTCAAGATTGCTTTGGTTAGCATTTCTCAATCCGTGGGTCGCAACCCAAAAGTGGGTCACAAGAATATAAGAAAAGGTCACAAACAAACTTTAAAAATGGACTCTCCTTAAAAGGAGAAAAACATGAGAAACGGAGACTTCTCCTTTGCAGGCTGGCAGAGTTTAAGCCTGCCAGGGACTGGTTGGGTGCCCCCCATGACCCACTCCCCACCCTGCCCACTAGGGGGGTGGGCTGGGAATGAAGGGCACTGGGTCAGGACTAAATATTGATGCTTACAGCAAATGGGTCCTGGTACAAAAAAGGCTGAGAACCAGTGGCTTAGGCAGCATACAGGCCTAAATCCCACTGGTGGACTTAAGCTTCTCAACTGTTATCACGTACTTTTGAAAACACTCTCCTGTACTTTTGTCTTAAAAGCTTGACATGGGTTTGATGCATTTAAAACAAATCTAAGTAAACATCAAAGAGTATATTCATACTTATAATTAATCAATATGCTTACCTGTCTGATTTTCATTTTGTAGATAGGAAAACCAAGCAGTCCAGATACTGAACTAGGCCAGCTTTGGTTACTCTGTGGTTCTTAAAATTTCCCACCTTGGCTAACTCCAGTATTAGAAGACACCGGAAAATAAGTGAGTATCATACGAGCCCTGAGAGCTAATATTGCTATAAAGAACTGACATTAACTACATTTGCAAGGCAAAGTCAACAGGTTTCCTAAATTCACATATCTGCCTTTTATCTTCTGCAGTGTGTGACTGATTCGGTCTCTGGACTAGTTAAGGAAGGGGACAGCAAAGGAATGAACCACTCTTTTCTTCATGTTTAACTAGACTACTGGGACAAAGAGAACACGCATCTTGAGCTTAATTACAGCTTTTCTCATCTGTTACAAAAAAAAAATTGTCATTTTTTGTACTTTGTAAGTAACTGACAAAATAAGAGAGAGAGAAGTATGACTATGGCTAAAATAATAAATGCATAGGAGTATAGAACACTGGGGCACAACTGTCCTGTAGCTGCAGTCCCATCCCCGCCAGCTGGGGAATCGTTAGATTTTAATGTGAGCTATTTCATCTCATATTTAACATAGTACCTTTTTGGACCTGAAGTTTGGCCCAACCTTTAAATGAAGCATTCTCTATACATCTCCACTTACCTGCGTAGGCACATGAGTTACCAAGTCCCAAACTGGTTCCAGGTATTAGTCCAGTTTGGTATACATAGGTTACCTGCATAATTCATTTATTTGTTTGCAAAATTGGAATCAAATGATGCTCATTAAGGCATAATCACTTTGGATGATTGAAGATTCAGAATACTAATAACACACCATCTATTTCTTCATGATACCATTAAAAACATGACTGATTCTGTGTATGGTGCGTATTGGAGCTGGTGGGCTGCACATTCGCAGTGAAAGACCATGCAAGTAGCCCTGCTTATGGTATCCATAGACTGCAGGGGTGATCAGAACGGCCCACTCCTCACATCACACACGCAGCATGAAATATGTTGTCAATACAGCTTAATATCCTGTGGAGGAACATAACTTTCATACTACCAAGCAAAGCTGGAAACTAGGGAAATTCACCACGAGTTCAAATCCTGCTTAGAACCAGACTTTAATCTTTAATAGCAACATGTTCATTTTTAGATAAAATGAGCTTTTAAAATATAGATCCAGGTAATATTAACATTTCCATATGTCTTACTAAGAATCTACTTGTTACAGCACTCACTGAAAATCAGAAATTTTAAGACTGGAGTTCTGATCCTGAGATCAGAGATGTATTCATCCTCTATATTTTAAAAGTTACACTACAACTATTACATATTATACATAAATAATACTAAACAGCAGTACAACAATAATAAATCCCTTTTCAAAAGTTCTTCCAAGAGGATTTTCTTTAACTAAGGGTCCAGGAAAGCACTACAGCACTCAATAGTTTCGTTCTTGATCTCAACAAGAACAGGATAGAGCCTGGGTGTGAGTGTAATTATCAGCCTCAGCTGCTGTGAACTCTATCTTCTATTCTTTAGTGGAGATCTTTTGTTTCAGTGCAGATATGTATGGGAAGTCCATCATCCACATTCAATTTTATGTACTTCCACATGATATACAAGCATGCAGCAGTGACTGGCAGCGTGATGAAGACAGGACTGTTACAACTAGCACAAACAATGCATCATCTGTGCTAGCACCCTGCCAGTGTCTTTTTGCCAGTTGAAGGTTTCTGCCAACAGACAGGTTGTGTTTTGCCATCTTGGATCAAACTTACATGCTAACTGTCCTGGGGAGACGGGGCGGAGCTCGCCCGCGGAGCCCGAGCGGGACATCCGCCGCTTGTTTACACCGGAAGCCGGTGCCCGTGCCAGCGGCCGGGAGCCGGCAATAAAAACGGCCGGCCGGAACAGACGGGCCAGGAGTCTGAAAGGGGGGACTCGCTGCCGCGGAGACAGAGGCTCCAGGAGGAGAGACGGCAGGGGGCCCTGCACCAGGCGGGAGCGCGGACCCCGACGGGGAGTGGCCGCTCACCCCGACGGAGGGAAGGACAGCGGCGGCAGCCGGACCCTGAACCCTGAGCGGGGAGTGGCGGATTGGCCCGGAAGACGAGGATTCCAGTGACGGGGAGTACTGGGACTG
>NW_017728911.1:13161360-13182314 GCF_001723895.1 Crocodylus porosus | reverse complement strand
TCAACCTCCTGCGAGAATGGCACCAGCCGGAGGGCTGGGCCGCCTTCGGGGAGAGGGAGCATCAAAACGTAAGGAGCCCAGAAGCAGCGGGGGGAGGAAAGGCCCCGACACCCCTAGGGGAGATCAAAATAGGTATTGAGCTATCAGGCCCCCAAGCGGAAGAAGTGAGGAACCTCCTAAGGGAATTCCAAGGGACCTTCTCCGAAGAACCCGGGTGGGCCAGAGCGGCATATCATTCCATCCCAACCCCACCCGGTGTCGTGGTACGGGATCGTTGGCGGCCTATACCACACCACCTGACCAAGGAGGTACGCGAGGAAGTAAAGAAGATGCGGGCACTGGGGGTGATTAGGCCGTCAAGAAGCCCGTGGCGGAGCGCCCTAGTACCCGTACGCAAACCCGACGGGAGTCTGCGGCTATGCGTCGACTTCCGGCGGTTAAATGAGGTGGCGACCTTCAACTCTTTCCCGATGCCTAGCGTAACGGAACTGATAGAACGCATAGGCGCCGCAAAGTTCATAACCACCCTGGACCTCGCGAAGGGGTATTGGCAAATACCGGTGCGGCCGGAGGACTGCCAAAAGACGGCCTTCGGAACCCCCTGGGGCCTGTACGAGTTCATCAGAATGCCGTTTGGCCTCCATGGGGCCGCCGCCACGTTCCAACGCCTCATGAATCGGCTGCTGGTGCCGCATGCAAAGTACGCAGTGGCGTACCTTGACGATATCGTCATATTCACACACTCCTGGGGCCGACACGTGTGGGCCCTCAGGGCGATACTCCAAGAGCTACGACAAGCCGGCCTGACGGCGAACCCCCGCAAATGCGCGGTGGCACAGAAATACACGAAATACCTAGGGTTGAGTGGGCCAAGGGACTATACGGCCGTTAGAAGACAAGGTGCAGGCCATTCGGGCCTTCCAACCCCCGCAAACGCTTAAACAACTCCGTTCCTTCTTGGGGTTGGTGAATTATTATCGGAGATTCGTGCCCCGCTTCTCCGAAGTGGCGGCCCCATTGTTCGAAGCTTTGAAAAGCAAACCCGGGAAGGGACTCGAACGGACCGAACCAAGGCTACAGAGTTTTCAGGCCTTGAAGAAGGCCTTATGCGAGGAAGTAGTGATACATACCCCTAACTTTGTGAACCCTTTTACTTTGCAGACCGACGCCTCCGAGGTTGCTATAGGAGCCGTCTTAACACAACAGGACGCTGGGGTGGACCGACCGGTGGCCTATGCCAGTCGGAAACTACTCCCAGCAGAGACCAGGTATTAGACAATAGAACGGGAGTGTCTGGCGATCCGGTGGGCGGTGGAACACTTTAGGTATTATTTATTGGGGAGAAAGTTTACACTGATCACCGACCACGCTCCCCTTAGATGGCTTAGCTCTACTAAGACCGATAACACGCGGATTATGCGGTGGGCACTAGCCCTCCAACCCTTTAAATTTCAAATTAAGTACCGCCCGGGGAAGGATAATATAACAGCTGACTTCCTCTCCAGATGCCCCGAACCGACGACCTCCAGCGGGGGGCCCGGAACGAGGGGCGAGTATCCAAGGAGAATCAAACCCGAAGCGGAGAGACCACTCAAACCATCACAAGGCAACTGGCGGGGGGGGTTATGTCCCGGGGAGACAGGGCAGAGCTCGCCCGCGGAGGCGGCGGAGCCTGAGCGGGACATCCGCCGCTTGTTTACACCGGAAGCCGGTGCCCGTGCCAGCGGCCGGGAGCCGGCAATAAAAACGGCCGGCCGGAACAGATGGGGCAGGAGTCCGAAGGGGGGACTCGCTGCCTCGGAGACAGAGGCTCCAGGAGGAGAGACGGCAGGGGGCCCTGCACCAGGCGGGAGCGCGGACCCCGACGGGGAGTGGCCGCTCACCCCGACGGAGGGAAGGACAGCGGCGGCAGCCGGACCCTGAACCCTGAGCGGGGAGTGGCGGATTGGCCCGGAAGACGAGGATTCCAGTGACGGGGAGTACTGGGACTGTGCCCCGCCTGCACCCGGAGTTTACAGGTCGGGAGCCGGCGCGGGGGCCGGGGAGGGCACCGACGAGGCACCGTAAGTGCCTGGACCGGCGCCGGACACCAGCGGCCAGGAACCCGGTAGGGAGTATCCCCGGGAGGACCCAGGTCGAAAGCTGGGGTGCTAGCCGGCTAAGTTTCTTGCCCCGGGCAAGGGATCCGGTGAGGAGCATCACCGGGAAAGCCCGGGCGAGGGCCGGGGTCTCGACTACAGGAGACCCAAGGGGGCGTGAGGCCAGGGTGTTAGGGGGTGGCGGAGCCCCGCAACGTCACCGTCGGGGATCCCGGGCTACAGAGAACCAGGAGCCGTCCCACTGAACCTTACAACAAGTCGTGGCGGGCGAGAACCAGGGCGGGGACCTGATTACCCTACATCTGCTCCGGACCAACGGCGTCCCAGGGGAATAGCACCACCCTTCCACCGTGAGCCGCTGCTCCGAAGGGGGTTCACCCTCCCTCTCCTCCAGCCCGACGGTCACACTAACACATGTAATCCCATGGTGACAAACATTTTTTTTTCTGTGAACAAAACTTCAAAGTGTACAGAAGGGGTCAGAAATGGAGAACTGAGGCCAGGGAATAAAAGCACATGCCCAGGTCCTGACCCTGGAGTACTCTCTCTAAGGCTCTGGCTCCAGAGCATAAAAATTATAGGACTGAGGATGCTTGGAACATAATAGCTGGCTCTTTTTTCCTTACCTGTATATAAGCAGCAGCTACCTAAACATGGATGTAATCAACAACTGGATCCCTAATTTAGACATCTGCAAGTGATCTCCTGCTGGGACACAGAAAAGGACTTGAATACTCAGCCAAAACAGAGCTTTTTTAAGAAGACATCACTAAGCTATGATTGTTTCCTTTTTCTACCTGCTGCTAGGAATTCATATGTGGACTGACATGTCATCTGAAAGAAATGAGTATTCCCAGTGGAAAAAGAATAACCCTCTCCTGGGTTTCAGTCGAGGCTTACTGCTCAGCAACGTCTATATGAGAGAGCGCATCTGCCAAGTATTCTAACTGTTGTTACCAGCAGTGTGGATTCAGTTAAAGAGGTTTAAATCATGTGTTTTGATTATAATTTAAATTAGCACATAAAAACCTTTTATTTAATAACATTTTGCATTGCTATTTCTTGGTAATTTTCAAAAAATGTTAGTTCTCACAGGTTGATAGCCAATAGGATAGGTCGATTTGTAACTAAATACAGCTTTCCCCCTAAATTTGGTACTTTTCATACACATTTAAACAATATTATAATTTAGCATTTTTATTCAAAACCTTTTTTTAAATTTGATTGTGCTTGAAAGTAGTGACCATCATCTTTCTTACTAAATAACTACCACAATTCTAAGACTAGTCTTTTTTCTTTAATATGGGACAAAGCCCCATTATCACAGAATCAAGTCTGAGAGCAGTGGAGAGCAGGAGGTGGCGGGCAGGCAGCTGCTGCGACTGGGGTTGGGGCCGCGGCAGAAGCTGCTCCCTGCCTTCCCACCCCTACCTCACTGCTTCTATAGGGAGAACTGGAGGCTGGGTGTGCAGAGGTGGTAGAAGCAGAGGTTGGACTCAATAACCCAGGAGGCCTCATCCACTCCTATGTTCCTTGCTGCCTTAGCCACAACTGTGTTCTTTCTCTTCCTGCCTCATTCGGTATATACCTTCCAATTTTTGCACCAAATAAGGTACAGATCCTACAGACAACTGCATGCCAGATTTATTCTAAAACTGTCCAGCCACCTGAATGGCTGAAGTCTGGCAAAGTTACAAGCAAATGAAAACTGGATGTCAGACAGTATCAGTGGTGGGGCAGATGAATTAAAGACACCCCTCCAATAATTAGATTCTACACCTGGAAAAATTATTTTAAAATATATATATATTTTCCAGGTGTAGAATCTGATTATTGGGAGACTGTCTTCGATTCAGGTAAATACTATACCAGCTGTATTTGAATTAGCTGCTTTTGAAGCTAAGTTGGAATTCAATTAAATTCAACAACCACCATTTAAAAACTATTTTTATTGCTCAAATAAAACTGCAGTCAATTTCCTAGATAAATAAAGGGGAAAAAAACTTATCAAAACATGTTTTGCATTTAAAACTAACACTTACTCAGCAAGGTAGTATTTGGAGCAGTGAACTAAAATCATTTTTTCTAGTTACCATGTCCACCAATTTTTGAGAACTAGTAGATCTCACGTTTTCATACCTAATTTACTTTAACACTAGAAAACAAATTTTCCTACTTTCTCAGCTCTGAATGAACTAAACTAAAAATTCTGAAAATAAAATATTCTCTCTGCTCCCAAAGACTCTACTCTTGTCAAAAGCAGACTTTTCGTCTCATTAAACTCTAGTTCCAGGTGCTTAGCCAGTGATTCACTCATTTCAGTGGTTTGACTTGCACAGTACATCTTGCCTGTCAAAGCTTAAAGACTTATTTTTATTTAAGTACATGACATAGACTGCCATAATTTCAAACGTAATTTTAAATGAGCTTATTGTATTAAAATAAAAAATATCTGCCTTTTACTATAGTTTTAAACAATGTATTTCTATCTTGATACTCTAGGTTTCAAACAGTGTTTTCAGTTGGTTAAGCCATTGGGTTGCCATGATGTACAGAGGACGAAGGACATTAGGTTTGTGGAGTTTGGGCATATCATTATGTATTAGCTACCCACAACTCTTGCAAGATCCCCTTCTCTTGAAAAGGCTACACTTCATTGAGCATCTGGCAGATTCAGGCAAAATAAACATTTCTTTTGATAAAGACAATCCATGCCTCTGGCCCTTTTACAGATACCTGTCAACATACAAAAGTCATTCAGCGATTGTTTCCACAGGCACCGGCACAATACAGTTTAGCAAAAGGATAGTTGCTCCAAACTTAGAGGATTTTCTACTTCTGTTAGCATTGTAAAAAGGCAGTATACTTGGAGAGTAGTGGTTCTAAAGTAACAGGAGCTCAAACTGTTTTTTCTCCTGCATTTATATCTCCTCAGGACTGCAGGAAAATATGTACTGACTGGGCTGCATCAGTTTCTTTGCAGAATGACTGACCTGAGGTAGAAATTTATGCACATGTACTTCTCTTCTTGAACTAAATAGCTCCCTCTCTTGTCAAAACATAAATGGTACTAGTAATTTAAAAAGCATCCTTTATACAATTACCTTACATAATCTGCTGCAGAACTGCCTTACTTCTAGCCTGAAAACAATGTACACAAAGGAAACTGGTTTTGAAGACATGCAGAAATAAACATGTTCTTTTAAGAAAATAAATGAAAAGGGGAAAACAATTTTCCATTGTTAAAAATATTTTAGAAGTGAGGCCCAAAAAGCTGAATTTCTTTACAAGTTTTTCTACTCTACAACATAGAGACCCTACAACATTAAGTGTGCAGATATTATATAGTCCACCTGGACTGTGCAATAGCATGTATATTAAAACAAGCCATAGTAGGTCTTGTCCAACATCTCCATGTGCAAAAGCAGTTGGAACATGTCACCCGAGTACAAAGATCTTTTTGACAAAGTATTATCTTTCTCCCTGAAGTTGTTCCCTATCTTTCTGTTCAACAAGCTTACTTACGACTGATACAGAAAAACAAATGCATGCTGCTTGGCACATTTTGGCCAGCCCTCTATTCTATTCCAGCCCTTTTATTTTGTTCTGACTGTCCAATTTTTGTGAACACATCTAAGCAAACAGTACTTTTAAAAAATATTTTCCCTCAAGTAGGTGGGTGTGAAATAAATTCCATCATTTTCCTTTTCCTTTCACTTGACTCTTTCCAGGCAGCATCTGGAAAGGAGTTTGCCAAATAAGGGTCTGTTCCAATTGCTCTTGATACATGTAAATGAAGAACTAGACCTTATAGCTGTAAAATCTCAAAAAGGCCAGTCTCTCTCTCAAAAAACACCCTTATTAACTGAGCTAATATATTCAGTTTTCAGCTATTCACATCTACAGTTTAATTAACTAACAGGTTTGGTTTCAGTTTACACCATTGTTCCTTTAACTTTGATTTGACAATGCTTGAAGCAAAGATATAGTTGATTGATTCATATGATAAGTCCCACATCTGTACTGGGCTGAGGCTAAATGTTTTAGCAGCCAGTTGATACTCCTGAGACAGATCTGTTGCAAAGACGCCTTTATCATCAGTCTGGAATAAAATTTTAAAAATTAGTACTTCTAAATTTTGAAAAAATAGGAAAATCAACTTAGAGCTATTCAATCCTCCAGTATTTCACATTTTAATGCAGTTCATACGTATTTCTTACTACATTTGCTCAATATCAACATATTTTGTCCATAATATCAGATGCAAACAATGCCAATAGAAAGGAAAACAGTTAAGTTATAAAACAACAGGATTTCTATAAGCACAGTCAGGATCTATTTCACATATGAAGTACCCTCTCCGTGTTTATCTGTACGGCTATTAGTCTCTCCTCCATCTCAACATTAACCTCTACCACCACTAAATGGTAGAAGCAGTGACAGCTAGACTGAGAGCCTAAACTGGGACTAAACTGTTTTATAAAAATATGCAGATGATTAAAAAACTTAGTTATACAAATAGGAAACTTATGTAAATCTGCAATCATGCAACTATCACCTTAGTTCTCCTTTCTTCTTCCCTCATATTTTTCCTAGATTAACTAGTTATATCTTTTCTCAGGTTATATCTTCAGGGCAGGGTGGCATCATCACATTGTCCTCATATCTACTAATGTAAGAAGCTCCGTATCTTGAATGGGGGCCTACACTGACACCACGACAAACAGCAGCAGCAACAGCAGCAGCTAGATAACCTTTTATATTGCCAATATTCACATTAGGATCATTTAAGGGATTACCTGGCCATTGTGATCTCTGTCACTTCTTTTAAAAGACTGCTGCTGTCATAGATACCACACTCTTATTATGAAACTGTTCATTATTTTACATGGCTTTATCAGATTCTCAGATTTTTTTGTACTTAAGAAATGTAAACAATAATCTAATTTATAATTGTATTTTGCACCAGACATGCAGTCATAAGACAGTGCATAACATTCAGAATACAGGACAGATGTTTGTAGTAACAATGCTCTGATACCATCTATAAAATGTAATTAGTACTGACAGCCCAATCCATAAGATGCTGAGAGTAGCATCTGATACTGTTATCTGAAATGCTTTGTAACTTGCAGGTTACTTAGATGAAGGAGGTATCCCGTATTTTCTGTTGCCTTAAAATGACTATTTTTTTATAGATACACTCATTCTTAGAAATCAAATCCAGGGAGTAAAACATTCAGATAAGATCTGTAGATAGGCAAGTTCCTACAAAGACCTATGTGTACCCCAAATTTCATGCCTGAGAAATTAAATAATGGTGTTTCCTATGTTTTTACTATTGTATTTATTCCTAAACATGGCATCTGATCTGTTATGAGGTTAAAGAAATAACCTATAAAGTTGGTTACTGTCTAATTATCAGGGATCCAGGTTTTCTGTTTCCCACGAAAAAATGGATAAAAACACAGATTTCCCCCTTTACTGGAGGAAAACACAGATTTCTCATTTTAGTGGAGAGACCCACAGATTTTGTAGTTTTGCAAAGAGCTCTCTGTAGGCTAGCAGAGTTCCAGTCTGCAAGGGGCTGGGAGGGAATGGGGGGAGGGTGGTGAGGCAGGAGGCACCATGTGTATGTATATGCACATGGCTGCCAGGCAGCCTGGAGAGCAGCTCCCATAGGTAAGTGGGGGTGGGGGTAGGGAGAGGGATGGAGGCCCCCATACTGAGGGAGGGAGAGAGTTGGGCAGGGCTGGGGCTGGGGCTATGGCTGGGGCTGCTGCCCAGCCAAGGGTACATGGAGCTAGGGGCCCAGGGCCACAATGCACAGCTCCAGGGCCCCAAGTAGGACGGGGCAGCAGGCAGCTCATTCGGGGGGCTGGGGGCAGGCAAGGGGGACCTGTGCCCCCTAGATCTGTGCGCGGGGTATGGGCAGAGGCAGGCTGCCTGCTGTGAACTTGGAGGGAGTGAGGGACCTGTCATTTTAATCACAGATTTGTGGGGGGGTTATCAAAAAATTTGTGATTTTTTTTATCAGGGAAAACCAGGATCCTGCTAATAAACAGCAGATCTGTTTCTCTATATTGGCTCCAGTGATCCCGTTTCCATATTCTTTAGTCATTATCTCAATGAATTTTTTACAATGAAAATGACTTACACAAAGCACAACAGGATGGCCCACCTTGTACCAATATCCAAAATGGTGTTTATCATAGGAAGGTAGAGTCTGAGTTTTGATGTTTGAAGTCATACAAAGTTCTAATGGGAAAAAGTATATATTCAAAGAAAAAAAGGGCAAGTATTAAACAAACGCATTGTTTGGGGGGTAGATTAACAGATGCATTTCAATCCATAGCTGAACAACAGGTATTTTTGTATTGTTTGGTAAATGCTACTTCAAAACCAGTTCAAACCTAAGAGTAAAACTTTCATTAGTGGATAGGTGTAAACTTCACTAGTTTTAGTACACTTTGCAAGACAAGAACACATATACGATACATGACGTTGCATGACTGCTCAAATCTGTTGTTTTGATTTTTAGTTCTTCTATCAGGATCATCACAGCATGATATGAGACTAGGTGAATCAGTGCTCCAGCATCACAATTCTTTTGTCCGTATCCATTTTAAGCATGTATAAAACAATGCATAGTCTATATAAAAACCACTGAATTGTCCTATAAAGACATGCCCTTTAACATGACACACAATTCAATTTAATAGTGAAGTGTAACCTATTGGTTTCTAACCAGTCAAGTAATAAACATCTAGCAGTTTTATCGTATTTTATATTCCACATCTCTATGCCTATTTTTGTCCTTTTTTTCCACTGTAATTAATCCTATACATACTGCTTTATAAAGCAATGTGCGCACACACGCATCTACAAGATAACTAATAAAGGATGACTAAATGGAATGTTTTAAAAAATGTTGAAAAATATTGCAATTCATTTTAAGTGAAAACATGAATGGCTAGCAGTGCCTGTGCCTTATTTCTCACATTACATGCATCTCCACATCACAAATATCTTTCCATAGTGACCTCTGAAAGGGCACCTGTACAACTGCAGCGAGGCTGCTTTAATGTGCTATAATTACAGTGTATTGGAGCAGACTTGATTAATCGAGTATGCTGGAGCGTGGCAGAGTCTTGTTTATTAGTGTCCCCACACTGACAGATGGTGGCGGGGGATGCTTTAACTAATGTTCGTTTGATGAACTTTAGTTAAAGGGCCCCTGCTACCATTTTTTAGTGTGGGGACACTGATACACAAGATACTCTACGCACTTTAATTAGAGAACCTCTTGCTAAGGTACCAGAGAAGCTAAGGAAAGGGCTACAACTTAACATGCCAGTGGTAGCAGTGTGTCTTCCATTGCAGCAAAAAGGGGCAGATAAGAGAGAGATGGGTGGTCCACAACATGTGGTATCAGGGCAGGACAGAAAGGCAAGGAACACAGGTACATGGAGAAGGCCTTTAGGCATGGTCTGGAGAGGGCTGGCTGGGGACTGTAGCTTACTTGGGTGGTGTGCTGGGGCAGCCGAAGGGGGATTGACCTAGGTAGTAGTGGTCTACTCTCTGTCTTGAAATCTGAGCCATTTGGATGTGCAACGAAGGCATTGTACGTGCTGTGGGATTTGATGGTCCTCACTTTGTAAATGGCACTTCCTTGTCATGATTTAAAATGTACATGCTGAAATACATTCCTTAATCTACCTTTTTAACTTGCAGTGAGGAAAGGTAGAAATGGTTGGATGGTATTTGCAGCTGTCCCCACTGCTGAATGTGATGTGGAAATTAATTTAAATGGTTCCCTTGAAACAGGGTTAAGGGAGGCTTTTTTTTTTTAAAGGAAGTTGAAGGTAGTATTCAGGTTAAGAGTTCTCTGCTCATTCCAGGACTATGAAAAATTCTTGGGAGCAGTGGGCCTTTCAGGGATAGTGGGCAGGGATCACACACTGCTGTCAAAACACTGAACATCTAAGGGCCAGCGCATACTTGTACTTGAGGGAGATAAATCTGAACGGAGCAAGAGGCTGGTGGGGGGGGAGCAGCGTGAAAATGGGACCAGGCCGATCAGTTAGGAGGGTGGGATGAGATTTTGAAGAAAAAAGCAGAGGAGAAACCTCAGTCTCAGTGAATCTGCAGGAGAGATAGGGTCGTAGTTTGTAAGCTCTTGGAGCCGCTCTACTTAAAGCACCCCATCCAACTCCCATAAATGCCCAAAGTTACTACTAAAACTTACCAATTCCATTGTAAGATATAGTAAATTAAAGTCTGCATATTGCCAAATGGGCTTCATCTTCTTTCTTACCTATAGGTATAGAGCTCTGTCTGACAAGCTGCACCAGGTCCTCTGAACCCACCGTTGCAGAATTAAGAAATGTTCCATGTCCAATTCTGTCTGGAGGCAAGCCAAGGAGAATTTTGGTCTCTTCTTCTTGACTTGGGATCTAGCAAAGTACCATAATTTAGCTCAGTAACATATAGCCCATGTAGCCACCTAGGTCATATCTCAACTCTTAGAGGAAAAGATAGGAGTCCCAAGGAAGAGGGGAGGGTTCATTAGAACATTTTAGTAATGAAACAAGTGTTACGAAGAAATAAATTGATGTTAGTTATTACTCTGCAATGATCATTATAGACCAAGAAAGTGGATCTTTGTTTTGAAATTATGGCCACTACATAGTCAGATCTGGTGCATGGGATCAAATTGGTATGCAGTCAGATCCGGTGTATGGGGTTGGGCCATGCATGGTGTTGGATCCATGTGTGTGCCTGGATCCAGTGCACAGTTAATCTATCCATTCACTAGATCACATGCATGAACTGATCCCACACTATACCAGCCCCGTGGACTGACCCCATGCATGGAATTCAGCCCACAGACTGGAACCATGCCACTAATATGGCCCGTAGAGCCAGAAGGTTGAGCACACTGAACTAGATCAGTTACAGCATTGCTCTTTACAAAATTAGTAAAAAAACCCAGCAATTGACAGAACACTCTCCCACTGAGGTATTTTCATGACTTCATAAACAGTATTAGAACCTGTGTGCATCTCAAGTGGAAACATGAAAATAAATTTGTTTAAGCAGCCTAGTGGGTTTTTTTCATAATTTTTCCGGAGATGTAACAGTTTCTCCTTCCATCCTCACCTCCCTCTCTTCACAATGCCACAATCCACATTGATTAGACTTGAAAAACACAATATCCAGATTTTTTTTTTCATTTAAAGATCAACAGAGAAAGGCAAGCATAAAAAGTTACCTCTGAGAGATGCAATGCCAACTTTAAACCTGCCTGTTTGGCTGCTGCTAAGGGCTCAAAAAAGTCTTTACCATGTCCTGCCTTGAAGATAAAAGCCAAACAGAAATGCATGATCACTGTTACAAAACCATTCCAATTATACAGTCATTATGAAATCTAACTATATCCAAGTAATTCAATCAAAAACTTGTAAATCAGTTTTCTTTTGCTATTGCTCACTCTTCAAACGAAGTGGGTCAAAGTTTGATCATACCTACATGAGTTCAACTCCCACATCAGTCAAAATATAAACTGAGAACAAAACTGGGTTAAACAACAACAGTTCTAGTTTAGGCCAATGCAATACTGACTCAGGTCAGCAGGAGTTCTCAGAATGATTTCTTCCCATAATCACTGTGTAAAACTCTGGAAGAGAAGACATTTCACCTAAATGTTGACAAACATGGTTTTCAACCACTTATCCTTATGTTATAAAAAAAGGAAATTAGATGCTTTTACATTTAGATTACATTTTATATCATTCTTGATGTTATTTAATATGTCTTTACCCCAATCAGACAATACAAAAAAGCATCTTCTACTAAATAGTTGTTAGGTTCAGAAGTTGCTTTTAAGATACCTTTTTAATAGTTTTGTGCATCATTTTAAATAGTTTAAGAAGCGAAATATTTAATCAGCAACTAACATGAAAAAAGCCCAAAGACTAAAACACAATTATTTCAGTATAAAAGTTTCTACCTTTTAGGCCCCTGCTATGTGATACATGCATTACACCAGGGGTGTCCAACCTTTTTGAACGTGACGCCGGATCATGAACTTTTTATCACCCAGCGGGCCGGCAAGCCATATTCAAAGACTTCACAGGAAGCAGCATCACATCACTCCCCCCCCCCGAAACGAAAGTACAGTGTTTACTTTCGTTTCCCGTCATAGCACCTCGGGCCTCAGAAAACAGCATGGCAGCCCGCGGGCTGTATGTTGGACAAGCCTGCATTACACAATTAATTGGCCAATTGTGCAAAACATTCAGACCCGCCACACATACAAAGGAATGATCACACAATAAAAATGACTATCCAGCTATAAAGAGCCAACCCGCTATAAAGTTAGTGCTCAAAAATGTGTAACAACTCTATAGCTGGTTTCTATCCAGCTTAATTTGAACATACAGCAGGGCTCTAAGAATTACTTACAGTGGGATCACCACTGAGGTCAAGCCCTACAACAATCCCATCGGTAGAAAGAAAGAACTCCTCAGCAAGTTTCACTGTTTTCTTGGCAACTGTTGGTCCACCTCTTCTATCTATTGCTATTAAAAGTCTAAAATGGAGATGTACAGGTTACGTTCAATATACATGGTGATAACAGAGAAAAAACTATTACCATAAAAGAACACTAAATTCACAATTTAAAACAGATTGCTTCTTTACTTTCACAGCTGTCAATGTAAAGCTCTGACTACAAGTTTTTATGCATGTTTAACATTTGGCAATGTTATGTTGATGGCTAAGTGACAACTCTGCCCCATAAATGCCTGCCCTGATACTGGCGCAACTTTGCTAGTATTCCATCCAGAAAAATGCTTACACGATCAACACGTACTGAAACAAAGGACTGGACATATATTGATAACATACAGAGCTGGGTTTTAACTCTGACTTTGCATAAACTAGTTTACTTTGGCCCTTGGCATTAGGGGTGTGTGAAGCGGACCCTATTCGATTCGGATTCAGCCTGAATCAGAGACAGTGATTCAATTCATTGATTCAGATCACTGTTCCTGATTTGATTCAGCTGAATCCAAATCTGAAGATTCAATGCTGATTCAGAGAATCAGCGATTCAGACACAGACACAGCTTTAAATGTTTTTTCTACATACCTAGAGGTACCAGCATGGCTTACGAATGCTGTGATGTTAGGGCACATGGAGTGTCTCACAAGAGTGCGGGGGGTGGGGAGGGGCCTCCACATGCTTGGCAGCGAACCCGGAAGTGGACTGGAAGTTCTTCTGGTCCACTTCCATGTCTGCCAGGGAGCGCACTGGGGAGCACCCCCGCACCTCCCCGGCTCAGTGATCGGCTGCAGGGGACCCTGGGTGCCCCCCCAGACCCAGGAGGCACCAGTTGCCAAGTTGGGAGGGCATGGGGAGGCCTCCACACCCTCCCCAGTGGATCCAGTAGTGGACCGGACAGGCTTCTGGTCCACTTCTGGGTCTGCTGCCGAGGGGACTGGGGAGCGCCCCCGCGCTCCACAATCCCCAGCATCGCAGCATTCAGGAGCCGCCTGCTACCTAGAGGTATGTAGAAAAAAACATTTAAAGCTGTGTCTCTGAATCAATAAAGCTGTGTCTCTGAATCAATTCGGAGGGTTCCAATTCGATTCAGAGAGATTAAAGGGTTCTCTGATTCAGATTCAGAGATTCGGCCACTGAATTGGGCTGAATCTCTGCCGAATCGAATCAGGGACCGAAGCTTCGCGCAGGCCTGCTTGGCATGTATTCATTTAATGGCATGATGGGAACTGATCCATGATCCCAATAATTGCACTTCTTGTCATGCCACATAAGTATGGCAGGAGACATGATTATTGGAATCAGATGCCAGTTGAGCCCTTATTGCTTGCCAGTGCAGAGGAAGCTTTTGATCATAACCCCAGGCTGAATCGCAGTCAATTTGTTCACTCTGGACCCTCGGGATCATATCACGGACTCAAGCTGACTCCAGCGTGGTTTGGGGCTGAAGCTGACAATCAGCTGATCGTCAGGACTGAACCCCAGAATAAGCATATTGTCAGATTGGCTGGGCCCACACAGGAGCTAGGTTGAGTTCCTGGTGTGATCCTGGGAGCCAGAGCCAACCAATCAGCTGAGTGTCAGCTGGAGGTTATGAGTTACAGTCTCCAGTGTGGTGAGCTGACAAATCAATAGATTGTTGGCTCCATCTCAACCAGGCTGCAATCAGCCAATTGTTAAAACCCTGTGCCTAGCAGCTCTGGCTGGGCTGCTGGGCACAGGGTATCAAAAGCTCCAAACACTGGAGGAGCCACTAAGGACTTTACCCCCCACCAGTAGCCTCTGCCCACCTCCCCACCCCTGTTTCATGTTCTGGCAGCCTAGCCAGAACTGCAAGGCATGGGGTTTAAATTCCCCAATAGGGAAGCTTCCTCTGCCCACCCCCCTTAAACCTCCCACTACGCCAGGAACAGAGACCAGGTAGCCTCTCCCCACTGTTTGTGTCCAAGCGACTGAGGAATTTTAAAAAGCTCATCTACAGACACACTCTTGAAAGCTCCCTGTGTACCAGAACCCACGGTACAGGGAATGGGCAGCTGGGAGTTCCTGGTTCTCTAACTGCTTATATCCCATGCTGTGAAGCAGCACATGCAGCATGGAGCAGGGAGCAACTAACACCCCAGCTCCTGTTCTCACAGTTGCTCCAGGAACTTGTCCTTGTGCTTTGTAAACTACTTTGCAGAACTGGGTCACCTGTCAGGCTCAGAACAAAACCCCAAATCAAATTTTATGTATTTAAATTTACCTTACATCAATATCCAAGTCCTCCTCTTTACACTGTTTTATTCCTTCAAGTACAGTTTCTACATACATCCTCTTGGTCATACCTATAAAAACACACCACAGAATATAGATCCATGTGAACTGAACTGAAAAAATTAGAATGATTATATAATTCTATTTTATTAAACCCCAACCTCTCCATGAAGTTTTTTCATTTTAACTTTTCATTTTCTATTTGATCTTATACTTTTTTTTTTATACACTGGGATGGATTTCATCCTAATAGTTTTATTTTGTACCTTGATTTTACTATTTGTAAAGTAATCATTTTACTGACAAATACAGTTTTACTTTAAGCCTACTTTTGCTTTGAGTCTGCTTTGACTATGTGGAGAAACAAAAAATCATGTTATATGAGTCAGAATCTAATATTAAATGATAGTAGACTTTTATAATGCTATTATATTTAGCCATTTGTTTAAAAATACAAATGTTTAAGAGAAATAAGAAAGAGAGACTGGTAGCTATTATATTAGAACCACAAAAAACATAGAAATCAGGATACGATGAATGGCCTAAAGTCATCGCTGAAAATGAAGAGGCTAAAATGTATTTTCTCCAAAATTCTTGCAACAAGTAACATTTTACCACATCACTTCCATTGCAAAGTTCAGGAAAATGATTATATTTGAAACCTTGCACATACACAGAGTTGACTGGACTTCACTGGAATTACAAGTACAAACCTGTCCTTGTATGAAAGACTTGACGGTAAACCAATACAGTATCAAGGGTCTCCAGTGATCTGCTCCCAAATATGTCACATATTGCATGTTTATTGAATCGACTGAATTCTTAATTTAAATTACTACTATCAAACATATATTCTTCAACATTAACTTTAAAATGAGGATGTTACTAGTCACTGACAGCCAAAACAGGTAGTACCTGTTGCCTTTTCCTCTCTAGGTGTGCTTCTTAATTCCAAATACTTGACACCATCAGCAGCAAATTCTTTAATAACGTCTTTAGTTACCTAATGAAAGAACATAAAAATAATCTAAATAATTTCTACACCAAATGACTCTTGAAAAAATAAAGGCACTAGAATGTGAAGCATAGAAATTATTTCTGTTTCTATTAACTTCAGCAAGAGTTGTCTAAATTTCTTGGTACTTACTCAGCTGTCCTTCTCTACAAATACTGTTAGTGGGGGACAACTTTCAACTCTACTGGGGCACCACAGAAGCTCTGAATATAGGGAATTTCACTGGCAATGAGCTAACCAAACATGTCCTTCAGCTGCCACAAACATGACCACTCTCTCAGCCAGACCTGCCCTTTTTTTACAGTTGCGATCATCTGAAAACCATTTTAAAAAGGGAAGGTTGAAGACAGGGCATCATTTTCCATTCCCATCATTTCTACTCTCAGATAAAACCTAAAGTGAACATGTTACATCTCTAGTTCATGACACTTACAAGTACACAGAAATAATAAACTAAAAGGGCACTATTGTAAATCAAAGCTCTACTTTAAGTGAACACTCTACTTCAAGTGAACATCAACTCAGTCACCTGAAAACACACGCAATTTTAAAATCACACTTTGTACAAAAATAATTTTGCTTGCCTTTTGAAGATAAGATTGCTGAAACTCTAACCCACTCATTTACATTTAGTTTAATTATACAACTGGTCACAGATACAACTGCAATAACTGTTTTTGCTACCTTTCCAAGGAGTTGTTTTGGAAAAAGAGAAAGGGCAGATTATTTTTAAGCCAAGCTCTTTTTAACTTACCATTAATATATCTTCAGTCCTATTGGTAATCTGATAAATAATCTGAAACATCTGAAAACATCTAAAAACAAGAATATAATGAAAAATCCCATATAAAAATGAAAAGCAATCTAAATACAAACAACACGGGATACACATTTAAATTCCATTAAATGGGCAGTCTTGTCCATAGTGTGTCCAGCCAGTCCTGGGCACAGAGGTGCCACCTGGCGCAGTCTGCCCTATCCTTGCACACAGCTCTTGGTGGCAGTGTGAAGGCAGCATGACAGCAGCTTCCTGGTGGCCCTTGCTTCTGCCACCTAGAAACAGGTGTGTACCCTGCCACCAGACCCCAGCCCTCCTGCCCAGACACCCCAGGCAATGTTCCCTCTAAGGAGTAGCAATCCGTGAGTACGCCACTTTGGTCCATGAGCGTGCCACTTTGGTCCTGCCTCCCCCTTTCGGCACAGCGTGGTCAGCCAGTAAGTGTCCAGGTGGGAGTGGGCAAAGTTCAGACAACACCCTTCTCCATGCTAACTTCTGCACAGAACCGTGCAGTGGAGTGCTGTGGCCCAGCCATGGGCCGGATACATTCAATCGATAGAACTGAAAGGGAGGCACCAGGGCCAGCGTGGGATACTTACCAAAACTAAGCTCCTCACTCCTCATGCAGGGCAGGCAGCAGCTCCTCCCTGAGGTGAGGTGAGGGTGGGGACGAGGGCTGGGGGCTGGCGTGGGCTCCACTGGCTCCAGGTGACTGCTCCGCAGGCTCTGCCAGCTCCAGGGAACTGCTCTGCTTCCCCACATAGCCTTGGGAAGCAAGGAGGCACATAGTGTCAGGACTAGGGAGTCGAACAGTTCCCTGGAACTGGCAGAGCCCCCGGAGCAGTTCCCCAGAGCCAGCAGAGCCTCACATGGGGCAGGCAGTGGCTCCTCCCCGAGGTGAGCCAAGGCAGGGATGGAGGCTGGCGTGGACTCTGCCGGCTCCAGGGAACTGCTCCGTGGGCTCCGCCAGCTCCAGGGAACTGCTCTACTCCACAGCCCTGATGCCATGTGCCTGCTCACTCCCTGAGGTTATGCAGGGGAGCGGAGCAGTTCCCTGGAGCTGGCAGAGGAAGCAGAGCAGTTCTCCAGAGCCAGTGGAACCCGCACCAGCTCCCACCCCCCAACCCCAGCCCCCAGCCCTGTTGTGACAGCTGAAAAGTATGTCTCTGTGATAAAAGTGCTTGCTGAAGGCTCTATGAAGATTAGACCAAGTGTTTGTCTGTATTTGTTTAGATATGAAGCTATAAGTTGTTGCTAAAAGCCTAATTACAGTTTAAGAGGTAGTGAGGCCTTGCATAAAGTAAGGCCTAGTAAACTTAGCAAAGCCTAGAAGTAGTAAGACCCTGTGGCACAGTTAAAATTACCTTATCAAAGGAATGCAAGACTTGTACTGCTATTGGTCAGTCTAAGGACAGTTGAAGAAAAAGGAATCTAAGTGGACGTATGTTATCAGTGTCTTTCAGAAGCTATAAATTAGCTGAAATATCTGAAAACCATTCAGAAGGAAGATGCAGCTCTGTGAAAAGGATGGGTTAGCTGTTGCCTGGATCAGTGGGCCTGTGGACTTCGAGAAGCCCAAGAACTGCATTCCAGTGTCCTTTCGGGCACCCCTCAGACAGCATGGCTCGGGGACGCCTGACCTCACTGAACTTTGTGGAAAAAGAAGCTTGCTGTGTATCAGGCATCAGAGGGACTGCCGATAAGTTGCCAATGCGAATTGCTTTTGTCTGTCATCGTTTGTCTTGTTACTGCGCATAGTTGTGTTTTTCTTAAGTCAATAAAACTTTCTTACCTTTCTACCCCCAACCACACTCTTAATCCAAACCCTCCATAGGCAGCTGGGACACCTGTCTCCGTCCCTGTCCCTGCCTCAGGGAGGAGCCGCTGCCTGCCCTGCATGAGGAGCTTACCTTTACTAAGTGTCCCATGCTGGCTCTGGTGCCTCCACTGCACTCCACGTCCAGCTCTGCTCCAGGCGGGTGCGCAGCCTTAAAAAGCTTGTGTGCAGCAAGATTTTTACTTACCAGGGGCACTGGACAGGGTGGGGTCTTCATGGACAGCAGCCTGGTACCCCACACAGGTAGGCACACACAGCCCAGCAGATGAGATGGAGGCATAGGGAGTGGTGTCCAGGAGCAGGATGGGCAGGTGGGAACTGGAATCACTGAGTCATGACAGCACAAGGCCAGGGCCCAGGGCAGAGGCACGATCTACTCCGTTCTCATCCCTGTGATGAGTGCTGGTTCACTTGGAGAGCGGATCACAGTTCTGCCCCAGGCCCTGTTCCCATGCTTTCATCACCCTGTGATCCCAGCCCCAGCCACTGCCCGCTCACCCACTCTGTCCAGCACTCCTGGGGGTGGATGTGGGACAGAAGGGCCTGGGCCAAATAAAATGAATTCTTATTTCTCTGGGGCCACCCCCCTGGGCACTGTAAACAGCTGTGATAGGGGGCCAGGACTGGGTCAACACCCCACCCCCCACCTCAAGAGCTCACCAAAACTCCCTAAGTGGCCCTCCAGACAAAATAACTGTCCACCTCTGCTATATACTCACTCTTCTAAGGTTCTTTTCTTCCCTTTGTCAATCATGGTCATCCCATTAGGGACCTGAAGATGTGGTTTCTGGGCCATAAGCTTCTTCATAGTAGCAGAACTGATGGAGCCATTCAAATGGGCATGAAGCTCCTAGATCAATGCAAAATCACAAGACTTTAGTAAACGTGATTGCTTCTATTCCGTTTTACTTGTACTTCTTTTTCTCATTTCTCTAGCATTATCCTAGAAACTAAGCAAGACTCAAGCATTTATATGAAAGATTTTTACTGAACCAACTGCACGGTTTAAAAGGATTTAGACAAGCTTTCAGTAACAAGCCTCTGAACCCAACTGACTCCAGCCTCTCTTAGACCCCATCATCCTATACTCAGCTCTCCACTTCATCTAGCACTATACACGTCTCTTCCCACAATCTTGTTATTCCTGTCATGAGGAACACCTCTTCTGTGCCTCTGCATCCGACTTCAAACCTTATTTGCAAAACACCTAGACTGCTGTGAACCTTTAAATATCCCCCCCATACTTATTTTTACTAGAACAAAGAACTGCAAAGTATTTTAAAACCACCTTTGACTGAAAATGTTGCTATAATTGTAACTAATCTCCAGTCTTTACTTCTGTAAGACATTTGTTAATGTATATTGGTGAAAAGATAAAACAGCACATCACATTATTTGAAGCACAAGCAAAGGCGAGGGGGGCCTAGCAGCCATAAGCACCCACAACTCCAACTAAACAGGAACTCTGGCTGGAAATCAAATCCAGATGTGAAATCTAATAAAAGGAGTAGGTCATATTACACATATCATGTCAGTGAAACTCCTTGCTATGTTTCTGGTTAAAATCTGTCATGTCTGAAGAGACAGAATAGCTTGCAGGGATGTCTTCATTTTCCAGCAAAAGCATACAGATGCAAAGAGAGAGGAGGGGAACCGGAGAGGTTCAGTTGAACACCTCACTTCTGGACTGCAGCCAGGCACTTTGCCTGTGTAAAGCTCTGAAATGGAAGTGGTGCCGTTAGCAGATTCCCGAACCGTAGCGCGGACAAGTTCCGGGAACATGCAGCACACGGCCATAGCAGGGATACACCACCGCACCCTGAGTACGTAGAAACGAGCATTATCACAGGCAACCTTGTTGGGCTAGCCTCCAGAAAAGAAAAAAGTTAAAGATTATGCTGAATTGATTGACTAGTGAGAAAACTACAGCTCTGGTGAAACCTGGGGCAAAGACTGGGACTGATTGTGGGGCCAGCACTCCAGGGAAAGATGCCGGCACCGCGCAAAAGGCAGGAGAGCTGCTCGCCCGGACTCAGGGCGACTGGGCCTCTTTGGGCTTCTTAAGAAGCAGGGGCAAGAGGGGGTGTTGGGTGTGATGGTCCGAGCTGCGAGGCAAGGATTGCCTAGGGCCAGCTCCTCTACCGGGCCAAGTGCCCAGCGGGGATAGACAGCCACGCTCCTGCCTGGCGCCTCGAGGCTACACCGACAGGCGCGTCCTGGAGGCGGCCCGGCCTGCTCCGACGGCAACTCGGCCGGCCCGGCCGCTCCCGAGAGCCGACACCGACACCGGCCCCGGCCCCGACCCCGGCGGCAGAGGGAAGCGCCCCCCGCCCCACTCACCACTTTGGGCAGCTCCCGGTAAAAGCGCAGCTCCGGCTCGTCCCCCGCCATGGCCGCCCGGGT
>NW_017728911.1:13151425-13161260 GCF_001723895.1 Crocodylus porosus | reverse complement strand
CATCGCAGCCCCACGGCGACCCGCCGGCAGCCCGGGAGTCTCGGCAGAGCCGGGGCAGCCCTGGGGCACGGCCGCCCCTCCCCCGCGCGCTGCACAGGCACGGCCCCGCCCTCGGACCCCGCGGCAGCCCAGGGCTCTTGCCCCGCAGTACTAGTACGGGGAGGCAGACAGAGACGACGAGCAGGTTCTGCTTTATTTGTTTTAATGAGCGATAAAACAACAGAAGTCATTTTCTCAAAAGCAAATGTTTCAGCCTTCTTCCATGTCAGTGAGATTTTATTACATTGTACCATAGTTTAATAAGACAGTACATCATCATCATCCCATCTTCCATTCATGTAAAAGGAAAAAAAAGACAGCTGGCAATTCATTACTGACTTTGCCATCTCTAAGCTACCAAGCACAAAACTATGCAATATACAGCGTCTACCCAGGGCCAGATTGGGGGTGGGGGTTACAGGAGCAAGGCTGCACACCCCTTCCTGTGCCCAGAGAGAACCCTGCTGGAGAGGGGAGGGGCCTGCCCTGTGCCGATGGCAGGGAGGCATCTTACCTGTTTCTGGGACTCAAAAGTCCCAGGCAGCTCTTGTTGGGGTGGGGGGCACATGCTGGAAAGAGGTCGACAACATAGCTTTCAAGTATTTTCAGGTTTAGGATTTTTGGAATTATTGCACCCTAATTCTAAACAGCTACAAGACCTACAAACAAAATGATTAATCTGTGTTATCCTAAAATGTAAAGCAGAAAAACTGTATGCAACTAAGACTATAATATATAGTGGTTTGCCTTTGTCCAAGTCATTTAGGCTTAGCCAAGAAACTTATCTTGCTATAAATATGAAAATGTTCTTGCAGACATTTAGGAAAAAAGTTGCTTGACAACTCAGACAATGTACAAATGTGAGGTGAACAATGCACAACTCATTATTTGGATTACTTTACAGGTCTTCAATACTTAATATCTAATCAAGTTCAAGAACAGTGCAGAATTTATTTAGCTGTGAAACTTACTGTCTTCCCAGAAGAAGCATTCACAAGGAAATCCATTTCAAATATACTTTGTTCAGTGATCCACTCATTCATTTTACCTTCGTTAAAAGGCAATCTACGTACAGATACTGTACATTAAAATATATGCACACACAGAACAGTCTTGTTAGTTCTTCTAGAAGGCCCAGGATTGTTTTACATTCTTTATATAGGCCCCTCCCAAATGTCTATATTGAAGCAGATTATGGTTAAATATAGAGAGAGCCATCTGCTGGTCCCACATATCCAACTCCAATTAGCAGCACATCTATTAGTGTCCATATTCCAAGGCCACCAAAGCTGAAGAGTTTTCCCAAACCTTCCCGCCACTGCCCCAAGTAGAAACGATCTGCTCCAAATCCACCAAGGGTGATGCTATGAACATAATAAAACAAATCATTAAATTAGTTATCAGATCCCAAGTCTGGGTTTCCACTTACCTCCACCGAATAGTTAAACAGAATAAGTTACTTGTCACAATAAGTTGGAAATTCCGAATAATGCATACAGCTGGACTTAAATAATGGTAAACCCCCCCCACAAAAATGGTTTTGATAGATTATTAAAGGCACTAATTCTTAGCTAATTACAGTATCATCCAAATCTTGTGAATTTCTGTGTGAAAGCTGTGAAGGAAAAAAAGGCCATTTTAGCTTTGTTTATAAGATGTAAGTGGGTCTGCAAGCTGCTTTGTTTGACCCCATATTTTAGATGTTTGAAGGAACTAGAAAACGCCAGGGAGTGCATTCTGCTATAGTGGTTCAGCAATAATTATTTTCTCCAACTGGAAACAGAAAATGGATCGGCTTGCTCTGAAAAAGCATTTTAGACTAATTTGCTAATGAGAGTACTAATGCTTTTCAGTTTGGATAATGTTTTGATGTACCAGAGGTACATACTTTTTCACATGTGCACGTGCACGTTTTAAAAAGTTTGATGTTAATGAAAGAATCTGATTTCACAGCCAGCATGTAGAAATCTACTGACATGCTCCAGCAACAGTCAAAACAATACTGTGATGTTGTACTAACACAGTAAGAAATAAAAAATGACAGCCTTTTTATCTGACAACACAGAACATTTGCATCTCCAGCAAGTACAGTATCACATACTTCAGGATCTCAACTCTCTAGCTGTTATAGCTGCAAAGAAAATCTCAAAAACATGAATCAGTTGTAACTAGTGTAGCAATGTCTATCCAAGACAGAAAAATCAGCTTTAAAAAGGTAAACTGCTCTATTTACTTCATATGTCCAGTGAAGTTTCACACATAAACACTGTTAGTGGTTTCATTGCTTATTAAAGCATGAAAGAAGAGGGGGATGGATGGAAAAGTCTGTATAATGTACCATGAACTGTGTTGCACTTTTGGTGTCAGGTGTTCATGAGATTTGGGAAAAACCACAATTTGGTCATCCCACCCAACCTTTTCTGCCGCATTCAATGGACCTAAGAAACTAGCAGAGCATGCAGCCCACCAAGGGTTAGCCAAACAGAGTTCTGTAGAGCCCATAAAACTAACCACAATTAGAACATCTCTGTAACTTATTCCAAACCATTTCACATTTGGGTTATTGGTGTAGTTTATTTTGTTGCCAATGCCAAGAAAACTGCATTCCCATTCCCCCTCACCTCCACCATTATGTCCAAATGGTGACATACATCAGTATTTATAGACACTGGCTAATATTGACCAGTTATAGAAGATCATAGGCAGCTTTTTGGTCTAAATTTGCAGCAAGACATATTAAATACCAAGAACCAAGTCAAATTGATAGAAATTGACTGAACAGAGAAACAAGCTAAAATTTTATGCACACATACACAAACCCTTCCGCTGATATAAACATTAGTAATAGTTCATGTCTACCTTAGTGCTAAGGCTGTAGACCACTTATACCCTCCAGTCCAGTTGCAATACAGCATCTTGGGAAAGACACGATTACCTGAGGAAACAAGAAACCCATTCAAATCTCAATACTGTTACGAATAGACCAAGGCAGACCCAAGAATTAAAACATTAAGTATAAACATGCTGTATTTTTTAAACTTGAATGAACTGGTATTAATTGCTAAATAGGGTATTACTGATTTGGCTACACCATAACAGCCCAATTACACCCATTCTCTATAGCAGGGGTCAGCAACAGTTTTGGGCAGAGTGCCAAAAATGCCTGCGACCTCAACTTGTAAGATGTTGGCATGCCAGGGACAGACAGCAGGGGAGCTGAGAGGGGCCCAATCTTTGTTGTGGCAGTGCAGCCCCATGCGTGCCACGCTCTGGCACTTGTGCCAGGGGCTGCCTACCACTGCTCTATACCTTCCTAAAAAATCTTCCAAACAATTCTTGCCCTCTCCACTCAGTCAAGAAAAAAAAGTGGATTACATCAACCTCTTAATTTTACACCCCAGATTAAACTACTTCTATGAATTCAAAAGGCAACTTTCTTACAAGGTTTTTAGTTTATGCCACTATAGCACCTTAAAGCAGTTAGAAACATTAGGGAGTGGGGAATAGCTTTTAACAGCTTAGGTCCAGGCATGAATTACTTCCAAACCAGCCTGTGCTGCTGCCATTCCCCTGCCTTCCCCACCCCCACCCACCAAAATGCCTTGGAAGCCCTCCCGCTCTGTGAACCAAATAAAATGACTTCACAGCCCATAAGCTGCTGATTTTTGTCTTAAAGCAAATTCTATTCATGCTGAATCATGTAATTTTATTGATGAAAGTCAACATACAATGTCAGTAAATGTATTTTCTCTCCCTTAGTAGACAATTACTCTGTTTACTTCCATGCAAGAGGAGGTCCCGTCCCCTACCCCCCGGTCAGCATGGGGAAAACAGTTCCTCATCTTACATTCACATACAAGGAAACCTCATTAAATACACTACCATTAAACTGGTGCCAAAAGCAGCATGTGCTCAGTAATGGAAACCAACAATGAAGTTGATTAAATGCAGCCCACTCTGAGCATGACTATAAAACACATGGCCTGTACTGGTCAAACCTATTGATAGGACTTACTCCTTTTTCTTTTTTTTTTTTTTTTTAAAATAAAGGCCAAATCAATTGCAAATTCTGTTGGGCAAAACCCAATAATCAAGTTTCAACGATTCAGAGAGCAGAACTCAGTTTCCAAGTCTGTGAGGCTCTACTGCAAGGCAAGTATCCTCCCTACCAGAATTTGGAACCAATTTGGAATTGATAAAGATTTTTTAAAAGGGGCCTGTACTCTATATAAGGAAGTATGTTTATGAAGTACAAGTGCTAAAACTTGCAGCAGTTTCAAAAAAAGTAAAATATATCAATTTTGGATTAACTAAATCTACAGGTACCCATAGTAATTTGTCTATATGTTTATTTCAAATTCAGTGGAGTCAGGGAGAAAAGGGTCTGACATGGAGGGTGGGGGGGCAAGAGGGCCACCTGACAACCCTCAGACTTATGACCTATTTTCCCTGCTGTAGCAGTGGGAAGAGGACATACTCAAGTCAAACCTAAAATAATTAGATTATATACCTGGAAATTATAACATATTTATAGGCCTTCCATATATAGAACCTGATTATTGGGAGGGGTCATCTTATATGCAAGTGCAGGTTTCCCTCACTTTATGCTTTCCTAGAAAACAGTGCATAACTTGAATTTGCATAAAGGGAATTCACTTTACAAAGTAACAAATAGGGATACGTTCCAAGACCTCACCTGTACTGACCCCGAGACCCATTTCTACCACTTTTACAAGTCAACTTTGGTACTCACCAGCAGCAGTACACACAAACACAGGGCACTATCATAATGGAGATGGCAAGTACAGAAACATGTTTTCGCAGACAAAGAGTGAGGAGCACAGACCTACACAGGAGACTATATTTTGGTGCATGTCCCTCCCACAACGCACTGCACAAAGCAGCTGACCACAGGCTTCCACCACACCGATCACATAAATTTACCTCGCATATAATGAATTTTGGTATAAAAGAGTCATCGCATAAGAGTGAATTTGCACATACAGAATGTGCATAAATCAAGGGAACCCTGTATTCATTAAGGATATAGTTTCCATACAAATGTCTCGCTAAGATTAAAAACCAAACACAATCAAATGCACAACTGTGTCCAAAAAAAATAGATTTGTGCTAAATTTATATACTGTGTCTGCTACACTGACCTGAATACAAAAACAACTGAGTTCTCTTTACAAAATAATCCTTCCTTAGCTATTTGTTAATCTGACTTACCTAGACAATGAATATGATCACGTGCTGTACAAGTAGCATTATATCTCTGTCGTGGGCAAGAAACAGTCATGCAGTTTGTTGAATTGGTGCATACATAATCAGTTGGAGGAATCTGCCAGCAGAACTGGCAAGTCATGTTGATTGTAAAGTTCTCTTGCTCATTGTTATTCTGATCCTATAAAGGATAGGGGTATTAGGCACCATGATAACACTGCTTAGCACATCAAAAAATTTTCACAGGTCACGAATAACTAGTACTCACAGCTTTCAGTTTGGGGAAAGAGAAGAGACAGATAAGCTATTCTGTTTCCTATGCATACATTTAGCTCAGATCATAGAAAATCAGAAAATAGATAATCTTGTTCTCTATAAATGCATACAGTATAGACGCCTGTTCTTTTCAAGTCATTATAGAAGCTTAAGGATATTAGAAACAGCATAACACTTTTAACAAGACATTTAAATTCCAATTACAAAGTAGTAAATTAATTACTTACTACGCAATGAACATATGGTTTGACTTTGCAATCAAAAGTAGCTGGCTTTCCATATATACAAGAGTAGTTGGTTGCACAATTCATACAGTCTGGAGGCAACCTGCTGCAAAGCCCATTGCTGGGACACTGAGTCACATAAGATGGAATGGTTGTGCTTTCTACAGTGTAAAAGAATATGTTGAGAATAGGAACTTAATATTAATCTTCAGTGTATATACAGCTAGCTTTAAGAATTTTACAACATACAACTATGCTGTTATTACAAATATAAACCAGTAGTCCATCTCATGGTATGTCCAGCATTCAACAATAGCCAATACAACCTGCTTCAGAAAAGATCCCTGATGTTAGGCTCAGGCACAGCCGGTACAGATAGGATAACGGTATGTCCTGTTTTAGCCGGGACAGTCCTGAATTTCAGAGGCTGGTCCCAGCTGGCTGCTGAGAACTGTAATGGGTATCCTGGAAATGCAGGCGTGCAGAGCATAGTCTGACCAGGAGTCAGAGTGACACGGAGTGCCTTGCAGGCAGGCGGCCCCACCAACCTGTGAAAGCATTGTCCTGGATTTCTGGGATTTCCATATGGACCATACACAATAACATTTCTATTACCCTCCTGTTCCACTTCTGTTAGCTGTAGTAATCAGAGATGCTCCATGAGCTGACAGATAACAAACCCAAGACCACACAAAGCAACTACTTCCCCTTTGTCTCCCAAAAGCATATGGCTTGGGCATACAAATTCCCAACAGGCTGGGGAATGAGACCTCCTGCTGTTGGACCAGGAGTCTGTCCCCCAGCAAACCTGGGAAGGGTATAAAGATCCCCTTATGCTGGTGTCTCCAGGTCTGGATTAATTGTACATGGTGTGTAGGCCAAAGTCTATGCCAATTTAGGGGAGGGAAGAATCATCTTTTTTTTATAACGGCAAAATCAAAATTTGATGGTGGTGGTTGATTTCAGTAGGGGGCCAAACTACCAAATAACAACTCCTTCTTTATATGGTCCATTGCCCTAAAGTAGCAAGTTGTGGGATAATTAGCCTCTATAGAAGATTTCTTCTTGACCTCTAATAATCAGATATTAGTTCATACCAGAAAGCTCTTTTTCTTATGATTATAAATATTTACAAAGTTTCTGAAAAACAAATGAATGTCCTTCACATAAATATCTTTTTTAAAAGTCTACTCTGCATTAAGTATTTCTTTAACCATTACTTTTAAAATTGCCATCTTTCAGTGTCATTGAATATTCATTTTTTTCCTTCTAGAAAGAAAAAAAGTATATACAAGTCTGTCAGCTCCACTTTGTTATTCTGTATGCCTGAAATGAATGGTACTGTACTTTGAGGTGACCACCAATAGTCTCAGTCTTTTCCAACTCTCCTCATAAGTTTTTACCCATTTTCATCATCATCTCCAATTGCTGTACCTTTCATTTCTACCTAAGCTTTCTATTACAATGACGGGAACCAAAATGTAATATTCCAGATAAAGGCATGCAACAGCGTTATCTAATGTTTATAACAATTTCTATATCATTGTTCACCTGAAGAGTACTTGCTTATTCAGCTGTTGCTGAACTTTAAGCTGTTCACAGCACCTAGGTCCTTCTTCCTTCCCCACCTCTTTCCCCAGCTGATACAGTTAATTAAAAATTAATAAAGTATCCAAGTACTTTAAACCATTCCCTCCAGCATGCATTGTCCTGCATTCTTCAACGATGAATTTCAGAACCAACATGTTGTGTATTACTCAGCCACTTAGCTTGAGTTAGAACCTTTTGAGGTTTATCTGTCTTCTCTGATTTTGAATAACTAAACTATTAAATCTTCTATACAACTTTGACACCGTAGTTCTCATTACCCTTTTTGAGATCATTAATAGAGTGACCATGGGCAGATCTAGAATTCTGAAGAGGGGGATGATGTTGTTGTGGGACATCATCATATATAACACCACATTTTTCTCCAGTTAAACAGAAAGTAGAAGCTTTACCAACATGCTAGAGGTCTAACACTATATTATTTACTTTAAGATCAAAGCAAAAACAAATATAGATATATTCACTAATTTGCTACCTATATAAAGTTTAAAAGCCACAACAAACTAAGCAAAAAATAGCCAAAAGATAGCATTTCATTAGTCCTGTTGTAGTTAAATATACAGTTCTTAATAAGCTTCATAAAACAAAAATCTAGCCTGAGTGTTTTGACAGTGCCTTTATTCTCATACTCCAACATCTACATGCAAATTGGTCCCATTGACAGGTGTCACACATCCTAAAGTTCCTACTTCCAACTTGCAAAAAAAACCCCCAAAAAAACAAAACACTTCATTTTAAGCTCCGTATTTTTCAAACAAACACATGCTATCATACATTTACCCAGTTCACAAAAGTGAATAATCAGTATCTTAGCTCGCAGAGATTAGAATTAAAGTTATGCACACCACTGCAACACACAAAAACCAATTTTTTGCCCTGTGTAAGGTAGAAGCAAGCTGTGTTCCTGAGGGAAGGCATTTATCAGCAAAGGCATTAAAACCTGGAACCAAATTCCCTTTAAAATGATGTTCCAACTGTAAAGGCTTGTATAGCTATTCTAATTACAGAATTCTAACTAGTCATTTAAGATCTTTAGGGAAATAATTCCTCGTACCTCACTGTGCAGTGGCAATTTTAATCATAACATACAACACACAGGGGTTTTAAAAAATGCTTTACTGAAATTTTTTACTGTGAAATTCAATATTAGCAGAAAAAATTAAAAGAAAACACACAGCTTTGTTTCCCTGAGAAGTACAAGAGAAGAACAAACATTTGTACCTGGTAGTTTGAGATACGGAGCATTTGTACTTGTCGATGTCTGACTTTTTGGCAACGTTGTCTGTGGCTGTGTGGGGTTTGTGGTCATCAAGGACCCTGCTATATAGGGAGGGGAAAATCCACACACACTTAATGAATATAGTAATCCTAGAATGCAATTAATGTTCAAACAATTTAACCTCACTACTTGATTATAAGAGATGCAAGGAATCTATTTGACATTGACCTGGATATCTTTAGGATAAAAAATTCATGTTGGAGAAGTTCTATGTAGTTGCCATACTAGGAGAAACTGAAAAAGGGTAGGACTCTTCAGTTTGGACAGGAGAAGGCAGGGGGATAGGGTAGGGGTCTAAGAAAGTCATGAAAGGTGTGGATGAGTGAACAATCCCGGAACACTAGAGCTAGGGGGCACCCACAGCTGTTAGCAGGAGGCTGGTTTAAAACAAGGGCAAGTACATTTTCACACAGCGGGCAGGAAGCTTGTGGAACTTGTTCCCACAGGAGGTCGTAGGGTAGGTCCATTCAAAAAGGGACTAGCCAAATCCACGGACCTATTCATTGCTATTAAACAGAACAGCTGGAGAGGTTTCTTCTGACTTTTCTAACCGGATCCTGGAGAATGCTAAGGAAGGGGATGAATGGGATAGATCACTGTTGGCCTATGTTGTCCAGTGATCTCCCTGTCAAGCCAGGGAGACTGAATTCAGCCCCCACAGCTCAGGAAATTGGCAGCAGGCTCCAACCTCAGCAGAAGAAACATCATAGCGCCCCCCGGGGCAGTTTGCTTCCTCCGCTGCGGGAGATGAGGCGCCCCCGGGCCCGGCACCTGCTGCCCCTGCCCCTGTCCTCCTCCCTCGGCAGCTCTGCGGAGCGCGGCCGGGCGGCCTAGGCCGGGGGTGGGAAGGTGCCGGCCGCAGCGCGAGGCAGGCCCGGGGGGACACGGGCAGCAGCCGCCCAGGCCCGCCGCGGCGGCCACAAGCGAGGGGCCACCCGCGGCTCTGACTCAGCAGGGCCCTCGAGGCGGCTCCTCGGCTTCAGTCACGACAGGTGCAAACCGGACCCCGGCGGGCCACAGCCTCCTCCCGCCACCCCGAGACCAGGGAGGGAGGGACGGGGCCGGGGTCCCCGCTCCGCACTCACCGCGGCCCGACAGCACGTAGAGCTGCGAGAGGAAGAGCGCGGCGCCGCACAGCCGCTGCACGGCCCGGAAGGCGCCCCGCGCCGCCATCTTCCGCCAG
>NW_017728911.1:13127206-13151325 GCF_001723895.1 Crocodylus porosus | reverse complement strand
CCGCTGCCACGGGCTGCTGTGAGCCGCCCGACGCGCAGGGGGGCGCTGGAGTCACCTCCGCGCCTGGGTCCCGCCCGGGGGAGGTGCCTGCCCCTGCCCCTGCCCCAGCCGCGGGGGCGATGTCTCAAAGCCCCGCGCCGCCTCCCGCTCGTCCCTGCCCTCCAGCAACTTGGCACTCCGCCCCCGCCAGTGTCACCTCCCTCTCTTGCTCTTGGCTAAAAGTGTAGCAGAAAGCTTGTATCCGTGGCTGCGGCACTTGTAGTTTACCCTTTATACTCTTGTGGTTGATAATTCACGCTCCTCACCTATCACTGAACGTGCTCCATTTTTAGACCTAAGTTGTACCCTGTAACAATGTTATTTAGCAAGGGCCGGAGTTGAACCGCCCTCTCCCTGCGTCAGGGGGCCCTGAATGAGCAGTGAATCAGTAATTGAATGTGTAACACAGTAGCTAGCTTCAATTATTAACGCCTGCAAACCACAAATCAACAAAAGGAAGAATCAATGAGAGTCACTGGTAAAGGTACAGAAGCCCCGGGTTGAACTAATCAACTGGAGACCGACTCTTGGGGCTGAAATACCCGCCATCAGCTGCTCCCAGAGCCCTATTCATCACCACAGTGAATTAATCAAAATTCATCAATGGACTCCTGAGACTGCCCATGCTCGCCGACGTGACCTCTGGGGCTGACTGACAGCTGCCATGCAATGGCACCCTCTTTGACCTGACCAGCAGCCTGCCTGTCCAGCCAGAAGGACCAGCCGGCGACCCCCTTCTGAAGCAACATCCCACTGAAAGAAGCCTGGACTGGTCATCAACGGCAGACTCCAGCACTTGGGGACAGGTATATCTTGACACCGGTGCTTAGTATTCATATCTACTGTGAGTGTGTGCATGAATGTGCATGTGTTTGAGAGGATCAGCCCCAAGGTTTATGATCTGACTTTTGCATCCATTTAATAAACTAGAATTTTAAGGATCCTGAGTTAGTCCTCTGTAGCCAACAAAAGTCATGTTGTTGTTGCACATTACCAAACTGCAGGAGGGGGCAGGGAGTAGGCATGTTGGGCTGAGGACAGAGGCAGACAAGGTTTTTTTGGGTAAATCCATGCTTTTGTATCCAACCATTGGAAAACTTTTTTGCAAGCTTTCAGGTACAAACACCCTAGGTCAGGCAGAGGAAGCATCTGTAGTTGGTGTGTGCTCTTCCTGGGGTGGCAGAGGTCAGGCAGGTTATAATGTGACATAAATCCAATATCTATATTTAGTCCATTAATTTTTGTATCCAGATTGATAAAGTGAAGTTTGGAGGCTGGTTTGTGAAAGGTGTTTTGTAAATTCCCTTTGAGGATTAGAACTGAGATTGGAGAAAGGGCGGTTGTATGTGAGAAGTGTGCCCCCACAAGTAACTGGGTATTTTTGTCTTTGACGGATTTTCGGTGTGCATTCATTCTGGTGTGCAGTTGTTGTTTGGTTTCTCCTACACATTTTCCATCAGGGCATTTAGTGCACTGGATGAGATATATTACATTTCTAGAAGTGCAGCTGTAAGATCCAGACATGGTGATGGTTCTCTTGTGGGGTGTGATAATTGTGGAGGTGGTGATGTGTTGGCAGGCTTTACATTTCTTGTGCCAACATGGCCTGGATCCATTCAATGCATTTTGGGCCACAGGAAGCTTGCTTCTGGTGATGAGGTTAGTGAGGACCAGTGGTTGTTTGAAGGCTAGGATGGGTGGCTCTGGGAAGATCTCTTTAAGAATTAGGTCTTCTTGCAGTGGGGTTCCAATTGTTTGAAGATCTTCTGTATAGACTCAAGGGAGGGGTGATATGTCACAGCTAGTGTGCGATTCATGGGGGTTTCTTTCTGTACTGCGGGTGGTTCTTTCAAAAGTGAGATTTGTCTCTCTGGAAGGGTGTCCTTGTTGAGTAAAGGCCCTTTTGAGATTTGTGAGGTGACGATCACAGGTTCTCAGTGCAAAAATCGGTGGTATCGGAGGGCTTTGCTGTATATCGCAGCTTTCTTAATGTGTTTAGGGTGATTGCTGGTTCTGTGTAGATATGTATGTTGGCCTGGGGGCTTCTTGTATACAGTAGTTTGTATTTTACCATTGCAGCTAGTGATCATCATGTCCAAAAATGAGATGTTGGTGCTGGAATATTCAAGGGAGAGTCTGATGGAGGGGTGATGATTGGATTTCTGATGGAAATCAACAATCAGAAATTGCAAGTTTTCAGTCCAGATGATGATGGTGTTATTGATATATCTTAAGTATAGCATGGGTTTGATGGTGCAGTCCTTGAGGAATTCTTCTTCTAGGTGGCTATAATTAAGATACATCAATGACATCTTCATCATTTAGACTGAAAACCTGCAAGCTTATGATCGTTGACTTCCATCTGAAATTCAGTCAATCATCAGCCCTCCATCCAACTCTCTCTTGAATACTCCACCATCAACATTTCCTTTTTAGACATGATCACTATCCAGAATGATAAAATATAGACCTGGGTGGCCAGTTACTCAGCCTGGGAGCCACATCTGATCCTCCACTAAAGTTCAAGAGCTGGATGTGGGGAAGAGGGGGACTGAGTGGCCTGGTGAGAGAGCAGGGGGAGGGTGCCAAGTGGAGTCAAGCCCCTCCAGCTTTCCTCATGAGGACGATGACCCAGGGTAAGCAGTGCAGCTGCAGCCCCCACCCCAGCAGCCTGGCACCTGAGCCAACAGTCCCAGGAGAAGTGGACAGGCTTCAAAAAGTAGAGCAAGAGCTGCAGGTACTGTCCCGGCAAGCCACATGCAGCTCACAAGCCATGGTTTGTACACTGCTGATATAGACCACAATATACAAGAAACCCACAGACATACACATCTACACAGAACCAGTAATCATCCTAAACACGTTAAGAAAGCTGTAATATACAGCCCAAACCCTCCGATACCACTGAATTTGCAGAGAACATCCATGATCATCACCTCACAACTCTCAAAATGGCTTTCACTCAACAAGGACACTCCTCCAGAGAGAGAGATGGCACTTTTGAAAGAGCCTGATATGATTGTTTTCATAGTCTTGGACAAAATTAGATAAACTTTGTTACTAAAACAACTGGATAGAACATGGTCCCTGACCTTTTGGCTTTACAGGCCAGATGAGTGATGTGGGCTGGATCCAGTCTGTGAGCGTGATCTGACATGCATAGGGGTATGGCTGGATCTAGCATATATCAGATCCAGCCCTATCTAGGACATCATATCTTGGCCCTGGCCCCAGCTCTACGTGCCCCAGATCAGGCCTCACCGCCCCAGCCCCCTGTATGCTAGATCAGGCCCCACAGTCAGGGCCGTCCCTAGGGAGAAGTGAATCAGGACTGCCCCAGGCCCTGCATTTTAGGGGGCCCAGAAGAGCTGGGCAGAGCAGACACAGCAACTCTGCACTGCCACTGGCTTCACATCTGGCCACTCTGCAACTCCCACCCACCACTGCTGAATCCACCATCGGCTTCCTTACATCCAGGGGCAGGGTCCCACACAAGCTGATTTGCCCCGGACCCTGCACCCTGCTTGGGTTGTTTCTGCCCACAGTGCCAACTCCAGTACTGCTTGCACTGGATCAGGCTGACTGCCCCAGCCCCAGTGGGATCTTGCGTGCAGGGCTATATCGTTTGGCTCAGGTGCTTGGAAATTTGGCAGTGGGAGAGCAATGGTAACATTAATTGCCTCCACCACCAAATTCCTAGACCTTTGTGGGCCAGATGACACAGCCCTCCAGGCTGGATTTCCCTCTTGGGCTGAGGGTTGAGTATTACCTGGTACAGACCAATAACATTAAAAAAAAAAGTATACTTGTATAGATAATAAATTCATCAAAACTGACTGTTGTACTGAGGATTTATTCGACTGACAGGGACAGTAAACTTGAAAAAAATAAACCTACAAAATGGATCAACTGAAAGAGGAGTTCAGGTCAATTGAAAGAGGAGTCTTGGAACTTCCAGTGTCCTGTATAGTAAATATGAAAAAAAAAAAGAGGGGTGGAATAGATATTTCTAGCGCCATTATCTGAAGCAAAGCAGAAATGCCACAATGCGCTCTGTGCAGGGCCACCCCTGGGGGAAGGGGTGTGAATCAGGGTGACTGCCCTGGGCTGCATGCTTTGGGGGGGCCCCACAGAGTGGGGCAGAGCAGCAGCTTTCCACCACCCTCCCCAATGCTGCCACCAGTGGTGACAGCAGCAGCTTCTACAGGTATGAGTCCTGTGGGATCAGAGCAGGGTCCCATATGGGCTGATTTGCCCCGGGCCCCGCACCTTGCTCAAGTCAACTCTGGTTCTATGCATGGTTAGTTTAATAGTTTTGAAAAGGGTCAAGTTGACAGCACTGGAAATTGAAATGTTTCTTTTTATCCACAGAACACACAGCACAAGCAACAACGCAAGCTTCGTTACGCTCAACTTCTCTTTGACAGTCACTTTTGGAGTGAATGGTTATTCAGTCCCAGGCCTTGCTGCTTGCTTTTGTAAGAGTTACCAGTGCATTAGTGACACGGGAACACTAACCTAGTAGGAATAGGCTGGCCCTAATAAAGTAAAGTAAAGATGCGTGACATGAACTGGGATTACAGCATATAAAGTTAAAATGCTCCTCATGCATCTACAAACTGTCAAGTTTCAGATTCCATCTCAAGTTAATTACATAAGCTGTCATTTGAACATCTGAAATAATTCAGTAATTACAGCAGCAGCCAATACATTCCAATGCTTTTCTTCTACTAGCTCTAACAGTCAAAACTTAAGTTATATCACAGAACATATTTTTAATACAAGTACAGTTTTTATGGCATTTCACATTTGCTATCTATGTGACTGCCTGAGAATCCACAGCTGCACCTGTCCTTTTACACTATCCCCAAAATACCCACATCAGCTTCATATTTCTGCATTAATACAAAGATTTTGCAATAAAACACTACAACATTAGAGTGAGGAGCCAGGCATTTCAGTTTCATCTCAGGAAATTAACCAATTTCAAAATTCTTCCTCTGCATTTAGAGTATGAGAATTCTTTAAGTTCTTTAGTTTTTCAATGGCAGAAGATATGGAAATCTCTCCATGAACCTTGTTGTCTCTTGTTCTCACATTGACAGCATTACTTGCTTTTTCCTTTTCCCCAACCACTGCAAAAGACACATTGCATGAAAGCATTAACTGATGGGCAGGCATGTGATTTTTTAAAGGAGTAAGAAATCATTAGGGAAAAAAAAAAAAATCACAAAAATTCTGGCTACTGCTTTTTATTACCATATAAAGACCCCGCTACTTAAACATAAAATTCATGCTCAGATATCCATCTATCTATAATCCAATACCACCCTTTTAATTTTTTTTAAGAAAAGCCATTTCTGCTTTTGATAACTCACTAACATCAATTAAATCTCACTGTTTACAGCATAAAATTTAGTTTACATCAAATTTACACAAAGCGTTAAAGTATGTATAATGTTCAGAACCATCAAAATGCTACAATTACCTAAAATAAAATTATACTGAGCCAGCTGTGCGTTTCTTATTTTCTTGTTTAACGTGCAACTCTGGTCTCCATCAACATCAGCCATAAATCCTGCTTCAAAAAATTCCTTACATACCTAAAAGAAATTTGAAGTTTTATTAGTATTACAGTATATGTAGATGGGTAAAATACAGACCGTGACCTTGACCCTTCCCTTTCAGTGAAAGAGCTAATCTGAGGGAAGTTAAATAAAGTTAAGTGCTTGTTAGTAGTTAGGAAAGAGTTTTCCAAAGTCAACACTATTCAACATGCATATCAAATAGTTGCTGACTCCAGGGAAATCACAATGCTGCATATCCAAATGTTTCTCTGACAAAAAAGGTGATGCTTTAGACAGCTGGGGGGGGGGGCATAGAATAAGCTAGTTTATTTTCTTAGTTTAATATACAACCTTATAATGAAACACCGGTTACCACATAAAAAGGTACCTACTCCTGGAACGATTTTTTGTAAATGACTGAAGAAGATAAACGTTATTAAGTTACTGAAATAATTAGCAATACAGCCCAAAATAACATTAAAGTGATCTGTGTTACAGATCACTTTCTTTAAAATATTAAATTGTCAACGTCTTCTAAAAAAAAAAAAGGTTTCCAACTTTGAAAAGTATACCTGCAAAATTAAATTAAAAAAAAAGTTTCAGTTCCAGGACAGAATTGTAAATACTTAAAAAAAAACAAAACAAACACACACTTTATTTTTATTAATTATTGGATAATTTTGAATTCATCTTCTCTTACCTGATGGGCATATTCCTCACAAGTAGGCCCCACTGGAACAACCATGACCTGCCGAGGGGAGAGCCAGAAAGGCCTGGCAAATATAACAAAAATAAAAACTCATATTATATTTTTCCATTTATGCCAATACTCATATTACCCAATTAATATATTTGTAAATTACTCTGGTGTTATTTTAAATTTAATTAGACATGTAGGGTAAGAAATTATTTCTATTCAATTTTTCCTAATTCATAATAGCAAAATATAGCAATACAGCATTTTCGTTTGGATATTTCAAGCGTCTCCAGACAGTGGACTCATAATTTATTGCTCTACATAATTTTCTTACATATTGTAAAAATGAAAATGAATGAATTTGTAACCTAAATAATGAAAGATGAGTGAAATGTAGCAGTTGAAATATGTATAATACATTTAGAACATGTTTTTATTTCCATGCTATTCTATATGTAGTTTTATTATAAACTCATAAAATTAAATTCATAACCTTTCATCCGAGTCCGCAGTTGTGTAACACTGTTAGTCTGCAATGTAATGTAATAATTAAATGGATTAATTTGTATATAGATAATGAAAGATGAGTGAAATGTAGCAGTTGAAATATGTATAATACATTTAGAACATGTTTTTATTTCCATGCTATTCTATATGTAGTTTTATTATAAACTCATAAAATTAAATTCATAACCTTTCATCCGAGTCCGCAGTTGTGTAACACTGTTAGTCTGCAAAATCCAATAGCTACAATACCATATTTACTCAAATCCAAGACAAGTTTTTTCCCCCCTTCATTCAACATGGGGGGAAAAGGCCCCTCCCTCTTGGATTTTAGTATGGGGAACAGGCAGCTGCAGCAGTCAGGCCGCTCAACTCCCCCACTGCCTGCTTGCCTCTTTGTGCTTTCCCCATTACGGTGGTGAATAGGGGAGATGAATTTAAGATTATCCAGCAATACTTAGATCCTACATGTGGAAAACTATAACATATTTATACATTTTCCATGTGTAGAATCTATTCAAAGAATCATTTTGGATTTGGGTAAATACAGTATTTTAAAATTAATCTTTAATAACTAAATCTCATGACATTTAGATCTTAAATAAGACATTCTACCTCTTGCTTGTGCTACTTTTCCAAAAGTCTTGGGAAATTATTCTGCATTAATACATACAAGCTATTAGAAAGTTTCTTTAATTTACATCTAATTTCACAGTGTTTTCCAATACCATGCTTGTGCCACATACCATTTTCCTCCGTAATTTTCTGCTAGAATAGCTATCATTCTCTCCACTGAGCCCAAAATGGCTCGATGAATGATCACTGGCCTTTTCTTATCATCACTATCCTTACTGCAAAGAAAGAAAAAGTTTATAAAAAAATTGTCTTAACCAGAACACAAATGATCTTAACTGTATTTTCCATCTACTTATTTTTTAGGCAAAAAATAAAACTAAATATTAGAAAATAATTAATACCTGGGCAAGACCCAGTAGCTGCTTCTTTTATCTGCTGTAAGGCACATTTGTCATGAAACATATTATAGTCACATTGGCTTAAAAGAATCCTGCCTGCATACAATAAGAAATGGGTGCAAATGGTTATGAAACCAGCATATTTTGCAACCTCATTCAAACTCTATGACGCTAGCCTATATCTGAGAAGATAAACATATGAAAAGGTGACATTTTTATTGAGATGTGAATGACACCCTAATCTTTTTTTGCACAGGATCTTTTCTGTTCCTACTATTTACCATCTAAACCCATCTGTTGAAATATTGATTTCTGTGGGGATTATCCTAGTGTGACAACTAGTTGCGACTTCAGTTAAAGAATAAGCAGCAGGATCAGAAAAGATCCTAAAGATCCTATTTCTGTTATTTATAAAACACCACCACACAAGATGAGAAGCAGTAACACAAAATTATACATAGAAATAAATGAAAATGCTGAAGTTACTTTTCAAAGGACAAAACAGTAGTCAGATTGTTCTATCAAAGCAGGAAATGCTCTCTTAAGTTGGAAATAAAAATAAGATTTCCTCCTCCAAAAACTACTATATGCAAATATTGTGTATACTCCACAAGGAAAATTTAGGGGACCTGAGCTGCACCTTACAAGGTCTGAGTCTTGCAAGCTGCTGTGCTTCACCATGTAAACCAAATGTGCTCAGAGATGCCATCACTCCACAGTGACTAAAGTGAAAGCAAGCACTAGAGAAGCTGAACACTTTGATAATATAGGGGAATATGCTCAACTCCAACTATCCATTCAGGAGATTTTCTGCTTCCCCATGCATCTTAAATAGGGTCACGGTTTCTCCAGTAACCAATGTATCATGAAGATTCATTTAACTTCACTTCAGTGGGGTCACAAACAGCAAGAGTTGTGTAGATGCTGTATAGAAGAAGTGAAGATTGTAAGTGAAGATTTAGTTTTTGGCACAAGAATGCCAATAGAATTGGAAGAAATCAACCACTTACCCAACATACGTAAGATTAAACCTGATTGGTAGCTGGAAGTCAAGTTGGATAGTAGCACACTGATGGTATCTACCAATAGCATCTTTGATTTTGATATCAATCTGTAAAGGAAATCCCAGTGTCTCATTTACTAGCTTCAAGGTTTTGGTTACTCCAAGTCTTTATCCACAAAGCGGTATAAGAACTAGGTTGCAGAATTGTACTGATTTACTAACCTTTGGACCATAAAATGCTCCATCTCCTGGATTCAACTTCCATGGCTGTCCAAAATCATTCAAGCTGTTTTGTAGTTGCTAATTATAAACCACAAAAGACCAATTTTAAACAGTATAGATAAAATCACAATTTGATTTATGTAATACAGCTTAATAAGCCCTTCCGAGGAGGGTAGGGTATAAATAATAAATAATAAGACCTCTCATAACAGGAAGAGGGGTAAAGGAACAGAGACGCACTACTTAATCTTTGAAAAGACAAAGTAGTAAATGAATAGAACCAACTCAAACACCTTAGAAATAAAAATTTTACAATGAATACAGCTCAGAAAGAATTATTTTTAAAACATGGATTTGTGCACATTTAGTCTAAGAAGAAACCAAAAGGAAAACCTCTCCCCTAGCAGTCAATAGGTCATCACAAAAATTAGGCAATTTGTCAGCATTTCACACACCTTGACCAGCATGTTTATCACATGCAGTTTTTAAACCAGCCCTTCAATTCTGATCTATATAAGCAATCCTACTTCAACATAATTAGTCAGCATGAAGTTTGAACGATTGCAATTTAGACAATTATTCTTTTTTGTGAATGGAAATGCTAAATCTTTGCCTGTATTACCTTTTCTGCATGGTCCCAGATTTCTGTTTCCCCTAGGTAATTTTCAGGTCTTGTAGAAAGATGCAATTGGAAGGTAAAACCGAAGACAGCATAAACTGACTGCAAGAAGTTGAGACAGCCCTTCATTTCTTCCTCAATCTGAAAATTTAAGCAAAACATACTAGTTTAAAAAAATTCAAAACACTTCCAAGAACTGCTTGTCATTACTGCCGCTTATGTAGAGGTCAGCGTGACAGATGCTACCTTCAGATTTGCCTTTTTTCTTAATTTATTGTCTGCCTGTCTGGTTATATATAAAAATATAAATGACAAGTCAATGAAATTGAAAAAATCGTACATTCTGCAAAGCCAAGAATACAGCTGTGGTGGCCATGAAGTAGGACAGGCAGTACTGCCTTGGTACTTTGAAAGAACAGAAGGCATGTGTGCTTCTCACATAGTATATTGATTTATTAAAGTGATCTCATTTAAATCTATGGAAGTACTCCTGGAAAAACAATGAGCATGATTAGAGGAGTAGGACTCATTAAAATTTTCCTGGTTGACTATTTAGTCCCCTGGGACTTCTCCCAGTACAAGTATTTTTAGGCAGTAAGTAAAAAAAATAAGATGGTACATAAAATATCTCCCATAGATATACAACATCAGGCCTACTCTCAGTCAGTAACATCTCTCAAATACTCACTGCTCTTCTGTATGATAGTGACACTTACATGAAAAGGAAAAAAATTCAAAGAACACCAGGGGCAATTTCGGATAGAGGTGTTAAATTTAAGAGGCTTAAGCAAAAACACAGAAAGCTAAGACAAATCTTAAGGGAACAATGTAGCAAAGAATAGAGACTAATCTACAGCAATAAATCCTGCATTAAACCACATAGCAACATGTCAAAAGAAGAAAAGAAAGACTGGGAGGTTTTTTAACCTGTTCCATTGTGCAAAAGATGTGAGCATCATCCTGTTGGAAGCGCCTGACTCGCGTCAAGCCACTTAAAGTCCCTGAAAGTTCATTTCGATGAAGAACTCCAAAATCTGCCAGTCTAATAGGCATTTCCCTCCAGGATCGTGGACGATGAGCAAACATCAAGCTAGAAGAGACCAAAAGGATAACAAACACAACCTACATTTTTTTGGCTTCTTTCACCTGTTTTTTTATGCAAGGCCTAAGCAAGAGGCGCATTTTGAAATAAACCAGCTTGGGCCAATCAATAAAGAAATAAGCGAAGTATTTATCAGTTATATGACACTTTCCATCTACTGAACATTTCCTGTATATTTATGGATAATCTCCACATCTATGGAAGGTAGGCAGCTATATAGTGACCTACACAAAGACAGTGAAACTGAGGTACAGAGAACTAACCGACCAAAGACCACTTAACAAAGCCTCTATCAGATCCAGTAGTAGAACTTGGTGGTATCTGGTGCCCCATCCTATGCTCCAGCCTCTATGCCATGCCTACACCAAACATACAGTTTATTTAACAACAGTAAACAAGCGAGTTGCAATTAAGAATGTCTCCCCCCCAGTATGTACTTCATGACAACTGGTAATTTTTTGCCTATGTATCTATATCTGTATTTAGATTGATAAATCTACCCATCTCAAAATCAAAGAGGTAAATTCTCTCAAAGAAAAGAAATACGAGAAGGATTTTATGCACTAATACAAATTAGTAATAGTACACTGAAACCAGTATTTAAGCAATGCCTCAAGAAAGTACCAAAACATAGTTAGCTTATGAGAAGAGTCTTCCACTCTCAGTGGAATTGAACTGTACTCAATCCATCATCTCTTGAGGCTGACTCTTAAGAAAGCTGTTTGCTTACTGTAAAGTAGATTGCACTTAGAAAATGCATACAATGTATGTAAATTTACACTCACTTCTTTCCCTAACCTCGAAAGAATAAATAAATATAGTAAGATGATAAAGATAAACCTGTAATGGAGTTGAAAATACAAACCAATGTCCTGGACAGTTCATGGGTTTTAGAGCAAAAGTCTCCTTCTCAACTTCAAACGAGAAAATATTTTCACTGTAGTGTTGCCAGTGACCCGATGCTTCCCAGAGTTTACTATTATAGATATTCGGCGACACTACTTCAGTGAAGTTACGTCTGTGATACTCCCCCTACAAAATAAATCCAACCTTTGAAAAGCTGACACTATGAAGAAAACTTATCACATGCTTTACAGATCCCTGAATCCTGCAACATTACTTGCAACATTTGTGTATGAAAGACAGTGAGAGCACAGATCAAGTCAATCATGTACGAATTTTGCAACAGGGACTTAGGTATTTAATAATTGCGTGCTGCAATATAAGAATAATTCTTCAACCCTTTTTTTGAAAAGAAACTTTAGAATCAAATTATTCACTGAGGTTGTACAGAGATAACTAAGGGAAGTTTCAGCATGTGAATATACACAAATTTTACATGCTTCCATTTTTCTGAACAGAGAGCTTAATGCCATTTTGAGATCAGCCAGTGTATTACAGATATTAAGAGCAGTCTAAGAACAACAATACATCAAAATATCTGAGAGAGAAAAAATAAATAATTATGGTATTGGAAAATATTTTAAAAGTGTTCACTTACTCGTATAAAATCTGTAAGTACGTTGTAAAGGAAGGCACCTCTGGGGAGGAAAAAACAGCTTCCTGGACTCAGATCATGGAAAAAGAAAAGTTCTTGTTCCTGTGTAAATTAAAGCAGAATTCTGTAAGCCTCTCAGCTGTAGTTTTAATTGTTTTCTGTCATCCAATCACTATTATTAACTAACCGTGTTTAAAGTTCCTTGTTCAAAACAGTGAAAAATATGGCTAGCAAGGAAAAGTAGTTTACTTGCAATTCTTATTTTCAGGAAGTATGAGAGGAAATTAGAGCTCTATTTCTGAATCTGTGGTTGTCTGAACACATTCCCTAAAATTCTGAACCTGCAAGCAATTGCCACACTGGGAAACACACCCCAATCTGCCAGTGTAGGAGAACTTGCATCTGGTAGGAATACACCCATCACTCACTACAGAAATGCTACTTCACTAGATTTCAGCTGTAAAATCCTCCTGGACTAGCATTATGGGAACGTACAGTCTCTATCCAAATCACATTCTGAGAAAATGGACTTAAGAGTAGGGCTCTAGAACATTTCCTTTGTAAAATCTGCTAGCAGTGTAATGGTCTTTAGTTAATCTGTTTTAAAGGGGCAAGGAAGCAAGTGCCAGTTACCTATTTAACAGAGGCTCACACTTTATCATTATACTAAGGATCAATTTATTAATGGCTTATAAAACCTTTATAGAATGACAAAGGTCCCACATGTGCATGGCAGGACACATGATTGCTGAAATCAAGGATCAGGTCCCAATTGCACCCTTTCAACCTGCCAGTACATATCAAGCCTGGGAATCAAGATCTGGGGTCCAATCAGCTCTCTCTGTTCAGCAAGTTCAAAGCTGCACACCTGTAGCCTCTCATACAGGGCTGTCAGTACTCTTTCTGCAAGTGTGCGGTGGTGGGAGTTGATTGGCTCCCTCTGCTTGGCAAGTTGAACACAAGCAACATCCTACAGAGACCACAAACTCTTTGAGTGCTGGGCAGGAAGATCCAATCAATTCCCCCTGACCAGTACTTGTATCCATTTGAGGACCCTGCGCTGGCTCCAATGCCAACAATCAGCTGATTGTCAACATGGTAAGGTGGCATGTCCCATATTTAATTTAAGATACCATACAAACCAACCACAAATATGTTCTCCATTATATGTGGAACATTTGTCTGGCTGTTTTGCCATTTTAGGACACCATAACATTTGCTGAAATGAGTGGCACATTACCATTTATGGCACAATTAACTCATTAATCATGTCATAAGGGCAATGCCTGCCAGAGGCCCAAGAATGTTTCAGCAACATTGCCTACTTGGTAATTTTTTAATAAACACCTTTCTCCTATGCTGCCTCTTATGCTTCTTAATCACTTTCAAGGCTGCACACGTATTCTGTGTTCAGTTAAAACTAATTTCTTAAGTTTATTCAACACTAGATTGATGAACAGTACACTTATATTATTTTGAGAGAATTAAGTCTTGACATTAATAATACACACACCTAATCCAATAAATATTTTCCAAGGTAAAAGCTAACCTGTAAAGTGCCTAGCATTAAAAGTAATAAATTGATGTTGCCTGGATTCAATAAAAGGGGATTATCCCAAGTAAGTTTTATACCAATATTAGGAAAACATACAAATAGTTAACAAATCTAGTTTGCTAGATTTCAGCTGTAAAATCCAACCAACAGTTCAGCAAATTCATAAAACTGATGCCTCATTTATATGTACATACGTTGGAACACCAAGACAGTTATCGCTTAGGATAGTCCAAAAAGGAATACATAGGAGTAGCAGAATTATGGGCATGTCTACATTTGCTTTTATGTGCACATTAGCCTAATGCACATTAAGGCAATTTAGGCGTGCATCTACATGTGTATGTGCTAAGGTGCATTTATGCAGACTGATTTGGGACTAATGGTAATGTCCTACTGCAACTTAGCTTATTCGTGCATAAATTTGATACCTGCCTTATGCAGGTATCAAATTTGGGCTTGAACAGCATAAAATCACCATTTTTAAGGCACATTAAGAGCATGTACATGTAGATGCATGCTCTTAATGCACTTAAAATTAGGCTAATGCACATTATATGCGTACGTGTAGATGCGCCTCATATTAAATAAAGGAAGGCTTATGCTAAATTGCAGGAATGGATGAACTGGGGGGGGGGGGGGAGCCAAACAAGGTGGATCCATTAATCATTAATCCACGGAATAGCATACCTTTCCAATTTTTCTATGATCCCGGTTTCTGGCTTCTTCTTGAAATTTTTCCCATTCCTTCATCATTTTGTTATCAGGGAAGGATATTCCATAGATTCTCTGCAGTGTTTCCATGTCAGCCTTTCCTTCCCAATATGTAGAGGAATTCTGATGTTCAAAAGAAACATTTTTTAAAACAATATCATATAATCACTGCTAGGGGAAAAGAACAAATGCTAACGCAATCTAGTTTCTTAGGAAAGAATTGTATAAAGTTACCTAGGCTTGGTTTAAGAAAACAAACATACCTGCACTACCTTTTCGTTGGTATACTAACGGACAGAAATTAAGTGATTGTTCTAGTCATGTCTTTGTTGTAATTTGCCACATTGATTTTAACTTGCATTGTATCATCCTGGACTACAGAAACAATCATCACACGACTGCTGCCTACGTGCAGATTTGTGACCAGGGACTGCCAGAAATCACTGTTCTTGTCCCCACCACTACTCGTCCATCGCCACAGAACTTAATTTGTGGGAGATGTTAATATCCCTGCCAGACGCCTGCACGTGATGTCTTTTAGCATGGGGAAGTTGGTGCACAAGCAACAACCACATAAGCTTGACAGGAGGGAGCCCTGAACCCAGTGGCAAAGATATTCAAGACAACCAGAGACCTCCATCCTGCTGCAGTCCTCATCCGCTTTCACAGCCACAGAGAACCAACAGGTCCTCAAATACACCTGTTCTGCTGTTGGGGTCTTCAGGAGTTTGTACTGTGCTTAATCTGGGACCTCACCTCAGATCTGTTCACCGGGGAGACCCTACCAGGAGTACAAGACTCCAGATGACATAGCTTTGAGAGGTGTTTGCTAGGTTTGGTTGTCCACAAGTTCATCAGTGTCCTCAGGCTACTCCAAGATGGGATGACCGCCAGTCCTTTGCAATGGATCAGACAGACAGATCCATTTACCATCCGTACTGGTGTCAAGCAGGGCTGCATCATCACCCCAACCCTTTTTTCCATCTATCTTGCTGTGATTTTGAGTCTCATCCATGACCACCTTCCTCCCAGAACTGACACTGAGTACTGAATGGATGGTCAGCTTTTCAACTTGCAGCGCCTTCATAGCAAAACAAAAGTTACTAAGACTGGCATCAGTGACTTTCAGTATACTGATGATTGTGTTACACTTGCACACAGTAGAACCAATCTGCAGTCCACCCGTGATCTTTTCTCAGGTGCCTATTGTGGCTTGGGGCTCTCCCTTAAACATCCCTTGAGGCTCCACCAGCCTGCCCTAGCACAAGCTGCCCCACTCTGCCCACAAATTACTATTGGTAGACAGTCCCTGGAAAACGTTGAGCATTTTCCATACCTTGGCAGTCACCTCTCCCAGTCAGTCAGTCAGTCTTGACGTAGAAATTGAATCAAACATAGGATTTGCTGTGCCAGCATCTCCTTCGGAAAGCTGCTTCACCATGTCTTTCCTGACTGAGATCTGCAGATGGAAACTAAGATCCTGGGCTACAATGCAGTAGTTATTCCTACGCTCCTCTACAGGTGAGAGATGTGGGTGACATATCAAAGCCACTTTAAGCACCTGGAATGGTTCCATCAGCATTGCCTCAAGAAGATTCTTCACATTAGATGGGAAAACCACTGCACCAATTCCAGTATCCTCTCTACAGCTAACATAACCCATCACTGAAGCAGAGACTGTGACACATCAACTCCCCTGGGCTGGCCACTGTATGTAGATGGCTGACACTCATCTCCTGAAGCACGTCCTCTTCCCTCTACTTAGTCATGGTAAGAGGTCCTGCGGAAGACAGAGGAAGCGCTACAAGGACACCCTAAGCATACCTTAAGAAGGATAGCATCAACCCTACAAATTGGGAAGTGCTGGCTGGTAACAAATCTCAGTGTTGCTGCATCATACATCAAGCTACAACCTATTTGGAAGAGAACTGTCTGGCTCAGGAAGCCAAGAAATGGCAGAGGAGGAAGGAAAGCACACAACATCCTGGCCAACAGTTGTGCCTGCCACCCTACCCCGCAAGAGGCACCATTTGTCATATCTGTGGAAAAACTTGCAGGGCACAGGTTGGACTCCTCAGCTACCTTAAAACTCAGAAGTAATACCCCCCCAGTAGACATCATCCTCATATCGAGGAATGGCTGATGATGACTGGGTTATATCATTTTATAAAAATTCAATGTAAAACAAATGTTTTAACTTCACATCATAATGTAGAATAACAATCAGAAATAGAAAGTTATTTTTACATACAGTCTTTTTCATAGTCAAATCATGCTACCTGTTTTGATGATCAAAGAGTCTAATTATTTAATGCCAAGGAAGGATTGATCTCAAGAAGGTGACAAAGCAAAGGGATCCTAAATACCTCAAAGCAGGGTATTATTGCCAATAACTTATACATGAAGACCATTGTTATCTGTAAATGTTAACTGGCTCTTTTGTAGGTGATGGCACTTTAAAAAAGCAGTTCAGGGCAAGCATTAGTAAACTAGCAAGACTTGCCCTCAGAGGTACCTGGAAATATGTGAGAACATCAATTTGCACTTACAAAAATAAGCTTCTTGACTGCCTTTTGCAGAGATGGCTTTGAAAATTTACAAGTGATATAAACTAAGGTATGGAACTAGTCACTGATTTTCCCTAAAGACTATATTTATAGCCCCTTCAGAGCCATCCAAGCCAGGCCTCTAGGGTCTGGAAAAGACATACCTATAGGGCCTTTGATTATTCACCCTACATGAATTTCACTGTGCATCAGGGATAGCTACCTCAACACTGTGCGATCCATGGAGACAACAAGAAGTGGCTGACTAAATATGGTCTTGTAGTACACTCAGGTTCCACCCAGCTAGATGTAATCAGCTCTCCTAGCCCCAGAATTCCAGAAGGTGTCCTCATTGCTTGTTTTAAAAAAGAAACCAAAATACTGTTTTCTGGATGTTCCCTTACACAATATTATTTTTCAATAAAAATTACTTGACACTATTCACATAGCTGAGAGTAATTAAGATAAAAATCAGTTAAACCTCCAGTATGTCTAAGGAAGAAGAAAGTCTGGAGTTTTATTTGGAGTGAGAGATTAGGGAAAAATGTTATGGAGAACTCTGATGGTAAAGACATAAAAGAAAAAAACCCTACAGAAAAACCCACGGGTTTTTTGGGGGGGCGGGTAACATTAGCTCTAATGCTTAATCCATATCTACCCTTACCTTAAATATTTTTAAAGCCTTAATTTTTCCAGTATGTCTCACATGTGGGCCTCTGCAAAGATCAATCAATGGACCACACCTATCAAAAAACAGCAACATTTTTTATTCTAAAAGATTTGAACAGTTTAAAATAGTAATAGGACCTAAGAGATGTGACTGCCACATACAAGGTATAAGTACCTTCAGCTATTTAACTGTGCTGCGTGAGATCTATTTGCAGCCATACAATAGGAAAAAAAATGTTCTTGTATCTCAATTAACTTGAACAATATGAATCTTATCTAGCACTCTGCCAACAGATAACAGAGGCAGTTAGTCTGTTCAGTCATGTTAGTCTGAAATCAAGTAGAAATCAGGGTAGAGCTGCATCTTACAGACTAACCAAGATAGATGTCGATGTATAGAAAAAAACAGGTAGCATAACCGTTACTCCATTAATGTGTTCAAGTTCCATTTGGACAATTTATTTTATTCCTCTCACTGAAACAGGAATCAATTTTGGAATGGAGACTTCCTCCTCTATTTCCCAATGGAGACAAGATTTTGTTTTGTAGAAGATACATCTTGTTTTTAAGCAGAAGCTACAATTGAACAAAAGTAAAAATACTAACTGTAAATCCAGGTTCCAGTCCTGCAAATATTCACGTATATGTTTAACTTTTAAGCAGGCGAGTAAACCCATCAACTTCAGCTAGACTATGCAAATGCTTAAAATCAAGCATGAGCATACCCCTTTGGTTAAAAAAAATTGAACCTTTTTTAAGTCTGATATGTTAACATACGGTAAATTTCTTTCCCCAATTTAGATAACATCTGTCACAATTCCCATGATCCCCAATTACAGAAATGGAGTATAAGTAACTTACGTATCCTGTTACCTGTATATTGTGGTAGCTGGTGTGTCAACTTTTTCATTCAGGATACGACATTTAAACTTGTTATACTAGGTCAGAAAGAAAAAGAACAAAAGGGAGAACTCGAATGTCATTAAACTGCAACTATGTCCTAGTATAACAGTAGCAATTGCATTACATTGGCAGAAGCCAGGTAGCAGCTAAAGAGCAACACAATCAAATACAGCTGAGCAAGTCTGGCTTTCCATCCAGAAGACAGTCATAAAACAGAAACAGCTTAATTTGACTGCATGTATAGCAATTATGCAAAGCGTTTTACTGACAAATGCCATATTCCTATTGATTATTTTTATTTCCATATTGAAATTAGCATGTTTTAGTGGATGAGAAACTGTTTTATGATTATTGTTCACTTATAGCATTTTTGAGGGGCCCTACTAAAAATATACTTTTTATTCTAATAAATTTAATGTCCTGTTTTAAAGGTTTTGAAAATATATTATTCCACATGATGGCTACTCCAAGTCTTATAGCTCCTTTAAATAGTTACCTTAAACATATCTAACAGAATCTCCTTGCTGACTTTTAGTCTTTCAAACGGCTGCTTTTCTTTCATGATATTTTTACATCTGTTCTCCAATGATGGGAATTCTGTACTAGAGACACCCCTAAACAAGAAAATGGACAAGAGTTACTGTGCCATTAAAAAAAAAAAAAGGTAAGTCCATTAAGTTTGTTACCAATACTGAGAAGCCACACACAAGGCCTATGTCACCCTACCTATCAATTCAGGTTCTATATTTTGCCTGAGTATAAGCAAAATGTAGATAGAACTGAAGAGCTGCACAAAAGTCTTATACAAAGGGTAAGCACCTAAAGGCCTTAAGTCCCAGTTCCAAAATAGTTTTGGAAACTTAAGAACTAAAGTTCCAAAGACTTGCAGTGAAATTAACTCTGAAATTGCTTAAGTGCTTTTGTTTATTTTCCCCAAAAGCTCTTTTTCCAAAGCTTTCAACATGTGCAAGTCTTAAGGTGCAAGATTTTTCAAGTTTTCCTTAAATGAGTTCCTTTTCCTTCCAAAAAAGTTACAAAGGGAAGACTAACTTATCATAAACCTAACGGACTAACCTACATTTGATTATAATTTATGTTTTCACATGAGGATAAAAATCTAATTTAACATAAGTACTGAAGTAAAAACCCAAAGAAACATTACCTGTCTTCAATATACATGTCATAATAAAATCCATTCTCAATAGGTGGCCCATAGCACAAACAGCCTCCATAGTAACTCTCCATAGCTTCTCCAAGGATGTGAGCACTTGAATGCCAGTAAACCTACATGCCAAGAATAGATGTCAACGGAACAGACAACAACTCGAGCTGATAAGTGCTGGTTCTAACACACAGCTGTACCATTCTAGCCCTGTTTTATTCCAGCTTGCTTGGTGATTAAGTTTCTTACATGATGTAGCCATAACAATCTTTATTTTCCATTTTGTTAATTTATAAATAAGCATGATTACGGCCATCTCAACTTCTAATTTATAAGTAAATATTAAGCATATTTACAGCAACCTGACTAACTAGTGTAAGTACCATGGAGTACATATGATTAGCTAATGACCAAAATTTCAGTAGGAGTTACCTACAATTACAGGGCACTGAATTCAGTGACTCAGGAGTTCTCTTCCAGCACCATGCCCTAAATCAGTGGTGCTTAAACCTTTTCATCTAGTGGATTAAATCAGCAGTGCCAAGTCCCTCTATGGGCTGGATCAGGCCAGTGGACCCAATCCTGTGCCCAAGGCATGTACAGTGATGTCTCATCTGGCCACAGACAGGGTGGGGGGCAGCCCTAATCCAGCCATGCAGGGAAAGGAGCCTAGCCCAAACCCCAATTCGGCCTCATGGAAGTGGAGAAGAAGTATGACACAGCCCCAATCCAGCCACAAGTGGAGAGGAAGGGGCACGACCAGACTCCATGGGAAGGAGACATGGCCCAGCTCCATAAGGCTGGCGGGGATGAGAAGGGTACACCCCAATTTGGCCAGGTGGAAGAGAAGGGAGCGAGGTCCAGCCCCACAGTGGGGGAAAGGGGCATGGCTGAGCCCCAAACTGGCTTGGCAAAGGGAAGGGAGCATGGCCCAGCTCCAGTCTGACTGTGCAGGGCGGGGGTAGTGGCCCAGTTGCAACCTACCGCACAGGGCTTGGGAGTTCGGCAGCAGGACAGTATTAGCTGCCATTGCTCCCCAGCCTCCAAGTTTCCTGACCTGTGGGGAGCTCCACAGGCCAGATGCCAAGCTTCCGTGGACCAATTTAACCCGCAGAGCAGTGGTTAAGCACCCCTGCTTTAAATCCCTGTTATCCGAGGTCATTTAAAAATCACTTTTTCATAGTACACCTATTAGCTTTTGAACTGCTTTGAATGAAGGTAGGCTTTAAATCTGGAAACACTTGTTCATATATTTAATGTTAGAGTGCGATTAATCCAACTGTACTCAGTGGAACTACTCTTCAGCCTGTGCTTAAAACAATGCAATAAAAAGACTTAACCCCATGATAAGTTCAGCTTATACTTTATGCACATTTATAGTTGCACTGAATGGGATGCCCAGGACTGATGTGGTCTTCAGCTAAGGGAGGAGAGGCAGACTTCTTAGTTTTAACATAAATTTAGAATCTGGATGAGTTTTTAATAAAAGGACTAATTAATATACCCCCGCATAATTCTAATAGCTAAGCCCAAGAATATGTGCAACTGTTCCCTTCAAGTCAAATTCTTAGACATCTTAGACACAACATAAGAGAATTTTTTAAAATATTAAACAGGTTTTATGCAAATTTTATTTTTCAGTCAAGCCTATGTATTATTTTTAAAGATGTTCTTTTAATCAAATAGAACTTGATAATTTGTTTACTTACAGCCTGAGCTTCTTCATTATCAAATGTAAGCAGGTCAAGTGTGCAGTCTCCTTCCAATGGACGATCCATATCCCACAATTCACCATTCACTTTGGCTATCACTGCATTTTCTGCCAATCCTTGACTTTAGATGAAAATAAATACACAAATCCTGAAGTTATTTGAGACCAGATTTTTAGATGCATTTTGTAACCCAATGCCTTTAAAAACTGGCTTTTTGGCCTTTACATATTTTTCAAACACCTTCCATATTTGAGGCATAGTCAGTAAACTCTCTAGTAGCTCACTCTCCAATCCTCTCCTATAAGCTTCAGGAGTAAAGCTAAATTCTGCTTACTGTATACAATCCCTGATTGTACAGCTATTTAATATTCCACAAGATTTCAAACATCTGGGTTACTTTCTTACAGATTCATCCATTTTAAAAGCTAAAAGGGACCATTGGGATCAGAGGCTGACCTCCCTCTATAGACTTGGACAACCCAAGATGCTCACCCCATAATTTCTACATTAAGTCCAAATCTACTGACGTATTGAGAAAGCAGGATCAAGATAAAAAAAGTCACCCACTCAATGTCAGTGAGCTTAAGTGCTCAACTAGCAGGGGGAGGGGGAGAAAATCATACTACCCTGTAGAATTCAAATATTATAAAAGCCTCAGTCTGTCTGTAATGCTTTTTTCACACTCTGGTTGTTTCAGTCAGCTAATCTATCAGAGTGCTTCAAAAATGTTTGGACAGCAGATGGTGCAGCAGAGCACTGCCATGATGGCGGGGACAAAGGGAACGGAGCAGGGGAAGGGGCCCCGACAAAAGCTGGCAGGGAGGGAGAAGAGGGAGGGCACGGTGACTGTGCCCTGCCACAGCTGGAAGGGGAGGCAGGTGGATGCGGGCGGGGCAGATCCAAAGCAGGGGAGGGGAGGAACAGGCCTGGGCCCAAAGGGGTGGGGAGAGGGAAGGGGCTGGACACAGGCCTGTGCCCACCCCCACTCATTCTTGACTAGTACTTTCGTAAGTAAGCATGTTTAAACTTGCAGTTTACCTAATTCCTGCACCTATTTGATAAGGTGTGGTTTTCCAAGATTCCCCTTCAACCACATTCCCATCAGTCAGAATTATTTTGATGGGTCTGTTCTCATTGGCTGCTCTGTAGGAAAGCAAGGCATCATGTTCTTTTTTCAGTGTTTCATAAATCTTCATCCTGTCTTCTATGAAGTCTGGCTCATAGCACAGCTGTAAAAATCATAAACGTACATACATCTGTTTTTTAAAAGAAAACAAAGTAAGGGAGACTACGTAGTGCCATGAAGCTCTCATCTTGGGTAGAGCCTCTAAATAACTAACGCAATTCATTATAATATCATTGCTGATATTCTAATCAAAAGATTAGATATTAATGACTATCATGATCTTTTTCAATTTTTTTTCAAATATAAGGATGGATATTAAAACATTTTAAAATGCACTACTGTTTTGGATGGCATACCTTCTCACCATTCACCTACATCTTCCTTTCTACAATTTCTCACATAGCAGCACCTGCCCTCAATACCTTCAAGAATTAACAATGGGGACCAAGGTATTTCACCTCAGTGCTCAAATCGTCTTGCCACACACACATGCTTACCTGTGTGTGTTGCACCTAGTCCTGCGTGATCAGACCCTCACTTGCTAAAACATCTCCCTGTAACGGCAAACATTCTCCTGCAACTAGACATCTAACAAGAGTAAAGAAAGCCTGCCAGTTATATTGTGTTGTACACATTGTGCAACAAAGAAGTACCATCCATGAACCAAGTCAAGACTTACCAGTAATAACTTTCCTTTGAGACCATATAAAACAGCTGCTTACCTCACCCATAAGTCCATTCATAACTTCATTTTCCTTTTTCTTTTCCCTTTTATTCTTGCTCTTGGCAGGAACCGGGTTTGTAGCAGAGACATTCTAGAGACAGAGGATTAAACACTGTCAAACCAACTGTACCAAAGCCAGCACCAGACAGACACACGCCAGCAAAAGAACATGGCCTAGTGACGGGCTGGGCCAGGGCTGTCCACTTCCAGGTTGCTTGTGATTAAAGCATAGTCCTGGGGCTCCTATCCAGTTGCAGACCCTCCCTGCTCTGGGGGAGGGGGGGGTCCAGGGTCCCCCTCTGGCCTTTGCTCCAGGGAAGGTGTTGGTGCAGCATGATGAGCGCTGTCGCGCCGGGGAGCCTGCAGGGTGCCCACATGGCACACCCGAGAGGGAGCTCGCAGCCGGGGAGCCAGGGTGAATCAGGTGGGGTGGTGGGGCAGGGTGGGGGGCCCAGGCACATGGTGCAGTGAGGACGAGGCTTGCTGGTGCCCTAAGCCGGGGTGGAGATGAGAACAGTGCCAGCTGTCACCAGGGCTGAAGGTGCTTTGCCCTGGACAGACACCCTCTACTCCGAGGGGCTCCTTCCCTGCGCCAGGGGCAACAGGGCGGCTGCCCAAGCCTCTCTCCACTGCCCCGGCATCAGACCCGTGCCGGAAGAAGGCGGCTCTGGGCCCCGCCGGGAAACAAGCGCCAGGCGCGAGCCCAGGTACCGGCCCCAGCCCCCAGAGCGCAAGGCCGAGGCCGCCGCCGTCCCGCGCGCTGGTTTCTCCGCCTCGAGCGGCCCG
>NW_017728911.1:13062950-13127106 GCF_001723895.1 Crocodylus porosus | reverse complement strand
ATCTCGGCCGCCAGGCAGCGCACGTCCTGCTCCTGCCGCGCCAGGCGCCGCCGGGCCGCAGCCGCCCCGGCCCCGGCCGCCGCCATCTTGTCCCGGGTGGCTCGAGGGGCGCGGCCTCCCCTCCCCCTCCGGTCAGGGAACCGGGAATAAGGAGCCAACTTCAGCCTCATGTTGTTGCGATGCATCCCTTGTCCTCAAGCGCATTAGATTGGTTAACTAGCCTTACAGTTGTCGGTCCGAGCCGGCCACAAGAAGGAAGAAGAGGCTCACTCGCAGGGGGCATCTAATTCCCTCGCAGCCTGGAGGTGAACAACTGCGGTGGCTGAGGGATGAGCATCCTTCGCCCTCCTCCTCCCTGGAAAGCCGGTGCTTTAGCAGCTGACAAGGTTCTTTGGGTAAATGCCATCTCTTTTATTAGACCAACGAAATAGTTTAAAAGCTGCTTTTCTGACTGTCATGGGAGGCTGAGGATGGAATTAGGATTTGCGTATCCCACTTCCATAGCAAGCAAACCCACTCTTTTGGGGGGGCGCGAAAAGAATCATCTTTCTGACTTGTATCAAAACCCTAAATTTGTTGCTGTGTGTAGTAGTGTGACCCTATCAGGCAAGGGCCAAGTTTGTGCAGAGGGAGGGATAAGTCAAAGAACACACCGATTAGGATCTAATTAGGGTCTATCACACTGATTAATTCCCTTTACTCAGACCTTCCTTATGGTTAACTCATTAACAAACCAAATCTGAATCCCTTCCATGGCATCAAACATTGCTTAGGGCACAAACCAAGTTCTGCCATCCCTGCATAACCTGGGCTGCTTGTTCCACGCCCTTTCCACTATTAAGTCCCTTGAGTGCTCTTTGCCTCCTTGGCATCATGTCTGTGCTGTCACATCACCTGGTTCCTCACCCCTCTGGCCTCAGGGCATTTTCCATGTCAAATCCATTGTTCACTCAAACTTCCCCTTTACTCTATCACTTCAGTTTCCAGTTTACACGTCACCTCTTCATTTCTCCTTATCTGTTCTCCGTCCTTGGGCTCTCTCCACAGTCTCCTCACCATCTTTGGTTTCCACACACTATACTTCAAATCCTTCCAGCACCTCCTTTCCAACGCATTTGATTCAATTTGCCATTTTCTTTCAAACTGGTTCTCCCATCATGCCCTCCCTGGCTGCAGTACTCACATTTCCCTGAATTGCCTGATATGTCTCCCCAAGACATCCCTTCACTGGGCGCATCCAGATGTGTGTGGATGTTTGGTTCCCCCAAGAGAAGTAGCAGCGGTGCAACTTGTGCCACTGCTGCCTGTCCCTGGAGAATGCCCATGCCATGTGCGCTTGGGTACGTGGCAAGTTGCCCCAGGTGGGGTAGGGGAGGCTGGGGCCAGCAGTGGGCTGGCCCCACCAGCCTTACCTGGGGTCCTCGGGGCCTCCCACAACTGCAGCCACAGAGATTCTGCCATGTGGAGCCTGGCTGGCAGCAGAGCACAGCTCCCCGCAACCCGGCTCCACTTCTCAGCAGTGCATGCTGGCCAAGCGTGCAATGTGCCAGTCTTTTTTTCTGTGGAACACCCCCCCCCCCGCAAACAGAGGATATGCTTAGGCAGCATACTGTTGCAGCACAGAGAACACTGGACTGTATGGTATGTGCATGATCGCGCTTGTCTGGATGCACCCCCTCCAAGTTTCCCTATCCTCCTACCTCCTCAGAGTTTGTCCCTGCCCTGTTCTGCGTAGAACTAGTGCAAGCCACAGAGTTATGGTTAGGAGAGTGACACTTTGTATCTTTCCGCACAGCATCATTTTAGTCATATGTCTCTGACCATGGGATGCTGGGAGCTCTGTGTTGAACCTGTTCATGTTCTATGCTTGGAGTCCTGGTACCACCAGTTAAGAATGGCAGCATTTTACACCCTCTTTGGAAAGATTAAAATAATTACATGCTGCAGTGACACTGTTGTATCAGATTTTACCCTGTACTTGCAAACAGAATAAGTAATGGATAAATACAATGATACATTGTTGCTGGCCATTCCCTGTGATATCAGTATTATTGATTTTTGCAAAAAATAAAAAAAAATAAAAATCAGTCGTTAGTTTTGGTGAGTCTGGTAATCTAATCACATTAAATTTAAGAATAAAATGGCATCTTCTCTTCACTATGGCTCATGGAGAAGACGACATGTCTTCTGCCAGGGTATCATGGAAACACTGTAAACTCAAAATATTTTATGAAATTAGGGACAAAATAATAAGATGGTCATGCTCACAGACTTTCAGACACTAGGCAGTCACAAAACTTCATACTGCCATTCATTCCTCTGTCCTAGATGCTGCCGTTTTCTGCATGAATAGCACAGCCTGCCATGTACATTAACCAGTTAATATAATTCCAACAACCTTGATTTTAATGGAGTTGCTGAGTATTGCGTCCATCCCACCATTAGTTCCACAGAGCTTTCTAACAGTTTGACGCAGAATTTTATACTTTAAACAAATTAGGCCTTTCTTTCTTGGAGTTGCTTTGTTAGGTAATGAATTATTGCAACTTCTTTAAACAGATTGTGGGGATCTGACAAATTAATGCCAGTACAATTTGTTGATTCACACTTTGGACCAAATTCTGCTTCCTTTATGGGGGAGTCATTCCCATAAAGGATTGACTGTATTGTGTATTAACTTTAGCTGGATGACTAAATGAGTAAGGGAGAAGGCTTTAGCTCATCATCTGTGATGGAGACATAAAAATAAGCAGCTTTCTATACCTTGCCATTAAGAAATGAAATGCAGAACTAATCTTAACCTATCAGCTCTTTAACTTGTATGGTGCAGCCATTCACCAGTATGTTGTATTCCATTGGTAAAGATATTACTAGCTATTCAATGTTCACTGAGCTTCAAATCAATAAAGAATGAACTTTTGAAGTTACAATATGAGAAATATTTACAAGTATAGCCATCTGCGTCCAATACCAAGGCATTTTACTGTGTACCCAAAGATTGTAACTTTGTCCTTGATAACAGCCACTGAAGTCACTGGGAATCCTTGAATGTTTCAGCAGGTATTGGCTTACATCCTTACTACCTGTTGGTCTGTGAAATGCCAAGAAAAAGAATACCTTTGAGTCCTCTTCTGGTTTTATTCCCAGTGGGAATACAAAACGGGTAATTACAATGTTAGACTGAAAGCTGAACAGAACCTGGAGAAATGATAATAGGCTTGCATTAGTCTACCTCACTGATGGCACCCTGTGCATCTAAGTGGAGCTCATTGTGAAACAATGGTTACTAATTACAATTCTCCTCTCTCATGAGATTTCAAGTAGGAGATGGAAATTTTAAAGGTCATAAATTATCAGTAGTGGCTTTAGGGGAGGGCAAACCGGGAAACTGCCCAGGGCCCCACACTTTCTAAATTTTAAAATGAATTAAACTGAATATTTGTATCATCGATCTTGTATTAATATACTTTCATGGCAGTTTCATGGATAAGGCAACTTCAGATTGACATTGAAAATATCCGACTTGCTTATAGGTCATCAAAATTAAGCCTCTAAGGCATCCCAAACCACTCTCTTACTCAGGCCCCCAACAACCCTAAGGCCTCCACTGGATCTATCATTGCCCTTATCAGTGAAGGCTGCCTGAGTATGAACTAAATCCTCCACATAGTGTGGACAGTTCCTTTCCTAGCTAGTAGCTTCCACTTTGAAGCTGTGCTGCCTTGCAGATAATTCAGAATGCAGCTTCCTTACATTATGACAGTGCCTTTCTACATGGATTTCCAGTGGAGACATATGCCTAGGTGGATCTATGGAGGGTACAGTGGTGCAGCTGCACCCTTTTGATTTGTGTTCCACCCAAACTTTAAAAACAACTACCTGGAGGAGCAGCAGCATTTCTATTCAGGCAGAATTGAGAGAGTTAGTTGACGTCATGGTCCATTATCATCTTCCTCATTCCTGCCAATCTCTCTCTCTATCTTATAGGTGTGAAAAATTCTCACTCCTTCTTAATAGTTATGACATTCCACTATTCAAAATATCCTTTCTTCTGCAATGGTGTTGTCTGCTAGCCATTCCTGGTACACCTATCTTAAGTTTCATAGCACTGAAGTCTGTTTTTAGCTCTCTAAAAACCTCAACTCAGGTGTGATAATATTAACTCAGGTGTAGAAATGACTAGCAGTAAAGTATTGGAGGCACTACAAAGTCTGAAAAGGTTAGATTTGATTTTATGAATTGGAATAAGATAAATACATTTAACTGTGATGTCTACAGGATTACAGAGACAATTTTTTTTTTGACTATTCTGATTTTTTGCCTAGTTTGTTATGCATTTTTAAACCTTGTATTATAATCTAGCTAATTAAGAGGAACACCATTCCTGTTCGATACATAACTTTCTAAAGGGGAAAAAAATAATATACAGTTTTAATAAAGAGATAGTTTCACTGTTACAGATTTCAGATAACCTGGCAAATACAAAACTTCCAGGAATATGAAAGTATTCTTGCTGAATCCACAGACAACCACAAGGTGGCAGGCAGTCCCTCTGAATGTTTCCTTGAGGCCTGGCTAGTTAGCTGGTAATAAATGTAATTTTCCTAAAAATCTGTTGTCAGCTGTGAGGTTTGTAATTGGGTAGAACTCCCCAGATAGAAGAAGTCTGATAGAAGGATACAGTTATTTCTCCTTAAGGTGGTGGAATCTGAACATAATTCAAAAACTTGATTTTCAAAACCAGGAGCTGGCAACAACACTTCTGGTTGCTACACTGAAGGTGAAGTGGGTTTAGCAGGGGTCTCAGGCAAGGTCATACAAGAGAAGGTCAGGGACAGAGGCTGACCCAGAAAGGATGCTGTCATGCAACTGTACCCCATTTTAGACTGCACCACACCAAAGGAGATTCTGGAGACTTTAAATTTTGAAGTCCCCAAAGCAGGTAAGAATGGTCCTCTTTCCTTCCCTGTTGAAAGGCCCACCTTCTCACTTCCCATGCCCTCCCTTATCCACCTGCTGGTGCTGCATTCTCTACTGTCTCAGGGGTGGGAGAAGCTTCAAAGTCACTTTTGCCTGTTCCAGCCAGGCCGTACAGCTAGGAACAGCCACAGCAGCAGGAGCTGCGATAGGCAGGGGATAATTTCACTTTCTCTGTACCTGTTTTAGGCAACGGGGAACCCACACTCCCTCCCATCATCACTCCTGGTACTGTTGCTGTTCCTAGCTGAGCCCAGCTGCTTACCTGTGTGGCAGGAAGGAGTAGCTTTGAAGCTTCCCCAGCCACTGTTGCAGCAGGGAAAGCCACAGCAGCAGGTGGGGAGTGGGGGGGGACAGGAGTAGAGGAGGCAGGCATACCTTTAAGCATGGAGAAAAAGAGGGTGGCTTCTTACTTGCTCTGGGGACTTTAAAAGTAGTCTGCCTGCACAGGTGGGGAAGGAAGCTCAGATCAGGGATGCAGTCATCACTGTGGTGCCGGTGGTTGTTCCCACATTCCCCACCCACCTTCCCCTTTGCCAAAATCTGGATTAGCCCCAGTTATGACTTAAGCAGAAGCAGCAGCAGCTGTGGAGTGACAGAGGTAGACACAGCAGTTCCTTCCAGGGATGTGACTGGGGGTGTACACATCACACTCTTTAGGCTCATAGGAAAGTAAATGTATATTGGGAAATAGAGAACATGACAACAAGACCTCAAGAGTCCAGACACCTGCAATATTTGCGTGATATAGTTGTACAAGTGTGTGATCCCCAGTGAATGATTACCAGAGGCAGAACACCTACACTGGGATTGCATTAATCCCTACTCTTAAGCCTGGTTTATTTAGTGGAAACTAATACAGGATTTAATATTCTCGCACAAAGCGTAATAAATGTAAACATGTTGAAACATTGTTAAGCATGCAGAAACGTTAATCTTCACAGAAATTACCTTTGTTCAACCATTTTTTCCTGTATTTCCTGGCTCATGTGTAGCTTTTTAAAATGCTATACACTGAAACTATATATTAGTTTGTAATTATTCTTCTGTTCTATGTTTTTTTAAAATATATAAATCAAACACACTGGAAATTGAATGTTTCCTAAAAGAGTGAAAGTGCATCATTTATATCAGTGTAATTTATGTTATGAAGAAACATACAATTCAGATGCATAGAAGACCCTTTCTTTTCTTGTGCGCTTATACTGATTTGTGTAGATTATTTCAGTTTGATCACTTGTTTTCTTGAAGAAGTCATTTATTGCAAAGGGCTATCTTTGAAGATCAGCTCAGCGTTAAAATATAGCTGAGCAACTCTCAGTTGCCTCATTAGGGTTCAGAAGGTGTTAACAGTTGTAAAGGCCTAATTAGTGTAAAGTAATCCTCTTAAGGGACTGCAAGCAGCAAGCTAGTTTTCTTTGTAATTTGGATGCAGGCCTTCTTTATTCCAATAGAATTACAATAACTAAGGACTGCAGTATGTATTTGCAATCTGTCTATCCACATAATGTATATATGACAGCGCCTTTCAGTGCATGTTGAAGACTGCACAATAAATGCAGAGGTAGAATTTTTTATTTTGTATATGAATGCCAAAATGTTTGGAAGAACAGCTAAATCTTGGCTTTATAACTGTGCGAAACCTACCAAAAGAGAAAATGGGAATAGGAATAAACGGCTTTCTGAAATCCTAATCAATCACCGAGAGAAAATACTGGAAGAGCTGGATGTGAGTAAAGTGCTGTCATACTTGGTTTACGAGAGAGTCTTTTCCTTGGAGGAATATAAAGACATTTGGTCTCAGGAGAGCTACGAGAAAAGAGCTGAATATTTTTTAGAGCAACTCTCTTTAAAAGGCCCAAGTGCTTTCTCTGCTTTCTGTTCCATTTTGGAGGAAGTCTGTCCCCATTTGCTGACATGCTTTCTTCTTGACTATAAAGGTAAGGTCACTGCCTGCTCTGGAATGCTCAAGTGCATATTGGTCTCTGAATTCCTGGCACCAATAGCTGTTTGCTATAATTAGTGTTTACTTTCTTACTCCTACCACATAATAGAGTGCATTTGTTCATGTTATAGTACCTTGTGGTAAAAGGGAAATCCAAGGGAACAAAACTCCATGAAACAAGTAACATTTTGCTCAAGTGGTACATTTCAGTAGCACTATAGCATTGTTCTAAAAGTTATTTTTTTACTACAGTATTCTGCATCAGAATTCAGCTGTTGTGCAGCATAGTAGTATTCTTGTATACTACTTATGTATAACATTAAGATTGGGAAAATAGTTCTGTGGAGTCTTGCTAATAATAGCTCAAATCTATGATTCTTATTACCTTAGTTTTAGTGTCATTCTTAAAACTTTAGTACATTAAGAAGTTTTATAGATGTGGAGTTCTCACTTTTACTTCCCTTTTAAGATTACAGTTCTTACTGTGAGCTATGTTATGTAAAACCTTTCCAGCATATGTTACAAGAAAAATACAGCATTACTAAATATTCACATTACAAAGTCAATGGGAGTTTTGTTTGAGCATTGGGTCCTGTATATACCTAAATGAGTCTCGGAAGTTTATCAGAAGTGAGTAAATAAATATTGATTTAATACGTAGTTTTTACAAAATGTGTCCTAATACCTGGGTTGTTTTTAGAGTCTTTATAATGCCAATTAATTTTAGCTGTCAATAGATGGGAATTCTGTAACTACAGGATTGTGCTGAAAGATTGCTAGTATATACAACATGAAATTTTAGAATTTCATTAAATTGTGAATACATTTCTCTAATCAAATAAAGATTTGAGGGTTCTCAAGATAACAACAATCTAAAAAGAAACAGTACTAAATCTGATCATATCTATTTTAAGCAACATAAATATATTGCAGGATTATATAAAAAAATCTGAAGTCATTTTGACCTTTGAAATAACTATAACCATGCCTGAAACCTTAATTACTGTTAAAATTGACAGTAACAAATTCAGTTATGCAATAGGGCAACATACAGTTTACCATAATTTACTTACGAACAGATGTCTTTTTATTATAGCTTTTTATTATTGATTTAAAGATCAGTTTTATGGCAGTTACAAGAATAAAAAAGCAAAAATTAGGTTCTTAAATGTCCTTGTGGATTTTGATGCATGCAAAATTTATTTTATAGACTGCATTCATTTAAGGAAAAGGTCCGTTACACACCCTGACAAGATGGTACCAATCCAATATCTATTTAAAACTACAGAAATCAAGGCATAAGGAATTATAAATATGCTGCAGGTTTTCAGGATGTGCGTTTTGCATCAATTTTTGCTTTTCCGTATAAGGTGCAAATAGAAAACAAGGAAACTTTTCTTCCACATCAGCTAAAGCATTCACAAAAGGGCCAGCCAGAATGTAAGCTTAAATGCTCCTTGGGGTCATAGTTTGAATGGGCCTGCACTGCTAGAAGGAGTGATGGCCAATACATCAAGGGCTCTGATAACATCGCAGCATGTGCTGGAAATAAATGAAAACACACATCATGCATATTTCCAAAATAGTAATGGATGCAACTGAAACTATTTCCCAAGCCATGCGTCCTGCTTCCCTGCATAGGCAAAAGCCTCAGGCTACCTTAGCTCAGCCACAATTGTTCTAGTTCCCCTCCCTGGCTCTTTCCTGCCATTCATCAGATGTACAAAGGCATGGTTTTAGAATCTGTCGTTGAAAACAATGATCTACTGATAGCAGGAAAAAGAAAAACACAGGCTACATGTTCAAATTAGCATACACACACAATTAGTGGCCTAAAATGAAACCAAAGATAAACAGTAATATGGATTTTCATGTATAAATCTTGTATTGTTTCAAATGAATGAGTTAATGGATGTAACAGCAGTTCAATAGTATAAGACCTGTTATGAAGAACAGGGTGCTGTTGTGACTATAGGATCTGATGAAAAAGGATGTCATTTAATTTACCTGGAGCCAAATTCTTTCCCCTGCCCCTGCATAAAAATGAAAGAACAAGGGAGTCAAGAGGAAAGAAATACTCTTTGCAGTCTTAGTGCAATGGCCCCCTCACAAGAATCCCTCTAGTGCTGCTGTAGAGAGGCAGCAGTAAGCAGAAAGAAACAAGGGGATAGCATGGCTTCTGTTAAGACCTTCACACTCTCCCATATGTCCATGAAGACACTGGCCATACTTCTTCATATTGGGCTGTCCTTACCTGTGAGGTAAGGCTGAGAGATTTGCTAAATAGCATCATGTACAATATATACTTTTGGACACAGTACAGCATCTTCACTACACATTTAAAGTCAGATCCTTAGCTCATGTCAATTGGCATAGCTCCATTGACCTCACCTGTGCTGCTTTCCACCCATTGAGGGAATTAGTCCAGATTCTTTATGTTAAGGCTTAGGCAGGAGGGACAATCAGCAACAGTAAAGGGAGAGATGATTGTGAAAAGTGAGGTGTATTCTCTACAAAACTGACCAGCAGTATTTTCAGAGGAGCAAACTATTGTATGTAAAGCAAAAACAAAACATAACAAAGTAACCAGTGCGGTTTAAGTAAAATTCCCAGCTACTAAGCCCTGCATCCCATTTTGATTCTGAATAGCATTTTCCCAAAAAGCATTTCAACTTGTTCCCAAAGCATTATTGTCCTGCTGCCCAAAATAAATAGTGAGGTGACGGTTACTAGAAATATGGCACATTTCCAGATGAGTGGTTACTCAGTCTCTGGACTAACTCCATTCACCGTAAAGACAGTGAACTGTGACCAGTAGACAATGTGTACTATTGTCCATAAGTGATTTACCACAGTGCTGAATTCCTGTCTTGTTACCTCACAGGGGATTACATCCTGAACAGCGTAAGAGGTGTTAAGGTAGTAGTTAGTCCTCAAGTCACTTGCAACCCAATTCTCAAAGCACCTCACACAATTTCTATTGAAATCTGCAGCAAACTTCCAATGACTTTAGTGGGAGTAAGGCTGGGCCCCTGCTTTTTGATAGTAGACATTAAGAAGCCATTTTTTCATTGGCCACTGGAAGTTCAGCTGGAACAAAGAATGCAGGATTTATCCCCCAAATTACAAGCATTAGTTCTGTCAAGGCAAATATAAATATGGAAGCAATTTTACTTCTTTGTGACACAGAAACTGGACTGCATAAAGCATATAGCAGAACTGTTCCCAGTAATCAAAACCTTTACTCTGACAGTGGACTACAAACCAGCTAGCCTGGAAGAACTTATGCAAGTCTACTCTTCTGATTTGGATTCTTTTGTCTGAAGTTAATGATACTGCAATTTATGTTTATTGCAGAAGAAATCCTAAAGATTTACAGCTGATCCAAATCTTGTTGAGGTCAATTGGAAAGATTCTTAGAATTAGTACTATCTTATTAAGTGACCTTAAATTACATGGCAATTGAAAAAAAGTATCAATTTACTTCTGGCAGTGCTCTATGACTAAGATTGCTACTCTTTCTATTTTTAAAACACTGTAAAGAACCTTTACACTAGCCTATCATTTGCATGTTTTGTAAATGAATAATTTACAAATTTTTTCATATACAATCTACTCCAACAATCTATTGCAATGAGGGCACAAGCTATACCTACCTGGCAAAGTATAAAATGTTTTGCTGGATCACAGCCTACATGTATTTATTTCAGTTACTCCATCCCTCAACTAACAGGTTCTCGAATGAATAAAAATGATAAGCATGGTGGGGGGAGATAAAAAATATAGTAATTGATGTTTTCTGAAAAATAGATAATTGCACACTTGCAGCATCACAGCCAACATGCCACCAAACAGCAGGTATGCCTTTGAGCTGTTTAGCAGCAAATTAGAGCAATGTTTTTATTGTTATCCAGCCCAGATGCAGAGAGGTTTCCCAGACTTGTCCGAGGAAACAAAAATGATGGCTGTCTCAGAAATGGAGCTGCATGAAACTTGTGAGACTAATGACCAGGAAGGAAACCCTTCTGCCGAGGACCTAGTGAATCAATCATTCAACAAATACAGGTTAAAATAACCAATATTGTTAGTTTAAAAAAATCCATCATAGTTGCTGCTGTTTTGTCAATTTCTGTGTGTATTAAATAATACACAGACTCTCACAGAACATTTCTAGTTGCATTTGGGTTTACATGCTGTTTGTGAAATATGATAACCTGTAGAGATACTTTTTGCTTTAACCTTAGTGAAAGTCCCCTCACAACTTGGTAATTTGCATGTAAAAACTTCCTGCATACACATTACCATTATTATAATTACAATAATCGTGAGATGGGAAGGAAAAAATGATAAGAAGGGCAAAGAAAGAAAAAGCATATGGGAAATGTATTGACTGTACCTTCTTCTATAATGATGTAACACATGATGATACTATTAGTTTGTAGTGCCCAGGAAGAAAATAGTTATATGGAGAACAACTATTATTCATGCTACTTTAATATATTTAATAAACTTAATTGTCAAAGAGAAAGAGATACAGAGGCTAACTCTTTGGCCCAGTGGTCAAGATACTCATGTGAAACATGACATAATTAGATGCATGTCACTGCTTCGATTAATATAACATACACAAAATGGAACAGTTCTAACAGAAGAGACTACTCTAGAATAGGCAATAGTTGGGTGGTTAAAGCACTCCCCTAGCTTGTGAATTACTGAGTCCCTGCTCCAGAGCAAGGATATGAATCCAGGGTGGAGACATGCACAACATCAAAAATCCTTGATCAGCTGTTTGTTTGCACAGACTGTATTTAGCTTAGCCATACTCAGAGCTAATGCAGCTGTCACTCTGCTGACACAGTACTTACTGGGGCTCCATTGCTGGGAATTCAGTGGCAGGTCCTGTACATGCTCACCAAGCCCCTGAATTTCTGGTTTGTTTGTGGGCCCTGCAGGCTGGGTGAATTGCAGGCTGGGTAGTGGCAGGACATTGGTGGTGTGTCATCTGTCCTACACTACCTATAGCATGTTGTAGGGTAGGAGCAGACAAAATACAGCCTGTGGGCTGGATCTGGCCCACCAAGCCATTCTTTCCAGCCCTTAAAAAAAAATTAGAAAATTTAATTATTATCTTCCTGTGGCTGCCTGTTAAAGACAACAAGGTGCCAGCAGCAGCAGGACCCAGGAGGAGCTGGTAGCAGGCAGCAGCAGCAAGGCCCACCTGGCCCTGCCCCACCCCCAGTTCCCAAGCAGAAGCTTCTGCCTAGCAGAGGCTTTTGGCTTGGTGACCCTGGGGCTGTTCCCCACACCCTCCCTCTGTCTGAGAGAGAAACTCAGATAAGAATGGGCAGAGTGGGGAGGAGGATTGCAGGCACAGCAGTAGCCAGCCCAGCCCAGCTGGCATCACATGGCTCCCAGCTACTCCTATGCTGTGCGGTTCCAGCCTTGTAGCCGGGAACCGTATAATGCCCAACCAGTGGGCAGGCAGGGCTGGGAGCAGCAGGCGGTGGGTGGCAGGTGGGCAGAGGGAGAGCAGTGCTGGTAGGTGGGGAAGGAAGGGAAGTGACAAAGGAAAGGCAGCGGTGGCAGGTGTGGTGGGGGAGGGAAGTGGCAGTGGGTGGGAGTGCAGGGCCTCAGGACCAGGGCTGGCAGCAGCAGGAGCCAGCTGGGAACCCTGAGAGCCAGGCTGGCTTTTGGTGCATTCTGCAGTCCCAGAGTTGCAGCTGGGAACCATGTGCTGGTGGGAGGTACCTGGCCAGGCCAGCTGGCTCTGCTGCTCTGCTGCAGTTCCCGGCTGCAAAACTGGGACCATGCAGCATGGCATGTAGCTGGCTAAACTCGCCCTGCAGCATGTGATTCCTGGCTGTAACACTGGGACCTGTGCAGAGCCAGCCTGGCCTGATGGTGCACTAATGCCAGGAGCTATGGGGAGTCCCACGCCATCAAGCTGGGCTGGCTTATGGGGTTTCTGATACTCAGAGCTGGGAGCCACGCATGGAGGCACAGAGTGAGAGTCCTGCAAGCCCCACCATGGGGCCAGGAACTGCATGGTGCCCTCTCCCGCATGGTGCCCTCTCACCCCCCCCCCACACACACACCAGCCCAAAAAACCCCACACTCCTCCATGATGTATAAGAGTAAGACTTCATTTTGAGCTATTATGCAGTCATTTCCATATACCCAAAAAAACACACACAAATCAGGACAAAAATATTTTACACTTCTGGCAAAAAGAGGAACTTCCAGCAGCAAAGGTCAGGGGTGGGACTTACAGTCCCAAGATGGCAACCAGGGGGTGGGGCAAGGCTATTGGCTATTGAGGGGCAAGGCTACCTTTGCGGCCCTCTACAGTTCACCAAAACCTGTTAAGTGGCTCTCCAGCTGAAATAATTGCCCACCCTGTTGCAGGGTATTTCTGGTGTCCTTGTTTGTTTTTGTGAGAGTTTGTAGTGAAGATTTTGGGGAATCCTTGAGTAAATAGTGGCCTGAAAAATCAAGGGACTGGATTTGATGGTCCAGAAAGGCCCTTCCAGTCCCATGCGCCTAAATAGGGAGGCTATGCTCAAGCTAATTCATACTGAAAATCCTTAATAGCACTAAAAAAGCCCCAGCATAAATTGCACCACCTTTTATATCTACAGACCCTTCAACACTCAAAGGAACCTCAGCACAGAGCTGTAATTCACAGGCATTCCAAGTGATGAGAAATTCTGTCACATACTAGAGACAAAACACTAGCTAGTTTGGAGTGTGTATTAGAAGGGAAAAGATGCTGTGGGTTATACTTAACCCAGCACTCGGGCACCTTAAGTGCAAAGGCTGCTGTGGCCTGAGGTGCTCACAACCCTGAAGGCTTGTAGCTATGTCTCTACATGGCCACAAGCATGGACACAAACAAGGATCTAAGAGCCAACCTGCAATATGGGTAGATATCTATAATACACTGGAGAAACAAAACGGCCTAGAAGAAATATTTTCCAGAATTGGACCAATAACCTGACCCAAAATATTAATATCTTTGAGCTTATTGCATGCCAACTCTCCTACCCCTCCACCCAAAGGGGAAAATATATTTGGCAGCCAGCCTCTGCTAGCTCTTTCGTAAGTGTCACACCTGCATCAGCAGTTAGAAAGGGAACCTTACCCGTCCACTACAGTGTGTGTGTGCATGTATTTTATGTAAGGGAATGAGGGAGAATTGATTCCTAAGTGCTTGTAACAATTTATGAAAATGGCAAGCCCCCTTTTTAAGAAAACAATATAGCTGGAAGCCAAGCAAATGTGCCACCCACACAGGCCTGCATAAATTCACACAATGTTAAAAACCAAGGTAACAGTCTCCCTTACCAACAAGGCAACCAATCAGAAACAGATGATCTTGTCCATAAATATATCAGTGCAGTAACTGTGGGTTACATGAAGGTAACTAGGAAAAATAAAGCGGTATGATAGGAAAAGAGAGAGTAAATGGAAAGACCTTCCCTCCTCCAATATATTTACAAATATTATTTCTAATTACAAAAAAAAAAATCCAATAAGGCCAGAACCTGAAGGCCAGAATCTGCTCCAATTGAAGTAAGTGGCAAAAATCCAAATGACTTTAAGAAAGCAGCATAGTAGCCTTAGTAATAGGAATAAGTAGTATGTGATGATGGGTATGTGAAGATGGGGATTGCACAACTATTCTTCTATTGCTTCAAGGTGCTCAGCCCTGTGATATTTATGTGCACCTTACATAGTTACAGCTGGGTCAAAAAAGAAGAGTAGAATCACCATGTTCTTGTGCTGCATGCAGCTCTAAAGCAGTGACTGGAGTGGGATCTATCATGCTTGGTTAAGAGTCCAGTATTACATAGCTCAGTCAGTTGAGAAGCTAAATACGTTCTTCTTACAACACATATTTGGGTCCATACTAAACCAAAATTCTAACCCGGAAAGGCTGCAGAGGTGAGAAATTGCTACCAAGAATGTTGTCCAAACTCCACTCCTGGGACAGGGAGTTCCAGCATTTTCAGACTTACCTATACATTATTGGAAGGGCAGAGATGAAAAGTCTTTGGAGTAAACTGAGAGTAAGTAGTTCAGGGCTTTGCACATTGCAGCCAGCACCTTGAACTTCATTAGGCAGTCAGTCATCTTTCTGAAGGGCCTTGCACAAAAGTTCAACAGGAGCTGATAGGATTGTATCCTGGGAGACTCCTCATCTCCCTCCCTCCTCATCTCTGTCTGCTTTCCTTCTGGTTATTCTCCTCATCTGTGTAGATGCCACTCAGTACATCTGCAACTCACCCTTTTTTAGAGGCATTTTTTGGGACATATTTGTGGGTCAGAATTTGGGGTGAGACTGAATCTGCCCCGAGTTTCAGGTATCTCCTTCCTCTCTGATTACTCCTGCCAAGTGGAAATTTGTAATCTCCACTGGGTGGGAACAAGGATTGCACATGGGGACACTGGCTGCCGGAATATGAGCTCAGATTAGCACTGATTTCACAGATCTGTTTTGTTAGCTTGCTTTGTTATCTGCAAAGCATCATTGCACATTCAACCCTGGGCCTGTGAAATTCACACTAATCACACAAGAGAAAATGTTTTATTTTCCTCGGGGTCTGTATCTTTCCTCCTATTAGACAACAGTGTTTGTTCTCTCACTGTTTGAGGGATAAAGGTCTGAAGCCATAATTTTCATTAGCATTAATAGAATGTATGTGTGTCAGCCCCTCCTACATGAAGAGAAGATTTGGTTTGGAGAATTAAAAATGGAAATTAATATTAAAACTGCGAAAATGAGATGCTATTTTTACAGATACTGTGACACTAACCAGATAAGCTCACATTTTTAGAAACATAGTAGATTTTATATGCAGCTTTTTATTTCCATGAAAGTGATGTGTATATATATTTGTGTGGAACAAGATAATGTGTGTAAGATTTTTTTTTTTTTTTTTTTTTTTTTAATGCAAAAAACACTTCAGTTCTGTGACAGACTGTGGCCTAATATTGGAATAACACTTTACAGTTGTGAAAGATATTACATTTCAGCATTTGAAAACCATTTTTTTTAATGCAAAATTCATCTGTGGTATGATTATCCCCCTTTGTAAAGCCAGACTGTAAGGGACAGAACGGAAGCTGCCTGGCTTCTCTATGCCCAACTCTGTTAGATCAGTGGCACATTTCCCCTCCCCCCCTCCCCCCAATGTAGAAATAGGTAGCTAATTTTCTGTTTATTCCCAGATACATGGGTCACAATTTAATTTATGGGTTATTATTTAGTCCCAACAGAGGTAATGAAAGAAAGACTCTCACTGCTTTTATTCAGAGCTGTTTACACTCCTAAACGAATACATAGGCTCTTTTGTCCTGATCTCTGGATTTGAATTTTAGTAGGCACACATACCATGTATCCATTTACTGAAAAAGTAGGTAGAAGTGAAGTGCTTTACAAAGTGACACAGGACCCCACTGCACTTTGGGCAAATCTATTGCAGGGGCCAGAAAAGGTGAATATATAACATCTTTGTATTTTCTAAACCCCAGCACCACTGATAGGGCTAATTCATCCTTCAGTGCAATTTAGAATAGCCTCAGAACTTCACAAATTTGTGTTGACAGAAGTATCCCCTTGAGACCATTGTACTGTATTGGGATCTCCTGAGAGCAACAGCTTACTGGCAGCATGCAACCTTGCGTGGTCAAGGCTTCAGGCTCACCTTCTCCTGGGTGTCAGCGCTATGCCAGCCAAAATGTACTCTGGACAGTGAAACTGCTTTTGCCAAATAGGGCAAGGATCTGGGCATATTGTCTTTTCAAATTATAAGCAAATTATAGGATCATTGGGACTAAATAATAACAAATGATGCATAGCAGTTGCCAAAATAAGTAGTGTCCTTGATATGTAATCAGCATTTCTCAAAGCATTTCTTGATGCTGACTTGATTGGGGTTGGTGGGAGTTTTCTATGCACAAAGAATGCAGAACCTCACCATCCGACCTCTATTTATTTGGACCTATCCTTTTGACTTTTTAAAAACAACTACAACAAAATATAGGGTTGCAGTAATTAGGGTGACATTAGCCAAAATAAAACCCATAACTAAAAAGAGTGGGCCTGATTCTTTTTTCCATCACTTTATGGTCAAACTTATGATAAAACAGGGCAAAATCAGGCCTAGGAATTGTTCACTGATATCTGTAATGTCCATGTAGCAGGGCACTAGAGTGCCTGCTACTGGTAATGGTAACGTGGGTTTAGCTGCCACTCAATAGGGCAGCACAGATGTGCGTTGCTAAAGCAACTGATTGTGTCAGCTGACCGCCAGGGGGCATGGCCTGGCCTTTATAAACAGAGAAGGCTAAGGCCAGTGCTAGTTTCCCTCTGGCAGCCTAAGGACAAAGCTCTCTGCTAGAGTGAGCAGGGCAGTGTTGCGCACCAGCGTGCGGCTACAGGGCGGAGAAGAATCTGACCGGGATGAGAAGATTAGCCAGGTTGGCTTAAGATTTACGTTGTAGCTGAGGGGCTTTGAGTTTCTGTTTCGGGTTGTGGTGATTATTCGACTGGAGGACCGGGTGAGGCTGTAGGGGTGGAGGAGGCCTCATCAGGAGCTCCGCAGTAAAGTGGAGGTGTTCCTGGCACCACAGAGGGTGCCATGTTGTGAGGGTGTCCTGACCCCAGCCCAGTGTTGGCAGCTTTGGGAAGAGCTTGGTGGAGGCAGAAGCCCAGTGGGGCGTAGGCCCAGGAAGGTGGGTCTGAGCTAGTGGGGTATCTCGACCACAGCCCAGCAGGGGTGATTATTGAGATGAGCCCCAATTGGGAACCCCAACTGGGAAGAGCCCCAGTGGGGCATAGGCCCTAGAAGGCGGGTCTGGGGGCTAGGTGTGGCTAAGGCCGCTTGAGCCCCAACCTTGGGAAGCCCAAGTCGGGCATAGAAGGCCCGAGCACGGGCAAGCAGGGGGCGCGCGAGGCACGGGCCCGAGCACGAGTGACCGTGGGACGTACGGGAGGCAGGCCGGAGTTGGGCACTGCCTGTGATTGAGAAGCCCCGAGAGGGGAGTAAGCCCATTGAGAAGCCCGGGCTGAGCAAAAAGGGTGCAGTTTGAGTGAGGGCCCCAGGGGCAGTATGAGAGACAGCCCGAGGGGGGGGGCGCGTACATTGAGCAGGCCCCGGGAGAGGGCACGTATGTTGGACATCAGACAGGCCCCGGGACAGGGCGTGTATACTACATCGGGAAGAGCCCCAGTGGGGCACGGCCTGTGAGGGGAAAGCCCCGGAAGGGGGCGAGCCCAGTGGAAGGCCCTGGAGAGAAGGAACGAGTATATCGAGTAGGCCCAAGAAGGAGCGGGCTACTTGGAACAGAATCCCGGTATAGCGAGCCCAGCCCTGTGCCAAGGAGGGCAGGAAGGCAGCCTCCCATTAATAATAATAAGATCAAAGACATGGTGGGCGAGATAGAGGGTGCATTCAAGACCCGGGCTGGCACAGTAGGCAAGGGCACTAGGGGAGGTCACGGCACCCCTAGGGACAGTCCTGCCACAGTCCATTAAATATCATTTGGTTGATTAGGGTCATAGTTTAATAACATTGTGATATGTGTTAAGTATTTTTTTTCAGTAAGCTTATTAGGGTACACAGTCAACAAATAACAGGTTGAATATTAAAATATATTTTAGTTGTGATGTGGAAGTCTGAGAAGGCACTAGGGGCCAGCAATCTATGTGCCAAACAGATGATTCCTATTGGTCATGAGGACCAGTGACTGCTAGTTAAGTTACAAATGGAAATTTGTTTTTAAACCTTCACTATTCCATCAGCTTTTCAGCATCAGATAAGATCTATATGGTAAGCTGAAAATACACAGTGGGTGTGTCTACGTGTTAATTAATGTGCTTTTGCTACTGTGCATTAAGTTTAATACCGCTAATGTGAGGTACTAACCAAACTCGCATTAAGCTGCCCTAATATGTAGTAGCAAAAGCGCATGCTTTTTAGTGATGCTTAATGTGCAGTAGCCTAACTTTACTGTGCATTAACATATTAGTATGGTTTTTGCTGTGACACACTGGAGTACAGTAAAATAGGCTATTGCACATTAAAGCACAAGTGTAGACATAACCACTGAGTTCTAAATTCTGCGGACTGGATAAGCAGATGAGGCTGGCTTTTATAACGGATCATGATAAAAACATTCAGTTACAGAATGTAAATTCAGGCTAAGATAGAAAGTGTTACATACATAACAGGTTCATGTTGCAAAAAGTGCTGTAACCTGGTATTTTCTCACTTTCTATGCCATTGATAAAATAATGGGATTTAATCATTTGGGATTTGCAGTTTTGGGTATTATTTATATTGCATTAAAAGTCAATTTTTTTCAACCAGAACTAAACCTCAATACCAGTCAACAGGTCAAATTCTGATCTCATTGAAGGTTGTAGCAAAAGCCCTCATGATCTCAAAGACACTAGAATTTTGTCCAATACGTTTACATATGAAAAAGAATATGAGAAACATGATCTTCAATCTTTTGTAGCTTAGGAATCCAGTTATATTCTATCCCCAGTGACCCTCTTTAGAATATTTTAAATTTCATTTTAAAGAATGTAATTTCAGTACTACTTCCTTGATTATGTCTGGACATGCTATGTTGTTTCAGGCTAAGTGAATCCTTTTTCCACCAAAGTGTTTAATAAGATATGGATTGTGCCAGATTCTAGTCTCTGTAATAATTTGGACCCCGGTTTTATATATTTTGAGGATTCACGCTGATGGAAAGTGCAAAATTCACACTGATTTGAGCAGTATGTAATCTATCCTCAAGTGAGTAAAGCATTTAAGTATGTATGTAGGTCCTACTGAAGCATTTGAATGTTTTGCTGAATTATTGAATGCAGATAATGCTGACATCAAAGGAACCTTTATATGCCAGGCAGTTCAGGGGCAGAAATGCCTGGTACAAAAAGCTGGATACACAGATAGCAGGCTTTTGGGGGTGTACAGAGTCTAAGGTTGTCTACATGTTTTTCTCTGAACCACTCAGATATGGTGGAATCCAAGGCCAGGTACAAGCATACTGGTATAAATGATCAGAAACCATTCTATACCTGTAATAGAAGGGCACACAAAACCAGTCTATACCCATAACAGAACAGAAGTTCAGTGCACACAGACTGGTTTAAAAATGGAGAAGCCCAGTCTAAGGGTGCAGACAGAAGTGACAATTTTTTCCTGATCTATGCCCCAGAAAGTGGTCTACAGCCTTGATCAAACAGAAGTGCACAGCTGCAGACCACTTTAAAAGGGCGCAGTCCTGAAAAAATGGGGGTTCAGATGAACATGCTTCAAAACAGAGTGCACTCTGTAACTTGTGTCTGCAGAGCTCCCAGCCTGTTGCTGTTTTAAGAAGGTCAGGAGGGAAAGGTAGCACAGGGATTTTGGTCTGGGGGGCTTTCAGCCAGCACTGGAGGTTGGGATGGATGAATTGAAGTCTGCCTGAGGTGTGGGAGGCTCCAATCTACCCACCGCACCCTCCAGTACCAGCTGAGAAACCCTAAGAATGAGCTCCCTCTGCTCCCTTCCCCTTCCTGCCCCATTCTGAAAATAGGATTGGGTCTGTGAGGGGGGAGTGGCATTGCTGCAGAAACCAGGCTGCAGGCTCATAGCAAGCAGCTGGAATCCCCAACTCCCAGACCTAACAGCGAACTTCTGTTAGGTTTGGAGGATTGCAGGAACTCATAGCGCTTCCTGCAAAGTGGTACGAGCTGCAGCAGGGAGCTGCTCTTCTGTCTGTGCCCTAAGATTTACCCTCTCTTCCCCTCTTTCCCTCGCACCAAAGGGCAAATCTGTATCAGTTCACTACAGATATAAACTACACTGCGTATAGAAAATGGCATAACTTAGATTGATTCTGTCTCAGGCTTTTTGAATGTCTGTACTTAGCCCAAGAGCCCAACTGAAGGCTATTTCAGTAGAGCAGGGGCAAGAGAAAGTAAACTCTATGACCGTAGTTACTTCCCTGTTCCCATGCATATTTTTTCTCTGTACAGGGATCAGGCAAGAGCACTTGACCATGTTAGATTCCTTTCACTTCTTACTAGTTACTGTTGGGATAGTTTCTAATGGGGGAGGAGGACTCATGATCTAGATTCACCTAGATTCTGGCCCTATCAGAAACTCTCTATGTGATCTTACTTGCTCTGTATCTCAGTTCTCCACCTGTTAAATGGAGGCAATAATCCTTTGTCCTGCATGTTTAGACTGTAAACGATGTGTCAGTATTGGGCAGAACATAACAGATGAAATATAATAACAACTTTTATAATAATAGCATTCACCTACTGCTTGTTCTTGCAGTTTTTTTATATTTAAACTATGCACATCTCACTTCTATGAGAACATTTTACAAAAATGTCTATATTCTTTCTGAAATACAAAGGCACATAATTTCTATATTTCCATCTGATGGAACAACTTCTAGGTCAGATTAGACAGCTGTGAGCTGAGGCATAGAGCTGTTGCAAAAAAAAACAGAATTTGACCCTCTGGGATCAAAATGCTAACTGAATTATTCACCCTTATGTCTGTTTTCCAAAGAATATTTTTCTTTTGGTAGCTGCTTAAGTATATTTGTGTCATTATCATATGAATTCGATATTTTTCTCTGCTATAAGACAATATGTGAATAGTACCATCAAATGAAGACAACTGATTTTTCTGCAGTATACAGTAATGGGAGGCTATGTTTTTGCAATCAATGACTAGCTAGAGAAGATGAGACTTTCATCCCAGCTGGTTAGAAGAGGTCTTGTGTTCAGACCATGCTCCCCATTCATTCATAAACTGAGGCTATGTTGAAAACCAGGCTTTCAGTCTTGAGCATGCAAAAGGTCACATTTCTCTTGAGTTTCTAACAGCATATTCCTCTACTGTGTTATCTCTGTCTCTCTGTTATTGAGATTTGTGCACAGATCATGCTTTTGGCAGCTTACATCTGCCATAGTAACCAATAAAAGCCAGACTGTGTTAATCAATATATTAGTTCCATCATGGAATTCAGAGGAAAATAAAATGCAAATCTATCCTGTTTAATCTTATTTTAAAGCATATGCTTGTTGGTTGCTAAACATTTTAGTCTTTAAAAAATGCTTGTTTTTCCCTGCATCTAGTTACCCTTTGCTTCATGAGGATTACTCATCTTTCTATAGGGTAAGAACTCTCCTAGTGAAATGGAAATGGTTAAAAATAGGCTGCAAAAGTAATTGCAAGTAAGTTTTTAAACTTTCTTCTGCTTTTACATTTAAAATGTCATCCACATTTAAAAAGATACTTCTTTGAACTTGTTAGGGATACAGTGCAGAAAAATAAGCAGCTTTGCTATATTTAGAATTTGTGTCAATCGTTTGCTGGTTTCCAATATGTTTTATATATATATATCTGCTAAGAGAAGAGAGAGCTCTTTTGTGCTGCAGTGATAATTAGCTATGGCAGTGACTTACACAGTCATTGACAACTAACTTTTGTCGAAGTGTTTGTTTGATCTGACCACTAGATGGTACTATATTATAGCTATTAAAACCCTTTAGCACCTTCTCTAAAAAAAAATTGGTATTAATTGTTATTTGTATTACCATAACATGTAAGAGTCCCAGTCAGTTACTGTGTCCCATTGTGGTAGGTCTGTTATAAATGGAAAAGAAGGTAGCTGATAACTATAGTTAGGAAACATAGAAATATTTTTCATTTTGATACTCATATAACTTCCATTTGTATTAATGAGCCCTGAGCAATTCTGTGTTCATAATCATATCATTACAATGCAGTTTTAAAGTTTTGAACTGATAGTAATAAATATTTCCTGCCTTTCATTGTGTGAGGTAAATTAAACATTTCATCCTTCCATGATATTTATGCAAATACCTGTGGTTGGTACAGCATCAGCACCTACATGTACCATTAAGGTGATGTGATAAACTCCAGTGCAGTTTTTACTGGAGAAAACTGCTCCTGGGCATAGCATTTACCTAGGACGGAAGAGCCCCAGGCTGGCAGGGAGCTTCGGGGGTCTCTCTGGGCTCCAGGTGGCAGCACTAGGTGGTGAAGGGACTGGCTGGGACACAAAGGTGCTAAAGAGCAGAGCTAGGCAATGGGCAGCCCCTGAATGTTACCACCCTCATGGTCCAGCCAGTCCGTGTCACCATTTACACATGCACTTCAGGGTGCATCTACACATTCATTAATGTACAGTGCCTACACATTATATTTTGTACTCGTATAAACAAGTACTAAATAAATGCGCAGTAGGCTGTTGTACTGTGCGGTACCAAGATAACACATTTTTTGTGCGATGCTTAATGCACAGTAGACTAATACTACTGCGCATTAACATATTACCATGGTTTTTGCTATGCATGCTAACACAGTAGTAAATTGCTGTGCCATAGTGTCCCCAACCAATGCTGATCCTCCAGACTCCTGAGAAGTGTAAGTACATCCTCTTAGACCTCCAACAATGTAGGCACTATTGGTTTACAGATGATTTCTTCAAGGGCACCTGATAGTAGACATGCACAACATTTATGCATTGCTCTTAATTTAGACAGCACAAAAGATAAACAGATGCAGACAAAGTAGTAACTCCTGCATTCATTTCCCTGGCTGAGTTTCTTTTCTTCTGGAAGGAAGAGCCCTATAAAGGGTCCAGGATCCCCTTTTTCTTCACATGACTTTTCTTCTTAACTTGTAATATCTATCTTAGTGCAGAAAATCTTTTATTTGGTCATGAGCTGATTCCAAAAGTTAATCAAGACCCTTCTACTTCAAAAGTTTACTCCTCTGATCTTGCTTATCAAAGCCCTCTGGTCATACTGAGTCCCTTTAATTTATATCTGAACACCAACACTTCTTTCCTTTTTTCCATCTCTAGGTATTTTTGGCTCTCCCCTACCCACTCCCTGCAAAGTTTATGGACATACAGTAATTCTCCTAGCTTTGGCTTGCATACTGTCCCAAGGAGTTTCTGCCTGAATGAGCCATCACTTAAGAATTATGACTAATCTTATCCCTGAACTGAAAGGCCTGTAATGCAATTCATAAAATCGCTGCATCATGGAATGGCTCACTATAACGTTAACCGGAATTCATCTCATCCATGGGTTACCTGAGTTGTCACATTATGTGCTGAAGTACATACTACAATTGGGGGATTCAAAAGGGTATATTTAAACAGAAGAAAATTTAAGCTGAATATCAATAAAGATCCCCATCACCTAAGATAAATGAGTCCCTGCATGAGGCTACTTATCACTAGGGTTAGTGATCTAGGGATTTTATTTATTTATTTATTTATTTTTTGCTATAATTTTTAGCTTGGTATTTCTGTTTTTTCCTGTTTGCATCATCTGTAAGTCAGCCAATTTAATTGACAAACTAGCCCTACAACAGATAAATTCCAGACAACCAGTGGTAGCTGCTACAATAGAGGGATAAGAGAAAGCTTTTAATATGAAAGCTCCTTTGAGCTATTTTGACAGAGCATTCCAAACAAGGAAAGAGGATCTTCAGACACGAGGGACATTTGAATGAAAAATTAGCAACATGTGAGAGAGCTAGATTGGTGTTGGAGCTTTTTGGCTTTTAGATTTGGGTATTCTATCCAGCACTGTAATAGAACATTTTTGTCAAGGTATGGCAGGAAAGACTGCAAGGGGACTACAGTGAGGAACTGAAGTAGGACAGGATTAACGTAGCCATTAGGACAGGGCCAGGCAATTATTTCAGGTAGAAGGTCGCTTATCCAGTTTTGGCAGGCTGTCGAGTGCTGCATGGGTAGCCCCACCCCTTGATAGGTGCCCCACCCTCTGGTCACCATCTTGGGACCGATGTCCCAATGTCTTGGGACCAATGTCCCAGGGCTAGCAGGGCACAGGCTGGCAGGGGTCTGTGGAGCCAGGCTGGGCTACAGCAGCAAGGAGAGGGGGGAGCTGGCTCCATAGAGTCCCTACCAGCTGGGACCCCATTCTCCTGCCACCCTGCTCTGGACCCTGCTGACACTGGCCCCAGGACACTGGTGTGGGCCCCGTGCTCCTGCTGGCTCCCCACTCACTCGCTCCCAGTGTCCCCCCCCAGCCCTGTGGCACAGGCAGGGGGTAGCACACAGCCCTGACTCCCCTGCTTGCTGGCAGGGAAGCTGGTGCTGAGCACAGGGAAAAGCAGCTCCTCACTGGCCCCGTGGCCAGTGCCCCCTGCTGCATGCACTTGCAGCCCACGCAGGACTGTCTGGAGCAGGCACAGGCAGCCCCACATGGGCTGCAAGTAGTTACAGTGCAGGGCAAGTGAGGGGCCACTCTTCCCCATGCTAAGCACCAGCTTGTAACCTGGCCCTGCTTCCAGCCTGGGCTCCGTGCTGGCTCCGGGCTTGCCCGTTGGGGCTGCATGCGGTGGCAGCAGCTGCAGCCCTCGCCACTTACCGCACCAGGCAATGTTGGCTGCTGCTGCCCACCTGGAGCTTGCGCGCTGGGCAGCCCAGAGGTGACAGAAGCAAACACTGCCCAGTGTGGCAAGCAGGGGGGCTGCAGCTGCTGTCGCCACACGCAGCCCCGATGGGCGAGGCCAGAGCCGGCATGGGGCCCAGGCTGGCAGTGGGGCCAGGTTATGAGGTGGTGCTGAGCTTGGGGAGGGGAAGAGCGGTGCCTCACCCGTTCCATACCTGTGCCCTGCGCTGCAGCCACTCGCAGCCCGAGTGGGGCTACCTGTGCCTGCTCCGGACAGCCCCGTGTGGTCTGTGAGTGGCTGCAGTAGGGAGCGCTGGCCACAGGCCAGGTAAGGGGCTGCTTTCCTCCACACCAGGAAGGAGCAGGGAAGGAGACCAGGGAAAAGCTGAGTGCAGGGGAGGGGAAAGTGGCCCCTCACCCGCCCCATGGCCGGCACTTCCTGCTGCCGCCGCTTGCAGCCCATGCGGGGCTGTCCAGAGAAGGCACAGGCAGCCCCAGGTGGGCTGTGAGTGGCTGCAGTGCAGGTTTCCAGGCACAGGGTGGTTGAGGGGCCGCTTTTCCAGCCCCACCCCCCATGCTCAGCTTTTCCCCGGGCTTCTTCCCTGCCCAGGGCCCTCCCCTGACCTTCCCCTGCTGCCCTTTCCCCCTTAGCTGAGGTTCCAGTGCAGGACAGCCGTGTGGTCCCAGGTCAGAAGTCCTGGCTGGGGCTTCCAGCTGGGAGGGGGTATGGGGCCGGGGGGGCGACCCCGCTGTTGTGGGAGCCCACTGGGCTTCCCCTGGGTCCTACTGCCCTTGGTTCCTGTCATTTTTTACAGGAACCAAGGGCAGAGAAATATTAATTTTTCTAAATTTTTTTAGGGGCCCTGGGGGCTAGATAGAATGGCCTCACAGGCCCCATCTGGCCCACGGGCCATATTTTGCCCAACCCTGCATTAGGAAGTACCACTACTCCCCTAGTCTTTGTCCTGTTACAAGTGTATTGTTGAAAAAGCCACTTATGGTTTGCCTTGACCAGAATTTAGAGGTTGTCAAAATGTGTTAGCATGTTCTAAATCACATGTTTTAATGAGTACCTTCATGTTCAGTTCAACCAGATATTATCTGTTCATTTAGGGCATTTTTATACATGTTCCAGGGTGGCATAGAGGAGCTGTTTTAATTAGAGTAGCACTCAGAGCTGCTGTAATTAAAGAACCAAGAGTGACTCGTGTATAAGCATCCCTGCACTTCAAAATGACAGCATAGGTGCTTTAAAGCTTGTTGAATGAACTTTAAAGTACCCCCATCCCTGCAGTGCAGGGCGGCTAATACACCAGATGTGGAGGCTGGCTGGAGTGTACTAATTCACACGCTTCAGCCAGCTTGATTAATTGAATCTATTCTTGTGCACCAGAGCAGCCTCCCAGTACATGTACAGGCACCATGAAGCCTATGCTTCCTGTCAACACTAGACCTTTGAATGCGTGTGTCAAGCTAGGATCAATCCTGCATTTGGCCCATGACAAGTTGTACCTTTGTTTGTCCCAGAATAGAAAAGTCCCAGGACTGGTGTGTACACATGTCACCCTTTCATTTGGGGCTTAGAGAGCGGCTGAATGCACTGCTGGTTTTCTGCCATTCAGAGATGCAATTCTGGGGAAAGTATTCAGACACACTTCAGAATGTTCCCCAGATAACCTGTTAGTGCTTCTTATCCTGTGAACCCTTTTAGGGTTTGTACCGCAATAAGGGATATGGATGTCAAAATGATCATGCTTTGTCCAGGAAGAAAATGGTTTCTCCCAGGCCTTGTATTGTACTAGATGGATAGTTCCCTGAAATAATTAAGCAAATGTGTAGATAGAGTCATTACTTGGGGAAAGAGGTTAGCTGGGTGGAGGTGAAAATAACCCTCTTCTGCCCCCAGGAATCTTTGTCAGAAAAAAAAAAAGGAGGCTCTGCTATTTATTCTGCCTAGGGCTTTCTCTGCCTTCCCTGGATTTTCTTGTGAGAAGAGTCCTTGGAGGCCCCAAGGCACCCGTGCAAATATCTCTGAGCTCCAGTTTCCCCAGTATCTGTATGGATTCTTGGGGATCCACCGGTTCTGGCACAGATGGCCCCTGCAGGGGGACAAACCTTTCCATCTGGATGGAATTGTGGGAGGAATCTGTGAGGAAATCCTCATGGAGTTTTCCTTTTCTGTGACCCACTCTTGTAAGGTAGCCTGCAGGAAGAGATGAGCTGGGCCAATGTAATTAAGGATCAAGGAAAGCAAGAACAGCCGTTTCCTGCCAAAGATTATTGAGACAAAACCTTGACTGGCTTCCTCTAAATATCCGCTGCTCTGCATGACTAACTTCATTGCCAAGACAAACACTGTGAGATTTCCATTCCCAATTTTGCATGTATTTTTAGTATCAACCGTAAGCATTTTTATTTATCAATATTTAAGATAGCAGGTAATAAATATATAGGCAATGTTTTATTTACCTAGATTATGTCATTTCCCAAATATTCAGTGAGGTGCATCAGGATTAGATTCTGATGGGATAAGAAAGTGCACTGCAGTGCTCTTTTACCACTTCCAGTTTGGATTAACTGCAGCAAAAACAAAAGCTAGCCTTGGCCTTCCTAACAATTGCTACCAGGTAGCTTGTGGCTTCTGGCATCCCAACAGTCAGGTCAAGGTTAGTGTGTCATGTAACATTCACTTGCTTGACGGGAAGCTGCTTGTCTCCGTTTTGCCACCTGGAACAGATGTGCCATAATTGTAGTCAGCAATACAAAGAAGTGTAAAAGCAAAATGAAGGATGAAAGGAGAAAAGCAAATGAAGATGTCGGGATGAACTTCTTTCCCTTGTGATTTTGGACACTTCGCTTCAGAGGCACAGAAATCCTGAGGGATACAGTTGCAAGACTAGTAAAGGCATTCTCTGAATAAGCATTCATTTTTCTGCCTTCTCATGCTGACCACATAACATTAAACTGCCCAGTTATAGCTTACTTGCTTTCCCCCTTTTCCCCCTCCATCTCAATTACATTTCTTTCCAGGCTGATTTCTAAGTTGTGTTTGTTTGGTACTGGTATCATCCCTGATGTTGTTTGTTCATCCTTATGTTTCATTCAGGAAAATTTAAATTCCATTTAATTCAATTCAATATTCAAGAACATAGTTTTGTAATTATTTTTTCCAGTATAATGTATTCACATGTACTTTTAGTATCCATTTTTAATTACATCTCAACTTGTATTTTTATTTGTGATTTATATTTCCATATAAACAAAGTTTAATAGTTTAGAGGGCATTTTTTCATTTTTTGTTAACATTCTCTTTAATGTCATTTTTAAAATCTCTAGTGCAGGCTTACTGTCAATAAGGCAGCATGTAAAATGGTTTCATTTGGTAAAGCTTATTCTAATTGTTATTTTAATTTCTATGATAATCTTAAATCAGAATAAAACCTAGGGTGATTATGTTGATAAAAGTTGTTGGTGGGGTTTTTTTTGTTGTTTTTTTTTTATTTGTTTGTTTTTTTGCATCTATATTTTGTTGTTTTATGTAATACTGTAAAAAGATTCTAAGAGTTACTCCATAGGAAAAAAATGCATTCATTTAGACTCTTGATATGATATGAAATGATTTAGCTAGAAGCAATCTTCATGCAAAATGTATTTCATGGCAGCTTTGTTTAGTTTCCAAGTGCACTCAAAACTCAAAAAGTTAGTGGAAACTTTGAGCGTACAAGGAATTTTTGTAGTTGGTAGGGTCAGAAGGTACCTGAGCAGATCATCAGGTCCAACCCCCTGCCATGGCAGGAAAGAGTACTGGGGTCAAACGACCCCAACACAGTGTTCATCCAGCCTCCTTTTAAAGACCCCCAGGGTAGGAGCCAGCACCACTTCTCTTGGAAGTTGGTTCCAGATCCTAGCCACCCTGACCGGGAAGTAGCGCCTCCTGATGTCTAATCTGAATCTACCCTCTGCCAGCTTATGACAGTTATTTCTAGTCACTCCTGGGAGTGCTCAGGAGAACAGGGACCCAGTGCCTGCTGGTCCCCTCTGACTAGATGGTAACAGGCCACTAGATTTCCCCCCTCAGCCTTCTCTTGTGGAGGCTGAACAGGTTCAGGTCCCTTAGCCTGACCTCACAGGGCCTGCCCTGCTGTCCCCTGACCATGCGAGTGGCCCTCCTCTGGACCCTCCCACTTCCCCCTATAGCTTAGTGTCGTCTGTGAATTTGAATGAGGTGCTTTTTACCCCCTCATCCAAGTCACTGATGAAGATGTTGAACAGTGCAGGCCCGAGGACTGAGCCCTGTGGGACCCCACTGCCCACGTCCCTCCAGGTCGAATAGACCCATCCATCACCACTCTGGGTGTGATCCCCCCAGCCAGTTAGTGACCCCTTTAACTGTATTGGTGTTGGCACCACAGTCCCCTAGTTTTTTAATGAGAATGGGGTGAGAGACCTTGTCAAAGGCCTTCCTAAAGTCCAGAAATAATACGTCCACTGCTACCCCTGCATCTCAGGATTTTGTGACCTGGTTGTAGAAGGCCACCAGGTTGGTCTGACAGGACCTGCTTCTAATGAACCCATGTTGGTTGCCCCTAAGCATAATCTTTCCTGTTGGGCCCTCGTGGACATGCGCCATGATAATTCTCTCAAAAAGCTTACCCAGGACCAAGGTAAGACTAACTGTCCTATAGTTTCTTGGGTCCTCCTTCCTCCCTTTTTTGAAAATGGGAACCACATTGGCTCTTTTCCAGTCCTCTGGCACCATGCCAGAGCACCACGAATGCCCGATCAGCTTCTACATGGCTAATATTTTTTTTTCCTCTTCTTTCTATAAGCTAAGGACTATAAATAATGCCTTTCTAAGGAAGGGAAATTCTTATATGACTGTCCCAGGGGAGAGCGGGAGGAAGGACCCCATTCCCAAAAACGGGAACCATGGGGGAAAAAAATCCCCACAAAGAAAACAAAAGAAAAGTAAAAATAAAACAAAGAAAATACTTACCTTCATACAGCTGCAGCTGACCGGTGCCATCACTGGCAATTACTAGCTGGTATGAATAAAACAAACCATCAGCGGAGGAAGGGAGAGAGGGGAAATGGACCCGAGGGAGGCACCACCATGGTGTGCCTCTTGGGAGTTCTCCAGGGAGACTGAAGAACAGCCCACTTGTGCTAACAAGAAGCCAGAGGGAGTCCCAGACACCAACTGGGACAACCGCAGCAAGGAACAGCTTGCCGGAGAGAGGGGACGAATATGGGAAAGCTCCTGCAGCCGGCAGAGGTGGCAGAAGTGGAGGGAGCAGAGAGAGGGACGCGATGTCTCACACATTAACAGGTGGGAGAAGCGGGGATATTTGGGAGGCGGAAGAAAGCCCCTCTTCAAGAGGCTTCACTCAGGAGCAGCGTGAAGGGCTACAAAGAGGTGGAGTGCCACTCCTGGGTGTGAGGAGTGACCAGTCATACACAGAGGGGCCACAAGGCACCCGAGTAGTGATGCCACTAAAGAAAGGGAAGAGGAGTGGTCCTGTAACAGTAGAAGAGCTGGAAAGAGGGGGAGAGGCGACCTGAGTGAGGGGTCACGGGTACATGGCCCCAGGTGGGTATTATCCCCTGGAGAGATTTAGGAAATAAAGCACCAGACACCCCGACATGGGGGCCAGGTAGGGGCTACACCGGCTCCCCTTTGCAACAGAGTAGATTGTTAGTTTGTGTTTTTCTTTGTGTTTCCCTGTTTTGAGGGGTTGAGAGGCAGGAGTAAACGTCACGGCTGAGGTAGCCACCTCAGAGCCATTATGGGCTCTGCTATTTTTGTTTAAAGTACTAGCCAGGAGTTATACCCTGAAGGGAATAGGTTACAAGGCTGGGGAATACCGGCTGCAAGGCTGAACTAGGAAGTCTGTCCCGATAACTAGTTACCCAAGATGGGAAGGGGCATGCAAGACTTCCATGATGCAACAAGAGCGGGAGTGTGGCCAGGAAGACTCGGTGATCCGCCAGACAGAGATCACGCTGCCAAGAAACCCTGAGTAGTCACCCCACCACTGGGGAACATTCAAAGTCATGGCAGACAAGATTGGGGAAGGCTACTCGAAAAGCAGACGCCTACTTCGTGGCTTACTGGAGACTGGGGGGCATATACCATCGACCACTTGAACCAAGGCCACACGTGGCCATACATTTGAGTCCCGGTGGTCACAATTACTAAAGGTAAATCTGTCTGCCTGTCCATCAGTAACTCTTTGTTTGCACTCCAACTGGCTGATGGAAACAGCCAGTCGGAGTGCTCCAAGCATTGGGGAGTACCGCCGTGATTCTGAAGCTGCACCAAGGACTGGACAGAGGGTCAGGGAGCTGAGGCCAGCGCTGCTGGCCTTGGCTCCCCCATCCTGCTCCCTGTAAGAGGCAGAACAGTGGCAGAACGCAATAGGGTGTTAGGTGGCGGCACTCCATCCCAGCACCCGCCCCCCACCCCTTCGTGACAGGCAATTGGCTAGTATAATAATATGGAATTATTGTTGGCATTTTTAACTAATGTTCCTGTGCTGAATGGAAATGTATCACTTGTAAATTGTATTAATAATACAATGTAACAATGCTGGCAGCAAATAACATATCATATCTTTTTTTTTTTTTTTTTATAATTTAATAGTATTTTAAAGCAATTACAAAAGAAATACAAGTGACAAATAGCAAGTACAGTGTTCTTCTTAGAAAGCCAAGAATAAAAACTAATAATCTGACATGAGTCCCAAGTATATAAATTTCCATCTCCCAGGAGTGGTTTTTATTCTATAGAAATTTTAAATGTAATTCATTTTATAGTATGTTAGAATTTAAGTAAATAATTAAGAGGCAGCTTTGAATTAAGCAGGAGTTATTTACATAAATTAACTGTTACATAGTTATTAATATATACAAATTAACATGCGCTACATAGAGCTCTTTTATTTTATAAAAGGCGCATACCATAGTAACCATTACCATAGCAATGTACTATATACATGGTGTTTGAAAGAGAAAATATCCTGTGTCCAATTTTCTCTACTGCTTGAGCTCTGCTTGGAGCACAAATAGGGGAAGGTCAAAGGTAGCTTAACTGCATGAAGCCATTTCCATGAATCCCCTATTCTTGACCTGTGCTATAAAACATACTCAGTATCTGGACATAAAAATGGCCAGGAGTTCATTCTTCCAGCCAAGACAAGTCAGAGAATGTTGGTATTCCAGGCATCTACCCAACTCTGGGTGATGTGAGAGGCCAGGAAGAACTGTTGCATCACTGAGAGAGCCGCAGTGTCTAATGGGTATGCAACATGAAAGGGAACTGCCCTGCTTATCTATCTCTAGGGACAAGGGAAAGCCTTTTCATGTTTCATGTATCTGTTGCCCCTTTGCTGACAAGTAGCAGAAGTCTGCATGGATTTATCATTTAAGGAGAAAACAGTGACTCCAGGTCTGGGTATATTCCTGGTGTCATTTATTTATTGATAAAGGTTTACATAGGTTCCTTCAGGAGACTTAGCCAGAAAGTTCTCAGGGAGCTACTCTACCTCAAGAACTGGCCTTAGTTAGAGAGATTAAGGAAGAAAATTAAGTTGCCTGCTTTTTGCTAAAGCTTCTACCAATATAAACTGAATCCCAAAAATCACAAAAGTAACAACACCAGTACCATATAAAAAATTATTTTATGGATTATCAGCACACTAAGATAAAGAGCATGTAAAGCTAAGTGTAATAATGCTACTTCATCCCTCTTATCAAACCAATGCTTTCAGAGGCATTGGATAATAAACTATTTTGAGTAAGAAATGTCTCCTAATGTGTGTGTACAATCTAGGTTGGGCATCCTCAGTACTACCATCATATAATCACTACTGCTATTACCATTAACCACCAAATATTACCATTTACTTTCTGCAAAATGAATATATTGTATTTACTTACACCATTTATTGCTGTAGTGTACGAGCCCAAGTCATGGACCAAGATCCCTTGTATACCGTAAAAATACAGAACAGCTTGTAGTCAAATGTGTCTCAGGGCAAATTTGTAAAATCTGGCAATTATCTATTAACTAAGTGCATGATTTCTCAGTGAAATGGAGCCAGATTCTCAGTTGGTTCAAATTGGTTTAGGCTGATCGTAGTCAATGGAATGATGTTGGGATTTGGTCCTATATAAAACTTTCCCAAACCTGCATTTAATTCTTTGGTTTTTTCAATTTTTAAACACATGCAACACCCTGATACTATTTCAGGTCAGAGCATTACTGCCTTTTATTGGACTGAGCTATAAACAAGAAATTGTAAAATCTACAAATAGATTAAGTAAGTTATTAAACTTGGAATTCCAGATAATCTTTTAAACAGGTTTCATATATTGACCCTCTTGCATGTTCTTCTCTATACTTTTATATCTATGTGGATTGCTTAACACCCTGAGAGCCATACATTTGAAACATTACTTTATTTAAAAAGTAACTAAAGCAGATAAAAGGTTTTGAAAAGATTTGGAAAGGCAGAAGATATCAAGCTAATGTTAATGACGGTCAAATCTCAAAATTTGTTTTATGTTTCTTGAGCAGCCTAGACATTATTGTGCATGAGGAATGCAAAATCTGTGGAGAAATGGTCTAAATAAATTTTCATAAATATACCCCAGAGGTTAATGTCTTCTACTTATACATTTTCCTTTGTGTACCATATTTCAAAGTCATATAAAATATGTTGGATGTCAAGGTTTAAGAAAGTTTTATTATAATATATGCTTGTCACAGAGCCTGGGATGTGGTAGTAAATATGGATAAAGTTTTGAAAACATAAGTTTAAGAATCATGGCTCAATTTTGTAATTTCTCTTATGTCATATCATAATAAATTGTATGGTTCTTTTTTAAGGATCATTTCTTATTTTCTACCTGTAAAACTTTATGCATATCCGTAGTGTTAGCACCAGCCACAGTTTATAAACAGAACAAAAAATGTAATTCACTGTTTAAAAAAAAAAAAAAAAAAAAAGTCCTTTTTTTCTCCTCAGTGAGACTCTCCTAATAATGTATGATATGTTATAGTATTAGACAAGGGAGATGATAAAGCTCATGGCATGGAATGGTGCCACGGGTTAAAAAAACAAACAACAAACAAGTTTGGCAAAGCCGCCATATAGGGCTTTGAGGAGAAACTCGGACTGGGATCATTCATAGCACACATACAGTTAGCTATAAATAGAAATCTTGCAATTATATTATTTTTAACTCATAGAATTAAAAAATAATTTTCTGGACTAAGACTCTGTCTGGTATGCCCACATCAGTAGGCTGTCTTACTTGCATCTATTGCTGATGTGAATAAGAGTTGGTATGATAAGTCCTGGACAATGCCATTCCATGCTTTGATGCTAGGAGTCTTATGGAAAAGGTTAATGCCAAAAAGTGCTGCTTATATTTTTAATATTTTTTTCATATTTAATTAAAATAGTGATAGCTATATCACTTTACTTTTTTTCCCTCTTCATTATAACCCCAGATGTTACATTTCAGAGGTCAGTGATTTACATGAGGAGCTAAGCTCATCTGATATCTTTGGGCACTTTTACATGTACTCTGGGGGGGGAGGTGGCGCTTTAATTAAAGTGCTATAGCGTTTCATGTATTAGCATCTCCATGCTTCAAAATGACAGTGGGGGCACTTAAATTAAAGCTCATCAAACAAGCCTTAGTTCAAGTGCCCTTCTGCCATTTTGAAGCATAGGGACACTAATACATGAGACATGGATGCTGGCTGCAGCACAGTAATTACCACGCTCCAGCAGACTTGATTAATCGTCTGCTCTGATGCGCTGCAATTACAGTGCATTGAAGCAGCCCAACAGCATGTCTGTAGGTGCCCAACTGGGTGGGGGGGTTAAGATCTCTCATTATTATAGAGAACTCACTTAAACCCCAACTCAATAAGCAATCAATAGACCATCAAAATACTAGAAGGCATTATAAGGAATGAGTTGAAATATAATACTGAAATGTTATCATTTAATTATGTAAATAAATAACTAAATCCCATTTAAATGTTATACCAGTTCACTCTACCCTATCCCAAAAACTTGTAACAGGAGTAGAAAGTGAAGTAGACAAGAATTAGGAAAGGAATTTCCTTAGGAAATAAAATGATTACTAATGTAAGACAGAAAAGATTTCTCTATGAAAGACTGAGAAAAGATGGGACCACTTGGTTTAGAGGTAACTGATAATAGGAAGCACAGTTAATAATAGTTAACACTAAACCATTAATGGCATGGAGTAGGTAAAGCGACAGCTTATTTTTACCCTCTCTCCTAATACAAAAACAAATGCAGATTGAGAATGAAGTGCAACACATTTAAGATATTATTTTTTGTAAAATTCATAATTAACCTGTTGAACTTGTTGCCAGTTATAATTGAGATGATTACGGTCAAAAACTTAGATTTGAATACCTGGAACTAATATTTATATGGAAAATGAGAAACCCAGTCAAACAAACCCTCCATTTTCAGATAATTAGCCATCTGCTACCTGGCTGAAGTGAGAGAGGAACATCAGCTAGAGAGAAACTATTCCACAAGTATCACTTTGGCCGCATCCAGATGAGCATGGACATTTGGTTTCCTGGGGACAAGTAGAAGTGGGACACCTTGTACTGCTGCTACTTGTCCCCAGGGAATACCTGTGCCATGTGCCCTCTGACAGATGGCAGTTTATTCTGGGTGGAGTAGGAGAGGCTGGAGCCAGCACTGAGCTGGCCCCAGCAGCCTTACCTGGGGTCCTGGGGCTACAGTAGCAGTAATCGTGCCACATGGAGCCTGGCCAGCAGCTGGAGTGTGGCTCTGGTCAGCCAGGCTCTCGTTTTGAGCAGCATGCACTGCCCCCACGTGTGCCACTCCGCTTTTTTTTGACGTGGGTTTTTTTTGACTCCTGCATATCCAGTCAAAAAAAGATCCCCACAGTGCTCCCTTGTAGTGCAGAGAGCATCTGAACATGTGGTATGTGGTGCTGTAGATGTGACTGCGCCACTATATACTGTACAGCCATGCTTATCTGGATGTGGCCTATGTGATCTTGTGCACTTTTGTGCAGAGCACCTGGTACTGCCTACTTTCACAAGCAAGATACTAAGTGGAACACTGGCAGAATTCAGCATGATCTTTCCTATGTTGACAGGTCTACAATGTACTTGGCTAAATTCACTCAAGTATTGTGTTTCCTTATGGTGCTGAGGGAGGGATCTCAAGGCAGTATGTCTGTTGTGGAATGGATTGGCTGTAGCAACATAATTGTCAATGCTTAAGTGGCTTCAAATGGCCAATACAAACTGAAAGGTGTGCAGTGTTGTCATGTAAGATGGCATGGCAGGTAGTATGAAAGTAGTCTGGGAGAGAGGTGTTGATTCAGTGCCTGCCTTAGTAACCTCACATCATTCACTTTTTTGGAAGTCCCCACAGTAGAAACCCCAAGGGAGCACAGCCACAGTAACATAGAGGGTGTACCTCTTTAGGGGATAGGGGCTGCGCTGGTACAGGCAGATGCAGTTACATCTCTTTGTACCTCCATTATTGAATCTGGAGACACAATGGTGACCCTTGGTAGCTTTGTATTGTGATACTTTGGACAGCAAAAACTTCCAAGATAGGAAAGGAAATGAAAGGAATACTTCTGCACATAATGATGTAGAACCTGAATACTTTATGCCTCATCTTCTTCATTTAACTGCTGGGCTTCACTGGGCAGCTGAAAGGGTAAAAAAGTACAGTGTAACTAAATAATGCTGGCACCTGAATGTATCCATTCTTATGTAACCTTTGCCGGTATATCCCTCTGTGGTTACTTAATGAGTTTTTGGATGCAATGAGCCTTCATATACATATTTGATGTATTGGTTACTGAGAAACTTCAGGTTCTACTTTGTAGGTCAAATTTATCCATACAGTTTCAGGCTTCAGTAAGGTGTCTGAAGTCCAGTTACTGCATGAATCAGTTTGGCCTTATATGTGCTGCTTTTACAAGCTCGTTTCTAATTAGCGCTCTCGTTCTCCCTCAGTTCCAAAAGAAAGTTATAAAGGGAAGATAAAGAACTTTTGACAGCAGTTTTAATATAAATAGTGCATCTGGAGACTGCTAAGTTAGGTTTCAGGGGAAAATATACTTTATTTTGATTTCTCAATCAGTTATGTTAAACCTTGCAAATTATTTAAATGATAAGTTGTTTAATGTCCAAAATTTAAACCATTTTTTGTCCTAAGATTACTGAATAATAGATTTTATTATGATTTAAATACCACAGAATATCTTAAATACGTTTTCTGATGGATCTGGGGCACCAAATCCCTTCTGGACATTTATCTCTGAAATTACATTGAGAGGAATAAACAGCTGTCGGGAATATAAATGCTAAATCATCAGAATGCTGACTCAGTGCTGTGGAAATCACAATATGTTCATACACTGCAAAGGTAACATGTCAGACACCAACTAGTGATTTTTTTTTTTTCTGTTTCGACAACTATAAACCAGTTGAACTAAAAGGATGGAACAAAAATGAGGCTTAAAGAACAAATGCAAAAGTCAGGAAGATTGAAGTCACTCTATCTTTTGTGTAGCCTGACAGATAGCAAAAGAAATATTGACCAATAAAGCCAAAATTTCTTAAACCTTTTGTTTCAGTGAATGGGAGATTTATTCTTTTAACAGTTCTAACTCTCTTGAGTTATCATCTGATTCAGGACTCAACCCTACTGTCATTGTATTCAAGAGCGTTAATTTATTAGTTTGGAAGAAGAGTCTGACCCTGAAACAATTAGGTACTCATCCTGCAAACTTTTATTCATATGGGCACTTGCACTAAAGCCAATGGCTGAAGTTCTCAATTACTCATCTTGGTGCAGGAATGGAGTGTGGTATGAGAAGAAAGGTGGCTGAAAGTCCTAATTTCTTAAGGCAGGTAGGACATAAGTTGAAGTAGCTTCAGGATTCTTGTAACTTAAACACAGGGTACAACGACATGTCATCCTACATTGCCGTTGCAATGTAATAAGTCACTGTAAAATGCACTATGATGACGTAGCAATCACTGAGTCTACATGTGACTAGCAGCTACTTTGCCATAGCAGCACACTCCCCCATTTAGTGTGCCACTATGGTGAAGTAGCAGGTAAAAGTAACTGTGTGCCATGCACTGTGGCACAGTATGGGAAGTTACTGCACCATGCTTTATGGATCCATAGATACTAGGGTCAGAAAGGACCTCATCAGATCCAGTCCAACCCCCTGCCCTGGGCAGGAAAGAGTGCTGGAGTCAGATGATCCCAGCCAGATGCCTATCCAGACTTTTCTTAAAGACCCTCAAGGTAGGGGAGAGCACCATCTCCCTTGGAAGCCTGTTCCAAATTCTGGCCGCCCTCACCATGAAGTTCTTCCTAATGTCCAGCCTAAATCTGTTCTCTGCCTGTTTGTGACCATTGTTCTTTGTTACCCCAAGAGGAGCCCTGGTGAACAGAGCATCTCTGGTTCCTTGCTGCGCCCCCCTAATTAATTTGTAGGTAGCCACAAGATCACCTCTCAGCCTTCTCTTGCGGAGGCTGAAGAGATCTGGGTCCCTTAGTCTCTCCTCCATAGGGGTTGGCCTGTAAACCTTTAATGAGACAAGTGGCCCTCCTCTGGACCCTCTCGAGGTTATCCACATCCTTCTTAAAGTACAGCACCCAAAACTAGATGCAGTGCTCCGACTGTGGTCTGACTAATGCCTCATAGAGGGGAAGTATCACCTCCCTGGTTCTATTTGTCATGCATCTGCTAATGCATGATGAAGTGCGGTTAGCTTTGCTGATGATTTCGTCACACTGATGACTCATGTTCATCTTGGAGTCCACTATGGCTCTGAGATCCCTTTCTGCTTCTGTGCTGCTGAGAGGGTCACTTCCCAGCCAGTAGATGTGCTGGATATGTTTGCATCCTAGGTGCAGCACTCTGCACTTGTCCTTGTTATACTGCATCCTATTGTGTTCTGCCCACTTTTCTAACCTGTCCAGGTCTGCCTGCAATCATTCCCTACCCTCCAGAGCGTGTACCTCACTCCACAATTTAGTATCATCCACAAACTTGAACATAATACACTTCACACCTGCATCCAAGTCACTGATGAAGATATTGAAGAGTAGAGGTCCAAGGACCGAGCCGTGTGGGACCCCAATACCCACATCCTTCCAGGTCAATACCGACCCATCTACTACCACTCTCTGTGTAAGCGCTAAGCCAATTTGCCACCCACCAGACCGTGTAAACATCTATGTCACAAACTCTTAATTTATTTATGAGAATAGGATGAGATACCGTATTGAAGGCCTTGCTAAAGTTCAAGAAAATGACATCCACCTCTACTCCTGCATCTAGGCATTTTGTGACCCTGTCATAAAATGAAACCAGGTTGGTCAGGCATGATCTACCTGCTATGAATCCATGCTTGTTTCCCTGCTGCATTATGGACTTGCACAAATATGATCATAATCTTTTTAAAGACCTTTCCAAGGATGGAGGTATGACTGACTGACCTATAACTACTCAAATGCTCCTTCCTCCCCTTCTTGAAAATAGGGACTACATTGTCCCTTTTCTAGTCCTCGGGGACCTGACCCGAGCACCACGAGCACTCAAACAGCCATGCCAGTGGTTCTGCTATGACACTGGCCAGTTCCTTCAGTACCCTCGGATGCAGCTGGTCTGGGTCTGCTGACTTGAACACATCCAGTTCATCCAAGTGACTCTGCACCAAGTCAGTGTTGACAGCTGGTAGGCTCTGCCCATCTAAGAACCCATTAGGAGACTTATCCTGAGCCCTGTTCAGGAACACTGAGGCAAAAAACTCATTGAAGAGCTCAGCCTTGTCCCCCCTCTCTGTCACTAATTGATCCTCCTTGTTCAGTAGGGGTCCTACACTGCCCTGCGCCTGCCTTTTTACTCTCTACATACCTTAAAAAAAAGAAAGAAAAAAAAAAGACTTTTTGTTGTTTTAATTTGTGTTGCCAGCCTCAGCTCAGTAGTTGCAGGGAGCCAGTTAGAAAGGCCAAAGAAAGTTCAGGCCAAGTATGTGTACTCCTCCTTGGTAGCTTCCCCCTGCTTCCACTGCCTATATGCCTTCTTTTTTGCCTTTAGGCTCCCCTGGATTTCCCTGTTTAGCCAAGAAAGTTTTTTGGCTCCTTTCTCCCTTGTCCCTCATACTGGAATAGTCTCCCTTTGTGCCTGAAGGATAGTTTCCTTTAGGAACGATCACCCTTCCTGGACTCCCATCTCACCAATACATGTATCCTGCAGTGCATCGTTGGCTAGACTCCTAAGCACACTGAAGTTAGCCTTCCTAAAGTCAAGTACTTCCACCCTACTAGTTATCTTACCCACCCTCCGCCGTATGGTGAATTTGATTGATTGTGGTCACTGTTCCCAAGGTGACCACGAATCTGCAGCTCCCCTACCTTGTCCTCCCCCATAGCCAACACCAAGTCCAGTAAGGCATCACCCCTAGTGGGACCATATACCTCTTGCATTAGGTGAAGGTCCTGCATGCAGGTTTAAGAACCTGCGTGAACAGTTGGATTCGGCTGACTGCTCCTCCTAAGAGATGTCAGAGTAATTTAGGTTCTCCATGACAACCACATCCCTAGACTGTACAGACTCTGAGAGCTGCCTCAAGAATTCCAAGTCTAGCTCTTCCTCTTGGTGTGGTGGTCTGTAGCAGACCCCCACCACCAACTCCCTTTCCCCCCGACCTCCATGTATCCTAACTCACAATGCCTCTTCCTCTGATCCCATTTTGATTAGGGTAGATGTATAACGCTCCTTAACATAGAGAGCAACCCGCCCCCCTGCTTTCCTCCCTACTCTATCCTGTCTGTAAAACCTATAGCCCTCAATGCGTACTGCCCAGTCATGGGTAGGGTCCCACCAGGTTTCTGTTAGCCCCACTAAATTAAAGTTATTGTTCGCAAGCAGAAGCACGAGTTCCTCCTGCTTGTTCCCCATGCTCCTAGCATTAGTATAGAGGCACCTGAGCCTCCCGAATGGTCCCTCTGGTGCCCCCCTGTTCTGATGCCCAGTGGGCCCCTTAGTAGTTACATGGGATGTTCTGTTGCATGTCTCGTAGACTGTAGATCCTAGGTTCTCTCCATCTCCTGCCTCTCTGTCCACCGTCGAACTTAGTTTAAAACTGATGTAGGAGATCAGCCAATCTGTAAGAGAAGAGACTCTTATCTTTTATGGAGAGATGAAGCACAAGGGAAGTACTAAAGCATGGCGCAGTACCAACATTACAGTAGGGTGACATGTAGATGTACCCACAGACTACCATTGTTTTGCTCCCCTCTCTACTACGGATCAACTTCCTGTAATAGGAGCTACAAGTAGGGCGGGGACAGAGTCCCTGCAGCAGCTGTCGAGCAGTGTATCTTCTTGCCCTATAAAAGGCTGCCATGGGGTCCCTGGGTAGTCACCATGTTGTGGGTTAGTATTTACAGGATTGGGGACCTCATATTGGATGTTAAATGTGAATTAGTTCAATACATAATGCATTTTTGTAACAAGATTACTCTGAGGGCAGAAAAACAACAATTTGTAGCAGAATTGTTGTTTTAGTTTACTGCTTTATCTGATAGTCTGTGAGAGATACAAAAATTTCAAATCAGTTTAGCTTTGATGGATTCACCTTAATTCTCTTCTGAAAGTGATTACAATCTGGACCCTAGTTAAGCACTACTTATCCCTACAAAACTGTCTTGGTTACCCTGGAATGACGCCTTTGACTTTGGAGCTTATCTAGGGTCAGTCAGCAGTGATCTTAATTCAGTCTTGAGTGTTGTTAAAATAAGGAATGACCAGTGAATTAGCAGGAGCTACCAGGAGCTAAGAGAGAGCAAATAACCCTGCAATATTTAATATATTTTATAGTTTTTTTTAAAAATTGCATATATACATTCCTAAACCCAAATCTCACATTTGCTGGTTTTTCCTTTCATGCCTCTGTACTGATGTGCATGTAATATTTTTTTTTTTGCCCTTAAGGACTCCAATCTAAATTATAAAAAGGGGCTTGTACATGGTCCTCTGCCATAGGTCTGCAGCTCTGTTGAAACTGATGGATCTGCTTTTAAAAGTATGACTCTGGGCATATACTGAGCTGTGATGGCTGTACAGAGGATAGAGGAAGTGCAGTTTTTTAAAAAATATGGCTCTAAAATTAGAAAGCCCTTTTAAACATAAAAATAGATCTTCCACTCAAAAAATAAACTGGGAAGATTTATGAATTTTACCTTTAGATGAATTCCATTCTGTGAAGTGACATGATTCAAGTTCATTGCTCAAAGAAACAAAAGTTTTCATGACAAAAGACTAATACAGAGAGCTTATTTTAAACTCTATATCTGCAAGCACAGTTCTTTTATTCATTTGAGCTCCTCAAGCTAATAAGACTTTTGAAGCTCAGATTCTTCCTAGAAGCACAATTTATCTGTTGGGCTTTGTGATCGCCTGGCATCTTTGTCATGCCTAAGTTACCACACAGTTTCACACGGGAGCCTGGGGTTCTGCAAAATCTCATCTAGAGGCATTGTTTTATTGCTGTAGGAGAAGTCGTCTCATTTTGTAAATCGGGTGAAATTTGTCCTGTACTGTCATGTTTGGCCTCCTGGTTCCAAGTCATCCAACCATTATTAATTTGTTATGTAGTTAGCATTTCTCTGTGCTCTATCTGCAGTCAGCACAATTGCTTGTACAATTTTCAATAAACTGATTTTTTTCATACTTTATTAAAGAACTATATAGCAATTAAAAGAAAATGTACCAATGCTTTAGAAGTTGCTTTTTAGCCAAATTGACCATACCATGTTGATTATATATGCCTCAGTTTTTATACAAAATATAAATAACTTACAGCATTATAGATACTTGCACAGATATTAAGGAGATAGATTTTTAGAGGTTGCAATCTTCATTTCTTCTGTACCCTTCAGTTCGGAAAAAGTATTTGTCAAGTGAACAGTTAAATTTGCTCCTCAAAAGAAACTGTTTTTGCCTACCTCAAAGAAAATATGTCAAGAATTTTTAGTTATCTTAAAATAATTATGACAATTTGAAATTTTGACTTACCTGATGTGGTTGTTTCTCCAAGCTCAAAAAATAGTTTCGACTATCCCTTCAAATTTCTTAAAGATTATATTTCTCGATTCCTGTGATTACTTTGTTCAAGAAGTATCAAAGGAACTTTTTTTTATATGTTTATCACACATGTATAAATACTGTGTCTGTGATCTTGTCCCCTCAAGCCTCCTGCCAAGGAAAAGATTTCTGTACTTTGGGAACATGGTGAACCTGTTCAAACTTTTATTTCTGCCACTGAGATCAGCACAGACACAAAGAATCTGAAGTAATATAACCTCTTGCCTTAGTTCCAGTTTTTCAGCTACTGTGCTTCCAAATTTGCTCTGTATTTCTTGCGTTATCATGAACGCCATGTGCCCCTGGAGGCTGGGGGGGCACAGTGAGCTCACATAGGTGGCGGTGGTGCTGTCGGCAGCAGGAGTATGATGACAGTAAGCGGGGAGCTCCTGCAAGTAGCCACAGCACTTTCAGTGGCATCAGGGGGGGCGGTGAGTGCCGACCAGTGGTCAGTGACCACCCACAGACGCCACCGGCAGTGTTGATGGCAGCCAGTGGCGATCATGAACTGCCCGCAGATGCCACTGGCAGTGCTGATGGGGGCGGAGGGGAGGGCGGTAGCAAGCAGTGGCTGCCTGCAGGCGTTGCAGGCAGTGTCCGTGGCACCTTTTCACAGGGGGTGCACTGCCACACTCAGGGGGTGCACGTGCACCCACATGTACCCACTACGCATCAAAAATGGTCATCATAAAGGACCTAGGGGTTACAATAGACAACAACATGAACCAACAGTGTGCCCTTGTTGCAGAAGAAAACTAATGCCATACTGGGCTGTATTAGTAAGAGCATTGCCAAAAGATTGAGGGAAGTGATTATTCCATTCTATTTGGCACTAGTGAGGCCACATCTGGAGTGCTGTGTCCCTCCACTACAGAAATGATGTTGACAAATGGGAGAGTGGAGGGCAACAAAAATGGTGAGAAGCACATGACTTTTGAGGAGAGGCCGAGGGAACTGGGCTTATTTAGCCTGCAGAAGAGAAGACTGAGGGGGGATTTAATAGCAGCCTTCAACTACCTCAAGGGGGGTTCAAAAGAGGATGGAGCTAGACTGTTCTCAGTGATGGCAGATGACAGAACAAGGAGCAATGGTCTCAAATTGCAGCAAGGGAAGTTTAGGTTAGATATTAGGAAGAATTTTCTCATGAGGAGGGTAGTAAAGTACTGGAACAGGTTAACCAGAGAGGTTGTGGAATCTCCATCATTGGAGGTTTTTAAGACCCAGCTAAACAAAGCCTTGACTGGGATGGTATAGTTAAGGGTGGTCCTGCTTTGAGTAGTGAGGTTGGACTAGATGACCTCTTGAGGTCTGTGGTAGGGCACTGTTGGTACCTGCCACTTTAAGGGCTGGGTCAGGCATCCAACAGGTGCCTGATGGTGGCAGCCATTTTAAGAACCTAGTATATAAAGGCTGCAGTCTACTGCTGCCAGCCCAGGTAGAAACATCGCCTAGCTGAGCTGCAGCAGGAACAACCAAGAGGTAAGGGCAAGAGCTTATGGAGATGGCTAGAAGTCTCATGGTCCTGGGCATGACCTAAAACTGCACCCTGCTGGGGATGGGTGGTGTGGGAACCCCCCAAAAATGCTAGGCCAGTTACGACCCCAGTGAAAGGCAGGTCGGGGTGCCTTAACCCCCGCTCCCACAACTGGGTGGGTAACCCCATAGTAGGCCTGAGAAGGCAGACCTGTGTGAAAAAGTGGGCTAGATGCTTGGAAGCCTGACTTGAGGCACCCTTGACTGGTCAGTGCTGGGGCCAGGACCAGAAGGGTCAAAAGAGCCAGGGGTCCACCGTGAGGGATGCCCAGAGCTGAGGGCCTGGGGTTCTAACTGGCCTTGGAGGTGAGGCCAGGGCCTGTATGGCCAAAGGTCCTGGGTGGTGGGGCAGGCCTGAGAGGGGGAAGATTATAGGGAGCTAGGTAGCCCAGAATGAGGGAGGAGTAGGTTGCCTGAGAGAACGGATTCAGTTGGGGTCAGGAGGCTTATGGGGTCCAGTGTGGGGCTGGAGATGCTAAGAACAGTGATGCCATCTGTGAGGCATAGGCTGTGGTGTAGAGAAGGTCAGAGCTGCAGATAGCGCCCTCTGGTATTAGGGCATATAATTAGGGCAGTCTCCCACATTTTACCACCCATTTTGAGAACAGCAAAGTCGTGGCAGGTGAGATTGTGCAGACTGCCCCATAGAGACAGGTGGGTGGGCCAGCATGAGACTCGGCCCTGAGAGATGCCCCTGTTGCCAAGTCCCTTTCAACCCTAATTTTCTATGATCTCATGGTAGTGGTAATCCTTCCAATTAGGCACTCATCATCCTAGGGTAGAGTCATAGGCCTAGAGCAAGATTTTTCCTAGACAAATTCTAAGTTACAGAGTTCTTTCCCGTCCTCTAGTCATTATGAGAGACAGTGATGATTTTGTTCATTTTCTTGGTGATATTTTGTTATTAAGACTCTAGGGCTAAGTACAGACAGTCAAAAAGCTTAAGGCTGAATTGATTCAATCTTCACAGGTTAGTCTAAGCTTCATAGATTGAACCAATAGCAAGTGAATAGACGTTCACTTTTCATAGTTGTTCGGGGCTGGAAGGGACCTTTTGACTCCAGAAGTGTAGCTACATGCCTACCGTGGCCCAGGCCGGGGTGGGCAGCACTAAACTATACCTCCCTGTTCAGCTGCAGCAAACAGCTTGGGACAAGGCTAGCCTGCTCACCCTGTGAGGGGACAGGGGGAAGGGTTTGGAGGGTAGGTACAAAGCATCCTGGGATGCTGGGGAGCTATGAGTTAACTTGAATCTGGAGGGGATCTGGGACAAAAGGTCCATAAACTGATTTAACCTAAATCAGCTAAGTCTGATACTACATCCATCCAGGTTTATCTTAAACCAGTTTTGGCTGTTTTGAAAGCAGTTTATGTGCATTGAACTTCTGTTGTGATTCAGAGAGTCATTGACATTAGGACTGGAAGGGACCTTGTAAGATCATTGGTGTCGCTGGAAGGTGTTGTAAGGCTTCAGCCTTCCCTTACTGGGCTCCTTGCCCCCAAGTGACATCAGGGTGAGGTTTGAGCTTGGATGCCACCTGGGTGGTATGGCTGCTGCCCTTGGTCACCTGCCATGACTTCGATGTTCTTGTTGGGGAGGCAGTTCCCTTCAGGTGGCCCCCCGAGGATGAAGACACCTCAATCCCTGTTCTTGCTTTGTGGGGCTGCAAACCTCCCCTTCACCCCACACTTACCACATCCATGGCCAGGATGAATACTATCCTCTGCAGGCATCCCCTTGGACAACTTTCCCTTTTCACGTGGCTTGCCTGCCTCCCAGTGGGTCAGGCCTTCCCGGTCAATTTGACCTTCACCATAGCCAGTTCCTTGACTTCTGGCTGATTAGTGCATATAAGCCAGCCCTGTCTTCAGGCTAGCTAGGGCTTCCAACAAAAATCAACACCTGAACTTCCATTGGAGGGTTCCCCCTGGGATCTTGTCTCCTAGTGCCCCTTTTATGGTCCAAAGTAAAGAAGAAACTTAAAGGAACAGATGAGGGTCCCATTAGTCCCTGCGCCCCGGGTGACTATAGGGGTCGGCTGCCGTTCCATGCCCCACCGTGGTCCAGCTCCTCAGTTTGGCCAGCACTGGCCCGCAGCTAACCTGGAGTCACTCCTGGTCTTCCCTGGCTTTGAAGAGTGTGGGGTAACTGCTCCTGCCGGTGCCTCCTGCCTCCTGTGCCAGGGCCCTCAGCTCCCCCCACTCTTGCCTGCAGCTGGGTAACCTTCTTCCTCATTGCCTGCATCTCTAGGTCGACATCCTTTCTCCCCTCCACCAGTGTCTCTGGATTGGTGCTTTTCTTTTCTCCAGTGTCTCTGGGTCGGCATCTTCTTCTTTCCCCACCTGTGTCTCTGGGTCGGCGTCCTCCTCTTCCTTCCCCAGCGTCTCTGGGTCGGCATCCTCTTCTCCCACTGTTCGCTGCCCCTCAGCTGTTTTCCCAGCTGCTATTTGAGCAGCCCGCGGTTTCTGGAGGCTCCGTCTATGTCCCTTGCCGATCTGCAGCTGTAGGCAGCTCCAGAATTGTGGGGCTACCACCTGTGCTTCTTTCCGGCTGCCGCTCTTCAGGATCCCTAGGGTGCCCCTCTCACAAACAGGTCCAGCCAAAGAGCAGGAAGTCAGCTAGGGTCAAAGGATCCCAACAAGATGAGCATCCAAATGTATCTTAAAAGTGTCCAAAGTAGGTGTTTGCACTGCTTCTGTGGGGAGTCTATTCCAGGCCTTGGGGGGCTCAGACAGTAAAGAAGCTTTTCCTTATGTCCAGCCTAAAACAGTCTTGCAAGAGTTTGTGACCATTGGACCTTGTCATCCCCTGGGGCACTCTGGTGAACAGGCGTTCCCCCAGATCCTGATGCACATCCCTTATGTACTTACAGGCTGCCACCATGTCACCCCTGAGCCTGCACTTCTCCAGACTGAAGAGTCCCATGGCTCGCAGCCTGTCCTTATAAGGCCTGTTGTCTTGCCATCTGATCACGTGCGTGGCGCTCCCCTGGACTCTCTCAAGCTTCTCGACATCCTTCTTAAATTGTGGAACTGAGAATTGAATGCAGTACTCCAGCTGTGGCCTCACTAAACCCAAGTACAGTGGAAGTATGACATCCTGGGTCTTGCTTGAGATGTGTTGGTAGATGGAAGCCAGAGTTTTGTTTGCTTTGCCAGCTGTGGTATCACATTGCTGGTTCATGTTCATCTTGTGGTCCATCATGAACCCCACGTCTCTTTTGGTCATGGTGCTAGTGAGTATAACACTGTCGAGCCTATAAGTGTGATGTGGGTTTTTTTCCCCCTGAGGTGAAGCACCTTGCATTTCTCTGTATTGAATGCCATCAGGTTTTCTTCTGCCCACCTTGCAAGCCTATCAAAATTGGCCTGGATCACCAGCCTATCCTCTAGTGTGGATAGTCTTCCCCAAAGTTTGGTGTCATCACACCACAGTCCATATTGTTTATAAAGACATTAAAGAGTACAGGTTCAAGAATGGAGCCTTGGGGCACACTACTGGTCACAGAGTGCCATGTTGATTTGGTTCCGTCAGCTACTACTCTGTAGGTCCGACCTCGGAGCCAGTTCCCCTGCCATCGGACAGTAATGTAGTTGAGGCCACAGTTTCCCAGTTTTTCCATGAGGACACTGTGGGACACCACCAGGTCAAAGGCTTTTTTAGAGGATCCTGAAGGGACTTGGATTTTATGTAAACAACTCTGCAGACCTGGGAACAGAGGCAAGTCACCTGGTCAGAGAAAAACTGGGTTTTATATTGAACTCAGAGAGGTTTAGGTGTCTACCAGAGAGGTGCGATATGACTTAATTAAGTGGCACCAGTGTTTTAGCCTTGAGTCCTGCTGTGGCTGGCTCAAGGCCTGCTTAGAGAACTAGCAACCCAGGAGCACACAGCCAGAGAGTGGCACCCAGTGAGGGGTCTAGGAGCCTAAGGAAAGGCTGAGACTGGGCCCAGAGGGTCCAAATGCCTAGGGAGGGTCTGTGCTGGCCCAAAGGGGCTAAACTGGACTAGAGGGTCCAAGATCCCAAAGGAGGAACTGCATATGGGACCAGAGGTCTGAGAGTGTAGAAGGAGACTGCGGAAGGGACCAAGGGGTCTGAGGGCCCAAGGGGGCCGAGTGTGTAAATAGACAACACCAAAGAGAGAGAATACCCACAAGGCTTGAGGCATGGTGTAGTGGAGGAACAAAGCCACGCAATTTGTCAGTAAATCTATTGGTACCTGGTAGAGGTACGGAAAGGCCAAGAGGGCCTACTAAACTGGGGGGCAGGACTCTGACTAAGGGGACCCAACACATGCTCAGGCTCACTCAGAACCCATGGGCAGCCTCCCTTACACAACCTTCAATAAGAGCAAGGCACAGTGAGAGAGTGAACAGGAGGGCTACATTAGAGCCTGAGCCAGGCACGGACTGTATGGCCACCAGGGGACATCATGGCCACCACAGTGGCCACAAACCTGCTACAGTTAGTCTTCTGTCCTGCGCCATCATCTGTTGTCTTTATTCTATACTTGTCTTGCTTTATCAACTTCTCTTGGGTCATGAAACAGTTGCAGAGTAAGTTTATGGTCTATGATCTCCTTATACAAGTCCATGGTTCTTCAGGTTTTCTTAGCCCCCCAGTTCTATTTTAGAATTCCTTTTCCTGAACTTCTGCATCCACCCTTTGACAATTTGGTTTCTTGTAAAAGACTAATGCTTGGGAAACTCTACCCAGTATTAGAGTATCTAATAAAACTGTCCTCTGTCCACTTTTAGAATTCTCCTCTGGAACTTCTGGAGTGTGTAATAGTGAATCACAAGAAAGTTGTTAGAACCCTGTAAAACAAAAAGATTGAGTGCCTTCACTCCTTGGGTCCCAGTCCTCAGATAAAGTTAGATCTTTATATCTCTTTATCCCTTGAAAAGGGAATTTGTTTAAAAATCTAATCGATTTATGGCCAACCAACATGCCTGATCCCCAATTAGTGTATGTTGGTAATGCTTCATTCAAGGCCTAACACTAAATTCTTTCTAAGAACTTCTTTTATATTGAGCAAATAAAATCCTGTTTTAAAAAAATCTGTGAACTTTCTGAGTAGGAGTTTTAGGAGTGCCAGAGTTGCAGGATAATAAAAACCTGGCATAGAGACAGTGTTGTGATAGGAAAATGTTTGGATGTTGCATAACTAATAACAATAAATGAATAAATCAGTTTGTTTACTTTTCATTGCTACCAGCCTGCAAAGCTGTGATTAAGTTCTCAATCGCTGGCCAGGGTTAGAGTTTTATTTCTGTCTTATCTTCTTGTATACCTGCTTTCTCCCTGCCACTAAAAATCCTTATTGTATGCTTAGGGCTCCTAAGACATCTCTCTAAATGAAACATTCATGACAAAAAAACAGTCAGGCTCTCCTAGGAGGAGTTTGCTCCTTTTTTATCAGGATCACTTAAAATCTTCAAAAACCAGCTGAACCTAGATGTTAATGCTCATTCAGGACCATATGGCCTACTTGTCTATAAAATCCATATAATGGGAACACTAAAAATCTCAATGGATTTTGTTACTGCAAATAATAATGTATGCCCTTGTAAGATGAAATTGTAAGGAGCAAAGAAAAAACAACAGCCCATGACTCAAGTTGCATACATGGGAGATATAGAACATCCTATAGATCTCTGAGCAAACGTAGACTTTCTAATTTTCTTGTCTTCCAACACAAAAACTAAGAGTAATGCTGCCTCTTGCTATCCCCCATGATGCAGTGTGCATAGTTTATAATACGGTGACACAGGTAAATAGAAACTTAGTAAATGGGACTATTTTTACACAAGAGATTCTATTGTTAAGCATGATTGTTCCCCAAATCCTCCAAAAAAAATTCTAAATGAACTGCACAAAGAGGTAGGTGAGTCATGTTATGCAGGGGGAATAGTCCACATTGACATCTCTCCCCCACTTCAGAGCCTTTTTAGGCATACTCACTGTATGATCTGTTTGTAATGCTTCCTCCACTTCGTAAGTACTTGGACCATATTTATTAAGATTAGTCACTAAAAACTATAGATTGTGTATAATACCTGGTACAATATGGTGAGTTAAATATAGTTTCCTAATGTCCTGCTTTTTTGTGGAAGGAAGATCCTTTAATGTTGTTTTCATATTTTGTATGAAACTTGCCTTTTAACTTTGTGATGTTTTCTAATTAAAGTCAAGGGAGAATTTATATTCTTTCTGTGAATACTAGTAAAGGTGGCATGGAGGAAGGAAAACTTTCCAAATTTTGTAAAGGAGCCTAAATTGTGAGTAGCTTTTAGGCTAGAACTAGACATTTGCCAAATGAAGCAGCTCAACTGTGCTGGGATGCATTGTGGCATAGCTGATACACTTCATTGGGTGAAATATGTCACGTGTTGTTCTGCTCATTGATTTTTCAGGAAAACAGCTAACATGTTCTTCTGGGGCTTGAGGGGCCTGGTCCTGTGCATTCCATGAATTCCTGCATGGGATCAGATATTTAAAGCCCCAGGAGTGCCTGTTTGGCTTTTCCCTCTTACAGAGACACATCCCTAAAAATCTCGAGGGTGCATCTCTGTAAGAGGGGAAAGCTAGGTTTTCCTGCATATAGAAACATGCAATGAGATTCCCTGGGGTGCATCTCTGTAAGATGGGAAAGCCAGGAAGGCACTTCCATGGCTTGAGGGGCCCAATCCTGCATGGGAATTCCTGGGGTGCCTATATGCAGGACTCTCCAGCCCCTAGAGCATCTGCCCAGGGCAGCTGCAGGCTGCAGGCAGCTCTAGGATTCCTAGACTTCCCCCAGCCTTTTCCCCTCACAAAGCAAATATGTAAATAATGCTACAAATTTAATACTACTTTTTGTCACAGCCACACATTTTGGGTGTTTGGCGTGATAAAGGGCATAGGCATTTGTTTGCTTGGCCTCTGTGCCACCATAAAAATGTTTATGGCAGCACAAAACCCCAGGGGTTTTGAAAGGGTAAAAGATGATTAGAGGACTTGGGATTCCCTTTCCTTACCAATCAGGCCCCAGAGACTCGCCCTCCATGTCTCCTGATTAGCCTCTTGGGTCACCTGGAGGGGGATAAAAGGGGCAGCGCAGCTGACTCGGGAGAGACCAGCAAGAGACCACAAGGAAGGAGCTTCAAAGAGCTGGCAAGAGCTGGGCCAGCGGAGCAGGAGCAGGTGCCCCAGAAGTACCTGAAGGAGTGGGACCTGCAGGCAGCAGTTGGACCTTCAGCAGTGTGGTGTGTGGCCAGCAGGAGAGGCTCTCTGCTGGGCTCCAGGATCCCCTGTGAGAGGCTGTGGCCAGCAGGAGAGGTTCCCCAGCTCTAGCAAGGATCTGAGCAGTGACCTGAGAGATTCCCAGCTCTGCTTCCAGCTCCTCCTATAAGAAGCCAGGCAGCTCGATGTGAGGCTGGGGCTCCTGGAAGACCAAGACCCCTAGCAATTTAGTATAGTACCAGGACTGGTGGCTGTGTGGTAGAGTTTGTGCTTGCCATGTGGGAGATTTGAGCTCAAATCCTGGCTGGTGTGAGTGAAGTAATAAGGAGAAATTCTTGTTGCCTTGGAAAGGGGTCATTGTGTTTTTCCCCCTTTCTCCCCCTCAGGGTACCCAGGCTCTATAGTCCTTGTTATTTGTCATTTTGTATTTTGTGCCTTTTATATTTCACCAACCAGTATTGTTTGTTCTGCTGTTTGTGTTTTATATTTTGTTAACCATGTCTTTTGTCAACTGGATGAAAATGTCTATGATTGAAAGTGTCTAACCTATGTTGAATCATGCCCCCTCAAGGCATTGTATTGTCCCCTATACCCCCTGGTTTATACTAGTTATGTTCCCAGTACTGTTCTCTCATTAAAAGGTATATGGTTAAGTCACCATTGGTGGTCTGGCTCTGCTCTATAGGGGGAAGAGAGTCCCTACACCTCCCACAGCGCTTGTGCACCTGCTTTGATCCCTTCAGTTGGAAAGGGGTACCTCTTGGAGTACTGCCCGGGTTACAAGAAATTTTGTGATTTCTAGCACCTTGGCCTATGGCATTTTCAGACTGTGCATGTAATAAAATGACAGTTTATATTGCTCATAGAGGAGGGGTACTCATTCCCCTGGTCTGTGGGCCAGATCCAGCTGGCAAAGCCATGCCATCTGGCCCAAGGTGGTTCTTATGGGTGCCAACATTTGGCAGTGGAGCAGTGGTGACAGCAACTGTTGCTTCCCTGCTGCCAACATTTCAGACACCTGGGAACAGGGCCGGCCCATCCTATCTGTGGCTGCTGGGGGCCCCAGGGCCAAGGGTTGTTTGATCAATCAAAGCTTCTTTGATGAGCTTTAGTTAAAGTGCCCCTGTTGCCATTTTTCAGTTTGGATACACATGACACTCTGGGTGCTTTATTAAAGACTGCCCCCCCAAGCACATGTATAAATGCCCTTAGAGACCAAGTGAAAAATCCTGTACCTCATTAAAACTACAGTAAAGCAAGGGAGACCTTGTTGTTTCTAGTCATTGAAAAGAATAACTTTCAAAATAAAACAATGATCATATTTTTAAATGTCAGCATTACTTTGTGCCGATTTATATATCTTTAAATGATTCAAGCTACTGCAGATGTGGATATACTAGAGAGCTGGACCACTGGAATGCAGCTATACTAACCCTTGGTCTGCATAGGCTACACATAACCCCCATGGCAATTTATTCTTGGGCCTGTGATTTGTGGCACCTATCACAATGCCACACATAGTTTCCTGTCTATTGTTTATTATGCCTATTTATACCAGTTCATGTTTTTTATTTGTTTCAATGGATGCTGCACATGGTTCTGGCCTATATTACATGTTCCATTAAAATAAGGGCTATCTGCTACAGCCATGCACTTCCAATCAGTTACTGTAACAGATTCATCAATGATTGTCAAGCTGTTGCTGAACCAAACTTGGCTCTATAAATGTGGGTATTAATCAGAAGATCGTCTTTCGACATTTGAAGAGGCTAAGAATGTGATTGCATTCTTTTCATTCAGGTATTCAATAATTTTATGATTTTTGTTTCTTGTGAAAGTTTTATCACTGAATATGAGTGATTAATTAGGAGATGAGCTTGCTCTTTTGTTTTCTATTGGGAACCAGAGGTAAGAATGGTCCATAGGCAAAGCTCTGGAGGAAAGACTCCACCAGTCTCCTTCATGCAGATGGTAGAGTTCCAAGTGAAGCAAATGAGTCATAAATGGATTAATGTGATGACTGTCTGCATGAGTGTCATGGAGAGGTAAGTGAATTTGCAGGGTTAACATAGAGGAGTTGAGGGTGCACTGTTGGGTATCTTTTAACTAATGATCTGTTTTTGTTGTTCTGGTTTTCAGATCTCAGGAGCATGGCAAATGGTGCTGAGAAACTTGGACTTCTGTAGCAACCGTCAATTAAATGAATACAGTAAATGTATTTGACCTGCTTAGGTAGGTCAAAGTGTGTGGCTGCTAGGGCTGTGTGAAGCTTCGGTCGCTGATTCTATTCAGCAGAGATTCAGCCTGATTTGGTGGCTGAATCTCTGAATCCGAATTGAATTAGGAGACCCTTTAAATCTCTCTGAATCATGTCAGAACCCTCTGAATCAATTCAGTGATTTGGATATAGACACAGCTTTAAATGTTTTTTCTACATACCTCAAGGTACCAGGTGGCTTCTGAATGCTGTGATGCTGGGACGGATGGAGCATCCCACAGGAGTGCGGGGGACTCTCCAGTGCACTTGGCAGCAGACCCGGAAGTGGACAGGAAGCACTTCCAGTCTACTTCCCAGTTTATGGCCAAGCATGCAGGGGCCCTCCCGCACTTCGGTGGGACACTCCATCCATCCCAGCATTGTGCTGTTCACAAGTCGTGCCTGGTACCTCGAAGTATGTAGAAAAAACATTTTAAAGCTGTGTCTGTGGCCTAATCACTGATTCTCTGAATCAGCATTGAATCTTCAGATTTGGATTTGGCCGAATTGAATCATGGATAGGTGATCTGAATCAATTAATCGAATCACTGTCCCTGAATTGGGCCGAATCTGAATCAAACAGGGCCCATTTTGTGCACTCCTACTGGCTCCTAATTACTCTCTGAATTTTGATCTTTGTGCTTCACAGGTAAACCCAAGAAGAAGAAAGAGAGAAAATAACTCTATAAATATGTTGAAGTTTTATTTTATTTTCACATCATTGCATACTTCATTGCTTCTCTATGGTTTGGGTTGCTAGATTGATAGTCCAGAGGAGGGACTGGACAGTCAAAACTGGCCAAGTACAACCTAATTGTTCTCTGGCCGGCCCAGAGAAATAGGATACAACAGCTCTCTTAGAACCACCTGCAACTAGTAGATAAATTGCTTGATAGATGACACCACCAGTGCTTTTCACTGTCAAAACTGCAATATCCATGCCAACGTGCATGTTTACATACTGTTGTAAGCTCCTTTGTAGTTGGATGAGCGTTATGTTCAATATTTGCTGAGGCATAGACACAGTGCTTGTAATACCAAAAATGCTCACTTTAACTTATAAGGGTGAAGTCATCAACTGATATAAATTAGCAACTTCATGGGAGCCAGTTTATACCACCTGAGGATCTGGCACTTGCTCATGTTTTCATTGATGTACATTTGCTTCTTGTTGGCTCTTCCATATACAAGTATACATTTAAATAGAATGAAAAGTCATTTAAAGACAACCAGACTAAATAACTGTAATACTTAATCTAATATTTGTGTAGATTCATGTAGAACCGTGCCTTATGGTCCAGTCAGGGCGAGTGCCATTGGATGGTGAGATGGCATCATCCTCACAACTAGTCCAATTTTTCTCTCAACATTTAATTGCCCATAACACAGTTCTAGAATTAACAGAATGTAGAACAGTTGTTTTGTTTGAACTGGGGAGTTTTTTTTTTTTCTTTTCCACTTTAAGTCTTATTCACTTGGACAATATATCTTTTTTTTTTTCCGACTAGTCATTGACTGTGGGTGCCTAGCTAAGGATACCTTAAATTGTCTTAAGTTAGGTCCCCAGGAATTTAGGCATTGAAAATCACTGCCTACTTTTGAAAATTTTAAATTTAATTTTTAATAGACTTAATTTTTAATACAGCTCTGCTGTTTTGTAACTTTGCATGTGTAAAATGGGATTTTTATGCAACCTATACTGAAACTTGAAGACATTTTGCATTTTTGGTATTGCGAATCCCTAATTTATTTGTATGAAATACAGCCACTGAGGGCATTTTTACACATGCTTCAGGGGTGGGGGAGTATGCTTTAATTACAGTGCCACTTCTTCAAATGGCAGCAGGGGCACCTTAACTAAGGCTTGTCAAACAAGTTTTAGTTAAAGTACTTCTGCCACCATTTTGAAGGTTATCCATCAATGGGAAGTGCCAGGTCTCACCCTGGCTCAAACCATGCCAGGCTTCACTGTGGCCCAAATCTGCCATCCGAACATATGACTGGGTTCAGCCACACAGCTAGGCCAAAACACAGGAGCTCTGAAACAGCAGAAAGGGCCCTGGCCTATGGCTTTATCCTGGACATCCAGTCTCAGCTGTACCACTATGCTGAGACACTACAGTTACAAAACAGAGGGGGCCAGGCCAATGTGGCAAGCAACTGCCAGGACCCCATTCCTGGTCAGTCTGGTCCAGGAATTAATACTGCCATGGTATTATCATACTCAAGGAAAAGAATGGGGGAAAAGGGAAGGAAAATGGGTCTCAAATTCAGATACAGGCTTTCTCTCCTTGTACCTGAGGCTTGCCCTTCAGAAAGCTTTCACTTGCCTCTGCAGTGAAGGAGGAGGGATACACCTCCCTCCCCCAGTGGGGAGCAGTTTTTCTGGCTCCCAGTTCAGCTGTGCAGCTCTCAGGAGAAAGAGAAAAACCTTAGTGGAGTTGTTCTTATATAACTGGTGTGACATCACCCAAGCCTTGTCCAATTAGGAAGACCCATGCTAAAAGCTTCTTCCTCAACCTTCCTGGAGAATCTTCTGCTTCTTTTGGCCAATGAGGCCAGAGGATCTTACATATTTTGCCCAGATACAGGCCCCAGCTTTCCATGCATGGAGCACATGGCCAAAACAACAGGGGCCATCTTGCCCACACACACCCACACCCACACCCACACACACCATAGCACACAACAACCAAAAGCACACACGTTACCATATGCAACCCAAATATGTGTGGGTGTTTTAAAAATAGTCTTCTAATTTTGCCAAATCATTAACTGGCTGTAGTTTCAATAATGCTTGAATCGGAGTCCTGTGCTAGGATGGCAATATTATCAGTGTAAATAAATGTTCCTGATTTTTATATGGGGAATATCATGTGGATACCAAGTGAAGAGGATAGAGCCCTGTGGTAAACCATTATTGACAGATCTAGTTCTGCTTATTTTGCCATCAAGACAAACTCTGAGCTTGCAGTTGGACAAGATATTAAACAGTATTGCAATAATCTTTTTGTACCTGATAGTCTTTATCAATTTAACCGTATGGCCCCTTATCCATACTGTTGTAAACCAAAGTGAGATCAATAAAGGTTGCTGCAGTGTTTTGTCTTCCTTGGAATCCTGCATCAATAAAGGTTGCGTAAACTTGATCAGAGTAACTCCTCCGCTGTCTAAAGCCTGTCTGGTCTGCAGGAAGCCTTGGTTCCAGGATAGGGCTAATTCTTGACGAGCACTTTTTCAGAGTTTGAAAGTCATGCACAGTAGGGAAATAGGCCTGAAACTCTTCACACCATCTGGTGGTTTACATGGTTTGGGAACTGCAGTAATTTTTGCCTCTTTCCAAATTTTAGGGATGTGACCTGAGTCTATGATGTTTGTGAAGAGTTTTGCCAGCCTCCCGCCCTGCTTCAGCAGGGGCTGAATTCTAAAAGAAATTCTGGCAGAATACCATCTTTACTTGCTGCCCTATGTCTTTTAGTAGCTGTTAAAGTAATGTCTATCTCTCTGGCTTCCACAGGTTTAGAAAGGTCTCTAAACCCCTAATAACACAAGCAATCTTTATTCATACAAATAGTCCCAATAGGTCTTTCCATGAATAAAGTTTTGTATAATCAGTATTTTGACTGATTCAAACAATTTCACATAATACAATCTAACCTTTAACAAAGAACCTTGTCCTGTGCTATACTTTTAAGAGAGTCTGAGCATCTATCACTCCCAGAGGTATCAGCAGAGCAGAAGCATGGCTTCAGGACAGTGATGAAATGGAGCACATTCCAACACCAAGCTCATGCCGTCTGGCAATTCACTCTACTATGTATATACATAATGGCTGTGTCCATGGGTGAGGCACGCAGCCCCTCTGACCAGTAAAGGGATTATAGTGCCAAGGTATGGCTAAAGCTCCCAAGCTGTGCCTTTCCTGACCCTCTCCTCACTGCTCCCCACTGGCTGGAAGCAGGCACTGGAAGGAGAAACTTGCATATTGCCACCATTGCTGCTGGCCAAGCCCAGCACCCTGTGCAGCTGTTCCTCACAATCCACGGCTGAAGCAGGGCAGCAGTGACTTGATGGGGATGGGGGGGGTGGTCTCTCTGCATGGCAGCAGTGGAAAGGGGGTGCAACCGCACTGCAGCACCCCCCCAAATCCACCCCTGGTTCTGTCATTCTACATGTACAAGAAAGAAGTGCTGAAAGGTACTTCCATTAGTTTTTCTTACTTGTGGACTTTATTAGTAGTATTTATATAATATATTTAGTTTGCATCGAGGTCAAAGATCATCCTGAACCTCACAGCCCATTGGATTGATGTAAAAATTATGGTTCGTTTCTTTGGAGGCTCACGAATAATAATTCCTCAGGCACACGTTATTAGCAACACAAAGGGTATATTTGCAAATAGGGTCAGAGTGGAGACAAAAGACCACTCTGCCCCCGAGGAAAACTCTTAGCTGGCTTTTATCTTCTTCTCCTGGGCACGTGTGCAGAAACAGGAACTCTTACAACTCATTTCTGGTTCATACAAACATACATGAAATGATGTCATGTCATCCGTCACATGTGCATTATAATTAACTACTTAAGTATGTGGGGCGGATAGGCATATATGCATTAGCTAATTACGCATGCTTAGAAAGCTCTCCAGGTTACCAAAAGTTCAAACCCTTCTCTTTTTCAAGGACGCAGTTAATTGAATTACAGCTTCTGTAATCTACATAAGAAAGCAGAGGGAGTTTGAAGGTATGTGTGATTTAGTATAGGAAAGAGATAGTAAATTAGCCAAGAGGGGAGGGATGTCCTTGGTGGTGTTTCTTTTTATCAGGTACGAGATACAAACTGTGCAGTTCTAACAACACTCTATTCATTATACATTTTAATAATATTTCTAACAGGATTAACAAGGTTAAGGCATATCAGGAGGAAACTGCACACAAAAGCCTCATGTTCAGCTGTCTTTGACTCCCTAGCCAGAATGACCAGGTACCTATTTACATTTGAGTTGTCTGGGGCATAAGTCTAGAGTGAATCTTTCTTTTCTTAAAAAAAAAAAGGGGGAAAAAAGCATACATAGAATTTTATAAATACTTTCCCTGAAAAAATCTTGCTATATCGTTCTTATTTTTTTTATACTGTATTTTATCACAGAGCAGGTACAGAGCCCAGTCTTCAGTTGACTTTCCCTCCCTTTCCTGCTTAACTAAAGCTAAAACCCTAGCTGTTGCTGAGTCTGGTCTCCATGTGTGAATCAGTGATTTTGGAAAGAACCTCCAAGGCTGTGGAATAGGAGGGGAGAGAGCAGTAAAGTTGATCTAAGGAAAGTTAGCTTGATCAGTGGAACATCAAGACTTTTAAAAAGAAGAGATGATTTTTAACACCTCTGGAGTGAAGAACAATGACCCATTATGTCAATTGACTCCCTCAGCTGCTGCTGTACTGTGGGGCAGAAATTAAAGCGGGGTGTTTTTATCCCAGTCAGACACTCAGCTTCCCTACTTAATACGTGCACCTCAGTTTTGGGAGGCTGATTTTGAGAGAAGGATGGCATATATTGTATGCAAGAAAATAGTATTGTTTTTCTTTTTTAGAAAGCTGTGTTACATTTTTTGAGTGTTAACTTTCAGGCAGGTATGGGGTATAATGTATAAAATCAACTAAGCTCTTCACAAGAGAGTCAAGAATTACATATGACATAACATATAGCATCTTCAGTAGCCTTGATATGTTGCTGTTCCATTGCATAATGAAAACCCCCCCTCTCTTTGTTCTGTCTCTCAATTCTATACATATAAAAAGGGCTTAGTCCTTCGGGGGGTGTGTGTGTCTCTGTTCGTTTGTTAGTAACGCTCTTGGAGCACACTGATTGGTTGTCTCAGCAGCCAATCACAATGCTTACTGAAACAAACAATCAGAGTGCTCCATACAAACAGCTGGCCGGACACTGGGGGGTGCAGGGCACGGTGCTGGGTGCAGAGCGGGGCAGGGAAAACTCTTGGAACTCTCAAGCTTGGAGGCAGCAGCAGCACGGGGTGGTAGTGGTGGGGATGGAGTGGGACAGCAGAGTGCCACCATCACAGAGGGGATGGGGGGGAGGGGAGGACAGTGGAGTGGGACAGTGGAGCGCTGCCATGATAGAGGGGATGGAGCAGCAGGGGCGAGGCCAGTGGTGGGGATGGAGTGGGATGGCAGAGCACTGCCATTATAATGGGGACGGAGCAGGGGCGTGAGGCCAGCAGCAGGGATGAAGTGGGATGGCAGAGGACTACCATGATTGTGGGGACAGAGGGGATGGAGCGGGGTGGGGGCAAAGCTAGCAGTGCCTTGGAGGTGGCAGCAGCAGCACAGGGTACTGGCAGAGGGAGATGGAGGGGACAGCAGAGCAAGCATCTGCCCCCCCCCCCACTCCTGGGAAGCAGCAGTGGCGCGGGGTGGTGGGTGGCGGTGCTTCATCCCTGCCCATCATTCTTGGTGGGCAGTTCGCTAGTATCATAATAAACACATGCACAGCTTCTGCTACATAACTTCTAGATTTTTTAAAATCCTTTCTGCCTCTTAAGTAATGTGTATTTTTGGAAGTCTTGAATAATATATTACCAATATAATAAAAACAATGGTCATGAAACTTTCACTTCTGTTTGTCCAGAAGGACAAATGGTGTTCCTAAAGTTTAAAACACTTTCCTAAATTGTTAGTTGGGATCACTTCACCCATCACTGAAGCTACAACTGGAGTGGAATGGGGTAGCCCATCTCTTCTCTAATAGTACTAAACAGTTATGTTCTGTTTAAAGGCCAAGAAGTAAATATATATGCAAATGACACGTAGGTAGTCAGTTGTCAGAACTGATTTGGATGCACTGCTGGGATCCATATCTGTGAACTTACAAAGGCTAGGGCCCGGTTTTTATGTTCTCTCAGTGGCTTAAACCTGATTTAACCCACTACCTCCAGTATTATAAGAGATTCTGTAACCTTTGTAATGGAATTAGTTCAGCTCTGACTCTGAAGAAAGAATTATATCATAGGGCTTAATCCTCCAGCATACCCCTGTGTTTCAACCCCTGTGCCATGTGGAGCTACAAACATGCTCATATAAAGCATCTTGCAGCACTGGGTCCTTTGTCACAATAATGTAACTTGTGGAAAGCAAGTGAGGCACCAGCCCCAGGCGCCAATTTGGAAGAGGAACCAAAATCACCCCCAACCCCTGCAGAGTCCACACCTCAGCAGCTAAAGCAGCCCTAGGGTGTTGGTCTTGTAGCAGCAGCTGGGAGCATGGACACCATCCAGAGTGGGCAGACCATGCTGCGGCAGCAGTGGCAGCAGCATCCAGGGACTGTGTTTGAGTCCTTGGCCTGAACTCCCGTCCACCCCAACTCTCTGAACTCCCTCCTCTCTGGCACTTAATGGCATTTCTCCCCTTTACCCTAACCTCCCCTCACTTCACTCTCCCACAGGATTCGTCTAGGGTGCAAGCCCTGCTTAGAAACATAGAAAGTTAGGGTTGGAAGGGACCTCAGGAGGTCAGCTAGTCCAACCTCCTGCTCAAGTCAGGACCATCCCTAACTGGATCATCCCAGCCAAAGCTTTGTCTAGCCGGGTTATGAAAACCTCCAAGGATGGAGCTTCCACCACCTCTTTGGGTAATCTGATCCAGTGTTTTACTACTCTCCTAGTGTGAAAATTCTTCCTACTATCTAACCTAGAACTTCTCTTGCTGCAACTTGAAACCATTGCTCCTTGTTCTGTCATCTGCCACCACTAAGAAGTGTCTTGCTCCATCCTCTTTTGAACTTCAGGTAGTTGAAGGCTGCTATTAAATCCCCTCAGTCTTTTCTTCTCTAGACTAAATAAGCCCAGTTCCCTCTGTCTTTGCTCATAAGTCATGTGCCCCAGCCCCCTCACCATTTTTGTTGCCCTCTGCTGAACTTTCTCCAACTTGTCTACATCCTTTCTGTAGTGGGGGGGGCCCAAAACTGGACACTAGTCCAGATGTGGCCTCACCAGTGCTGAATAGATGGGTCACTTCCCTTGACCTAGTGGCAATACACCTACCAATGCCATTAGCCTTCTTGGCAACCAGGTCACACTGCTGATTCACATTCAGCTTTTTGTCCACTGTAACCCCCAAGTCCTTTTCTGTAGAGTTGCTACCCAGCCACTCAGTCCCCAGCCTGTACTGGTACATGGGATTGTTCCATCCTAAGTGCAGGACTTTGCACTTGTCCTTGCTGAACCTCATAGGTTTCCTTTTGGCCCAATCCTCTGATTTGTTTAAGTCACTCTGAATGCTACCCTACCTTCCACCATATCTACTACTCCTCCAGCTTGGTGTCATCTGTGAACTTGCTGACGGTGCACTCTATGCCACTTTCCAGGTCATTGATGAAGACATTGAACAAAACTGGCCTCAGGACTGACCCCTGGGGCACTCCCACTTGATACCGGCTACCAACTAGACATCGAGCCATTGATTACTAGTCTCTGAGCCCAATGCTCCAGCCAGTTGTCTATCCACCTTACAGTCCATTCATCTAGCCCATACTTCCTGCTTGTTATGTCTCTGCTTTGTCTTCATACTTTTATTCTTGTACCATGTGCTACTACACTTCTCACTCTAAGGTTTACTTTCTAGCGCTGAATGCTTTTTCCACTTGTGCAGGTAGGTCTGGTAGTCATGGGTTCCAGATGACTCAAATTTTCAGGCATTTAAGGGCGCAACTACATGTGCCTCTTTTAACCGGGCTTAACCTAATATCTCCATTCTTAAGGCACATTAAGGGTGCATGTCTACATGCACATGCCCTTAATGCAACTTAAAAATGGAGATTTAAGGCTATGTGAGCCTAAATTTGATCCCTTCATAAAGCAGGTATCAAATTTAGGTGCAAATAGCTGTCACATTAGCCCATGCGTGAATGTGCTAATGCGCATGTATGTGGTGTGTATCAATGGGTAGACACTGCTTTAATGCACATTAGTGCATCTGCACATGCACTAATGCAACTTAATTATTTGCACCTAAATTTAATGCACCTTAATGTGTCTTAGCGCGTTCTCTTGTTGACACATGCCTAAATTGCCTTAAAGTGCCTTAAACAAAGGCACATTAAGTTTTGACAAGCATAAATACACATGTAGACATGCCCTAAGTCCACTACATTCCTACAAGATGTGCATACAGGCTGTGGCCACCACTATGAATGCTCAGTTGCCACAAATGCAGCCATAACCATACACATGGCTACATACCAAGGAACAGAATATCCTAGGATGCATAGGAACTAAAAATTCCCTGTAAATGATGAAAAAGCTGGCTGCGTAGATGACCAGGAAAAAATAGAATGCCATAACCAGACTTTATTAAGCTTGAAAACATGTATTGGAAAGCTATTTCCCTCACCTACATCACCAGAAATAGAAATTGTCTTGTTTTTTCATAGTTGGTAGGGTCAGGAGGGACCTGAGCAGATCATCAAGTCCAACCCCCTGCTATGGCAGGAAAGAGTACTGGGGTC
>NW_017728911.1:13058791-13062450 GCF_001723895.1 Crocodylus porosus | reverse complement strand
GCAGTACTCCAGCTGCAGCCTGACCAGTGTCGCATAGAGGGGGAGGATCACCTCTTTGGACCTGCTTGAGATGCATCTGTGGATGCATGACAAGGTACGGTTAACCTTCCTGACTGCGTCCCCACACTGTTGGCCCATGTTCATTTTGGCATCAATAATGACTCCAAGATCCTTTTCTGCCTTTGCACTGACAAGAAGGGAGTTCCCCAGCCTGTAGGCATGCTGCTGGTTCTTCCCCCTAAGGTGTATCACCTTGCACTTGTCAGTGTTGAAACCCATCCTGTTGTCATCCCCCCACCCCTGTAACCTGTATAGGTCCGATTGCAACCTATTCCTCCCTTCTAGTGTGCCCACTTCCCCCCACATCTTAGTGTCATCTGCAAATTTGAACAGGGTGCATTTTACCCCCTTCCATTCAAGTTGCTGATGAAGATGTTGAACAGTGCAGGCCCGAGGACCGAGCCCTGGAGGACCCCACTGCCCATATCCCTCCAGGTTGAATAAGACCTGTCCACCACCACTCTCTGGGTGCGGCCCTCCAGCCAGTTAGTGACCCATTTGACTGTGTAGGTGTCGATTTCATGGTCCCCTAGTTTTTTAATGAGAATGGGGTGAGAGACAGTGTCGAAGGCATTCCTAAAGTACAGGAAGACTATGTCCACTGCTACGCCTGCATCTAAGGATTTTGTGAGCTGGTCATAGAAGGCCACCAGGTTGGTCTGACAGGACCTGCCTCTAATGAATCCATGTTGGTTGCCCCTAAGCATAATCTCCCCTGCTGGCCCCTCGTGGACATGCACCAAGATAACTCTCTCAAAAAGCTTACCCAGGACCAAGGTAAGACTAACTGTCCTATAGTTTCCTGGGTCCTCCTTCCTCCCTTTTTTGAAAATGAGAACCACATTAGCCCTTTTCCAGTCCTCTGGCACCACACCAGAGCACCACGAGTGCTCATAAAGCCGTGCCAGGGGTCCTGCAATGACCTCTGCTAATGTCCTCAGCACTCTGGGGTGGAGATTGTCAGGACCTGCTGATTTAAATACATCCAGTCCCTCCAGAAGTTCCCTAACTGGATCCTCACTGACTGTAGGCCTGGGTGCACCTCCCCTGGGGCCTATGGGGGTCCCAATGAGGGGGGTGACCTGGTCCCTGCTCAGGAAAATGGAGGCAAAGAAATTGTTAAATAGGTTAGCTTTGTTGTCTGGTGCAACTACCAGACTTCCTAGCGTGCCTTGCAGAGGCCCCATGTTACTCAGTACCTTCTTTTTGCCCCCTGGGTTAAAAAAGGAATCTTATTGTCCTTGATCTGGATAGCTAGTCCCAGTTCCATCTCTACTTTGGCCTTCCTGACTGCCCCCCTACAGCCCTGAACAACCGAGGTATAGTCCTCCCTGGTGATGGCCCCTCCCTTCCATTGGGTGTATGCCTCTTTTTTAGCTAGGAGACATTCCTGGATGCTTTTGGTGAGCCAAAGGGGCTTTTGCACCCTCTTGCCCCCTTTGATCCGTGTTGGAATTACCTCCCTTTGGGCTTGGAGGATCATCTCCTTAAAGAACGACCACTCTTCTTGGACACTGGACTCCTCTCCCCTCCAGGACCTTAGTGCCTCCCCAACTATTCTCCTTACCTCATTGAAGTCCACCCTCCTGAAGTCCAGGGCTGCTGCTTTGCTGCAGACCTTTGCCACCTTTCGCTGGATGGTGAATTCCAGCAGGCGACAATCACTCAGGTGGTCATGCACCCGCAGACCCCTCACCAGGTCGTCACCTGTGGTCAGGACCAGGTCCAACAAGGCATCTCTCCTGGTGGGGCTGTGCACCTCCTGGGTTAGATGGAGGTCCTGCATTTTGGCTAGGAACCTATGTGAGCGGTCAGACCTGGCTGACTGCTCTTCCCAGCAGATGTCTGGAAAGTTCAGGTCACTCATGATGACCACGTTCTTTGACCTAACTACCTCTGTGAGCTGGCTTAAGAATTCCCTGTCTAGCTCTTCCCCTTGGTTGGGTGATCTGTAGTAGACCCCCACTGTTAAGTCCCTTTCCCCTCAACTTCCTTGTATTCTAACCCAGAGCACTTCAGTGTGCCTCTCCTCTGACCTTGTGCTACTTGTTGAGGATGTGTATTCCTCCTTGACTTAGAGCGCCGCACCCCCACCTTTCCTTCCTGTCCTATCCCTCCTGTACAGCCTATAGCCCTTGATATTCACCACCCAGTTGTGTGTTGGGTCCGACCACATTTCTGTGAGCCCCGCTATGTCTAGGTTGGTGTCAGCTAGCAGGAGGGTAAGTTCCTCCTGCTTGTTCCCCATACTACAAGCACTTGAGGCATTTGAGGCCTCCTGAAGATATGTGCACTTGTCCCCTAATCTCAGTACTGCTCAGGCCCCTGTTGCTTACCTGGGTATTTGTTCTGCTTGTTGTCGGTCTAGGCTGGGCTGTTCTTGTGGGTGACACTTGGTTTAGTGGTCCAAGGCCTCCTCCACCCTCGTCTTCCCCTTCCCCTTCATCTTTTTTTATTTCACTCAGTTTGGACCATGAAACAAGAATGCTCTGTCTCTTTCTTTCTTATTTGTTTGCAGTTAGCTACAGTTTCTGTCTGTATTCTACTACCAAAATGCTGAACTATTATTACTTTTCCTGGTGTATAACTGTTTTCAATGAAGTTCAAAAACAAAAATTCTGTTTAGTTAAATATTATTTGTTGTAAGATATTATGTAACGATTGAGCCTAAATTCTCAATGCTCATTTGAAAGATAAGAATGTTCAGTCTTATAACATGAAGTCTAAATATTTTTACTATTAGGAACAAGCATAGTTATATGAAGGAAAATTATAATATGGAGAAAAACAAAGGAGCTTTAAAATAGTGAACAGCCTTCTTGGTGAAAGCCACTTCAATATGTTTGCCATTTCATATTAGGTTGTTATGTGTTCTTGCTCCTAGTAAATCCTATTAGATTAATTTTCATTGTAATATTAATCTGATCAAAAAGATTATATAGTGTATAGTGTAACAATTACAGTAAAATTGTAATGAGACTTTCTGCCCCCTCCCATCAAAAGGAAAAGATTTTTCATGTTTGTAATTAGTGTGCAAACATGGAATTGGATATATCAAACAGCCTACAAACAGGCTTATGAACCATTTCAATACATTCATGTATTTTTTCCAGCGGTCTTCTAGACTCTACGGTGTCATGGATATAGAAACACTTTCATTCATTATAATTCAGTCAAAGACATCATTGGAGCTAAGTCAGTCTCTGTCTTTGTATAACTTTGCTTATGTGAGTAATGTACTTCACTCCAATGCAAATATTTACAGAACTTTGTAATTGTGAGATAGGTAACAGCTTTAAATTCTAGTACTAAACTTTCTGATTTTTACTAGTTAGCTTGATATGTACAACTAAAATACACAAAATGCACTAAACTAAATATAAAAATATGAAAGGAAATGTTAAGGGGTGGTCCTTAGGATACTTCTGTTTAAAAAAATTCCACTTTAGGAAAAGAGATAGGTGCCTTTATTTGGTTCTTATTTCCAAACAATACAGTGATACTATAACATAGTTTCATAGTTAGTAGGGTTGGAAGGGACCTGAGCAGATCATCAAGTCCGACCCCCTGCCATGGCAGGAAAGAGTACTGGGGTCAAA
>NW_017728911.1:13052588-13058493 GCF_001723895.1 Crocodylus porosus | reverse complement strand
TGAACAGGTTCAGGTCCCGTAGCCTCTCCTCGTAGGGCCTGCCCTGCTGCCCCCTGATCATGCGAAGGGCCCTCCTCTGGACCCTCTCCATGCTGTCCACATCCCTCCTGAAGTGCGGCGCCCAGAACTGGATGCAGTACTCCAGCTGCGGCCTGACCAGTGCTGCACAGATGGGGAGGATCACCTCCTTGGACCTTCTTGAGATGCATCTGTGGATCTACTGTATCAACTGTATTTTTCTAGTTAAAGGCCTACACAACAAATTCACCAACTAAAATGATATTAGTAGAATGAACAATGTATTTTTCACTCATCATCTGGAATAACGGTGTTTCTGTGACTGTTGTGTAAACATGACCTTTCCTCAGAGTGCTTTTCCTATTCAGATATTTCTTTTTGCCCTATATTCTTAAATTCTGTACTCTCTTTAGAAGCCACCTACCCCACTGTCTGTCTTGAAAGTCCACAACAACCTCCTGCATCATGATACTGTTTTTTGCCTTTTAAATCTTGTATGCTCGGAGGCTTTTTCATTAGATATGCCATCTAGAAATGAACAGCATTAATGGATCTATTTTCCAGGCTGGTGGCAAGGTCTTCTCAGACCTTACCTCTGAGTTATAAACTGTGGCAGTTCTGACAATATACAACTATTAAGTGTAACTAATTAGATCTTTGTGTACTTCTGTAAGGTTGCTAGTTTCTTAATCTTTCATTGGATGTGATATTACTTATGCGTCTTTTGTGGCATCTCACGGTGAAATTCCCTGCTTGGTGATTTCTTCCCTCCAGTAGTTTTCTACATGATTAAGCTGTATCAGAGAACACTAATGGAACTCATGCATATGCTTATTTTTTTCTACATTAAGTTTATCTGAGTCTGTGAGAGGGTTGTGCTTATCAGGCATAATATGATATTTGGATAATTTTGACTCAAGGTGTTTTTCTTTTTCCTTTATTTGAATAAAAAAACAAGAAAAGAAGAGAATTATAATTTTGCAGAAGAAATGGAGGGTTGGGGGTGGTGGAATCTAGGAGCACAGAAACTGCTGAAGCGGTCCTGGTTTACACTGCTGTATTTGGACTCATATTTGACAATTTATATTATGAACAGTAAGCTACCACCAAAACTGTCAGGATTGCACTGTAATGGAGGATTCTAGCTGCTTGCTAGAATACATTATAACCAGCTCCTCCTTCTCAGTAGTTCACAATCAAATATAGAACATGAATTTTCATTAACAGTTGAGCCTGAAGCCTTGTTTATTCTGAAGGAATAATGCGAGAAGGTATTTCCTTTATTTACCCTTTAAATGAGTGGAGGCTGTTTTTATTTTGAGAGTTTGAACTAGTGGATTAAGTTATTTTAGAAAGCAGAATACTAATTCTAAACATCTGGGGCATTTATTTTATGTTGGCTATGCAGATGTCCATGTTTATCTACCACCACTAAAGCTGACCTGTCATACTTATACTTGCAAGAAAGGTGAAAACCTGCCCTAATGTAATTTGTCAATTGTGAGACTTAAGAAATTACTTCTTAACATTTTCCTTTGAGTCTGTTGCACACATGGCTGGGAAGATGAGAACCACGGCAGGCCCCAGACTTGAGATCTCTTTTAGATGCTGTTTTCTGTCTTCACAGGTATGAACTTATTCCCTTTTTTCTGTGAAGATGGTTAAGAGATGTGAGAAGCTTAGATCAGGCCTAGTAGGACACATTTAACAGGCCTATTTGCTGCTTTGAGGCTTCTTAGGTTCAGAAGGGTAATTCTGCTACTACTCTCTGTCTATGCTATGTCTGTGTTGAATGCTGTAATCAAGAATCTGGAGCCTGAGAAGGAGGTAGCATAGAGTATATACAGATACTAAACTACCCCTGTACTGAAGAAATTCCTCCAAGGGGCCTTTCTAGCTTCTGTTGTCCTGTTGACCAAGTCAGCTGTTGCATGGGCATAAAGGATCTGTAAAGTGGGAACAGGAGTCTGAGCCACAAACATGTTTACTGAGGTATCATATTTATGGTGATCTACCATACATTCAAGTGTAATTCAAGGTTCTCCAGAAGAAACTGCTTGTATTTTCTAGCACTAGAGAGGACCACAGGAAGTTCAGATACGAAGCATTTCACAGAACATAAACAAAGTGAATGACAAGTCGGTCAATGTGGTTTTAATGCTCTTGAGAGGTACTGATAATTTAGATGAACTGTAATTGCTTAATTTTAGTTGCTCTGTTTTTTTAGTGTTGCACACTGCTGACAAAACAATATTATTTTTATATTCATTGTAAGCTGTCTAATATGAAGTAAATTACTTCTGAAACATAATTTCTGTTTGAAAAATGTTAACAGCATTTGTTTAATAGACTTTTGACATATGGATGAAAGAGAAACACTTTTGTCACACAGAATAAGCTTGAAGGGAGAGCAAAAGCAATGTCCCTTCAAGGTACTTATGTACTTACAGTACCTGCTGTCTGAGAAAGTCCTACGCCTGCAATTTTTTACCATGAGTGAGCTAAATGGTTTGCTGTGCAGCCCTATGGGGCAAGGTTTGGACATTCTGGAAGCTAGGAGGCTGCTGATTTGCTGTTGATAGAAACAGGCATTAATTCACCTGAGACACAGGAAAACACAAAGCATCTTTCTACTCTTCTTCGTGATATTAAAGAAATGTGTGCTTATAACAAGGTTCCCTGACAGAAGAAATAGAATTCATCAGTACTAAGAAATGAGAGAGGGATAAAATAATAGGAATCAAAATGTGAAATTATCATTTAATTCATGTCTATAACACTACTCATAAAGTAGCTGAAGTCAGGGGTGGATGGGGGCAGGGTGCAGTGATATGGATACATGCCCCATTTCAGTTGTTCACACCATGGGAGAAGCAGTTCAGATATATATTTTTTTAAGTTCCTGAAGCTAGTAAGAATCTCCCCCCTCCCTTTTCCTTCATGCTCAGTGGCACCTCCTCTTCCCTCCCCAGCCTGCTTCTTCCACTGTCACCAGATGAACCAGTAGCAGAGGTGTTCCAGAGCATCTCCCGCCAGCTACATGTGGAGCTAGGTTCAGCCAGGAACAGGAGCAGCAGTGGGCAGGTCCGTCCTTCTTACCCAGTCTCCGCAGTGTTCCCCACCAGCCCAGGACCATGTGCAGAGGAAGAGAACTTGCCTGCTCCTGCTGCTGTTGTGGCAGCTGCCTCTGGCCAAGCCTGGCTGCAGTGGGGCAGACAGGCTCTGGAGTTACCCCAACCTGGCCCTAGGTCAGCTGGGGGCAGCCCTGAGCAGGGAAGGGAAGGAGAGGGAAAGTGCTGCTGAGCAAGGAGGGGAAGGGATGGGTGGAAGATCCTGCTTTGAGGGTGGGAAGAAAGTCCCTGCTGCTATTCTTGCCATGGGTCTGCCCCCCTGGTATGTGTGGGGGGAGGCTGGGAGCTTGGGTACAGCCTCTCTTCCAGCCAGGTCACTGCTCCCAGTTCTCCTTTCTGAACTCCTGGATCTGCTGCTGGTTGGAGTGATATCTTACACTTTCAACATTAATTGAATAATGTTGGTTCAGAAATAATTATAATGATTTAATAAATTTAAATAGAGATTAGAATTAGGAATCCGGATGATTTTTTTAAGGAAGCTGAATAAACATCTACATGGTGTAATGAGGCCTTAAGCCTGAGTCTTTTTGCAGGGATCTGCCTGCACAGTTTTTAGTGTTAAGTCAGGGCCTAGCTGTAAGTTTGAGCAAAGAGCGTGCAAGTGATCTTTGTTCATCTAAGACTGCAAGATCATACACAGAGAAAGAATTAAAATAGTTTTACTCCAAAAGGAAAGGTCCCTATAAAAAGCCTCCTTGCACAGCATCTAGCACCCTGCTCCATAAATCTTTGAAGTGAATTCAGAGTCTTAAATGTGACTCCATTGAAATGCACTGTAGGATTCAGTGCTTATCTTTTCCCTATAATTTCAAATATTTCAAAGCAATTAAAAAAATCCAAATCAGATATGCCCACTTTACCAAAAAATGCATATATTTCTACCTTCCAGACCTGAAATTCAAACTAGAATTTTAAACGTTTTGTGTAATTTTTCCAGTAATAAAGATTGGATTATACAGAATAGTACAGGTATAAATTACAATCTTAATGGAGTTGAAAAAAATATAAATAGGGACAGAACTGAATATTTTAATTATAATTTAGGTAAAAAAAATCTATCATGGTTGTGTGAGAACAAAATCCAGGTCATGATCTTTCATAACATTTATGTGGGTTCTTCAGGGACAGTACGAGTAATAAAAAAACCCAAACAATAAACATTCACTTAAGTGAACAGACAGTGACTCTGAACAACCACAGTTATTATTTGTATAAGAAAGTGTCATTTCTTGGTCAATATTCTGCCTATAAGCACATTTTTAAGGTACAGCAAGATTTCCTTAAGCTTTATAATATAGATCAGGCTGGCTGCTCTCTTCTGTAGAAGGCAGTGGGACTTAATGCTGGTAATCAGAATACTACCAGTATTAATTTTAAAGGCAACACTTGGAAAGGTTAAGTACTGGTTAAGTACACAACTTGAATTCTCTACTCCTAATCTTTCTCTTGGTCAGAGTTTAATTGAGAGATTGTTTGCTAAATGAAATGTATCCCTTTTTTTTTTTAATGCTGGATCTGTTAGAAGAAGAGTGAGAACCTGTGAATTGTGCCTTGAGAGCTGTAGATGAGCAGGGCAATGTGAGAAACATTGAGCTGGCTCTTAATTTTTAAAATCTCTTCATCTGTGATGATATAATATTTCAGGACATTTCTACTAATCCCAGATTTCTTGGCCAGGAGAATGCAGCTGTTCAAATCATTACCCACAGTAATGTGATTATTTCAATATGGTCTTAATTAAAATCTGTTCTACTTATAGGTATAATGTTAGTTTTTCTATCTTCTGATATGCCAAAAAAACCCCAGTAGCATATAGTTTATTGTGATTTTTGAGGCACATATTACTGATATAAGAAAAAACTGAAAAAGCTGGGGGAAAGGAACCTAAGGAAAATGTGATTTTCTGTTTAAGCCTACACATGAAACATTATTTTTAAGGTATCTTCTTTTCTGGCTTAGTGCAGCTGATATCACCTGTTTTAATCACCCAGTGTAAGTGCTGTTGTTCATGCAATTTGCAATATATGGTACAAAATTGTCACTTCTGCATTCATGGAGATTGGTGACACACACCTTGCAAAATGTATGCACCTTGAAATAACACAGGGGCAGTCGAATGAACTGTTGTGGCAAGTGATATTTTAAGGAGTCAATTTCAAACCATCTCTGGTAATAATCTGGAGAACATGGGTAGCAAAACCTTAGCTGAAGAGCTGTAATTTTGGAGTGCTGATTCCCAGTATTCATATGACAGCATCTTTCCTGGGAAGGGTCAAAAGGATTTTTAAAATTATTATTATTAGTAGTAGTAAGGGTGTCATGTTATCTTAGGTCTTCTCTGCTTTGTGTGGACATTAAAGATGCTTTTGAGCTTCTTGTGAGGTCGTGGGTTAGTCCTTTCTGTCACTTGGGAGGATGGAGAGTGGCCCTGGTGTCCTTCAGGCCGTTGGTCTGGGAGCTTTGCAGGGGAAACGCCGGCTGTGCCGCTCGAGGGGAGGCGCGGGGGGACCCCGAGTCCGTCTGCGGCGGGACGGGACGGGACAGCCCCCGGCTCAGGCCAGCCGCAGCCCCTGCCGTAGTGGGGGGCGCCGCGCGGGCAGAAAATAACGCGGAGCTGTTGTCGGCGCTCCGGAGGTTGGACGAGCGGGGTCCGAGCCGGAGGGCAGCGACAGGGGGCGAGGGCAGAGCCATGGGGGCGGCCGCAGGTGCGGGCGAGAGGAGCTCCGCCCCACGGCGCGGCGGGAGCGGAGCGG
>NW_017728911.1:13019050-13052488 GCF_001723895.1 Crocodylus porosus | reverse complement strand
GGAGCAGGAGCGGCGGCAGGCGGGGGAGAGCGGCAGGCGCGAGGCAGGGCCGGCAGATGCCTGGGAATCACCATCGGATGGTTGCATGCAGCGGCTGGAGAGACTCTGTCGGTGGCGGCGGCGGGGACGAGGCAGGGACCGGGGGGGCGACGGCAAAATGAAGTACCAGAAATACCTGACGGTCTTGCAGATGGCCATCGGGGTGACCGCCTCCAACCGCGGCAGCCTCATGCCCCTCAAGCGGAAGCTGTGGTGAGTAGGCGCGGGGCGCTGCGGGGGCCGGCTGCGCTGCCGCAGGGCCATGGCGGCGGGCGCGGGAGGGAGCTGTCCAGTGCCGCCGCCTGCGGCATCGCGGGCACCGCCGGGCCGGCCAGCGCGGGTCCCGGAGATCATGGCAGCGCCTTCTGCCACGGGCGGGGCGAGCTGGCTCCTGCCCCGCTGCGCGGGCTCGCACCTCCCGCGGCTGCCTCGGACTCGGGGATCCGCCTGGGACTCCCCTCTGCGAGGATGAGATGTCTCTGCCCTACTCACATGGCCATCTCGTACTGTTTCCTCTGTCTCTCACACTCGGATAGATGAGTGTGGGAGAGAGATCCTAGTGCCAGATGGATACATCTTAATCTCACACTCAGGTATGTGTGTGTGTGTGTGTATTTGGCATACTCTGGTATCTCTCTCTCATACTCTAATTTCTCTATCCATCTATCCATCTCATACCCTGATAACTATCTCATATATCAGAGTATGAGATCTGTATCGCTCATACTTGGACATCTATTTCATACTCTTGAATATCTAGCTCACCCACATGCTCCTATACCTATCTCATACTCATACATTTAAAGCCACAATTGACTTGGCACTATATCTCCAAAAAGGAAGATCCAATATGTGGCTCCGATACATTTTTTTTAGTTAAAAAAAAAAAAAAATCCTTTCTGTGCACCTCGTGGCATTTGTGGTTTTCTGATCAGTGAGCTGAACTGATTTCTGGAGGAATCAAACACCATGTTATGGAAAATATACTGTGAAGTGTCACTTTGTAAAATGTGGGCAAGGGCATCAAGCAACAGATGGTGTTGCACTGCCCAGTCACTCTTTTTGACTTGGAAGGGACTGCTGTCAGTTTGATTCAAGCAGTAGGACACATGTCATTGTCAGAACAAATAATATTAAGGAGGAAAAGTCATGTGGCTACAAAGATAAATATTCTGGGGAAAGTATCAGGATTTTCTATTGCATTTGTACAGTGGGGGAAAATGTTTACAGGACGTGGAGAATGACACTTAAGCAGTAGTGGTCATATGATTGTCTGTCACTGTGGCCATGGTCACAGTGGAAGAGTGCAAAGTGTCAGAGAAAGAAGTGATTGGACATGCTGTTAAAAAAAGAAGCTGACTCTAAAATTATCTGTTTTCAGGAACAGCATCTTGTCACAGTTGGCAAATAGGCTGTCTTGGCTTGGCCTTGATTTTTATCTAGCTATCTAGCTATCTAGCTATCTGTGTGTGTGTGTGTGTGTGTGTGTGTGTGTGTGTGTGTGTGTGTGTGTGTGTGTGTGTTATTGTTACACACTCATCCAGAACAGACAACATAACATCATGGACATACTTCAGAGAAGCAGAATAAAATTGCAGTAGATCTGCCATTTACTATATTTCTTCCAGAGTTTGTCTTTTTCTTGTATGTTTCAGGATATGTAAAACTGAAGAAAAAACTATTTTTACATTTTAGTATTTTTGGATGCCATCCAGGTTTGTTAGTTGCATAACTATACTTTCATATGTGCAACTACTAAGCTTTCTGTCATTATTAAATCTTATTATATCATTTGTAGAAAGCAACATGATTTAAAAAACAGAAATATGGTAATTTCCAAATTAAATTAACTGAAGCATACAAAAATGCACAAAATATTTTCCATTACAAAAATATTCTTTCATATGGATAACTTTGGTTAAATTCTGAAAACCCACTTTTGTACTGTATAAGTGCCAAGTATTTGGTTTTGACATTGTCAGAACCATAACATGCCACCACCTCCACTATTCTCTCAATAATGTATTCCTTTCAGTGTACTCCTTGTGCATCTTAAGCAGCAATGTGTATAAGAATATATTACTTCTTTAAAAAAATAATTATAATGTAGCTCAAATATTGACTTTTCTTCTGTTTTTGAATTTTCTTGGAATCTGATCCTGTGTTCACATGTTACAGTGGAACCCTGAATATGTTTTTTAAAAGTCACTTTGAATGGTCCTGATCCAGCGTCCTCTGAAGTTAATGAAGTCCATTGACTTCATTAAAAGTTGGATCAGGCCTACATTTTCCAACTGTATAGCCAGATTTCTCTGCTTTGTGAGGAATAGTTAAGACAATAGAGTGGATCTTAAATGATTCACAAATGTCTGAGGGAAAAATATGCTATATTCATGGAATCCATTTGCATCTGCAGCGCCTCTTGCCTCGGTGTTCACATTACACCCAGTGCCATATTATATGAGCAGTAAGGTTGGTGGTATAGGTCTAAAGATCAGACAAAAATAGCATGCTTTTTCTGCAGAGGAATCTGTGCCAATTATGTAAATTCATGCATTTTCTATCCTTTAGATTAGTGTCTCAAAGAGTAATTTTCCTATCAGTGAATCACTTACTACAGATATCAACTTTGGGTTGGGAGCTTGGGTAGCGTCAACATAACAGTGTCTGTATGGATAGAATGTTTACCTGTGAGTGAAATAGTCCTTTCTGATGCATTTAAAAGACTGCTTAAGGGGTATTTTTTACTCTGATTTTAGTTTAGTTTTTACCAATTCATACATGAAACAAAGAAGTTTGTTTGTTTTTTAATTAGTATGCTAATTTCTTTATTATCAAAGAGCAACGTAATATTACTGAAGTGCAAAGCAAAAGTAAATGCAGTTACTATATCATCTATAATCTCTGACCTGCTATAAGAACAATAATGTACAAATTAAATTAGCTGTTACTTTTTGAATGACTGAATGGTTGCATGTTCTTTAAGTTTTGAAAAATGAGTTTCAGTATTGTTGCTTGTGTTACTATATTCCTGAGTTGTTTGGTATGTTAGTACATACTGAAGTGCAAGCAAAATAAATTATTTAATAAAAAAAAAGGTTTAAAATACTTATCTTTTGCTGGTGGAGATAATCCACCTGAATCCTACTGAATGAAAATGAAAAGGTAGCAGCAATTGTTTATTTCTTTACAGAACATCTGCCACTATAATTTCCTTCTGCCTGCCCATAAGAAATGTAAATTCTGTTTGGAAAACACAAAAAGCACAGCTACAGAATCACGGCAAAAAAGGTGGATGCTGTCTATCTTCTGTGGTTGGTAATAAGCTATAGAGAGTTTCACTTCTGAGAGCAAATGAGTGTAAACTAGCCTTGAATAAATTTAAGTTGGAAATTTAGATGCAAGTTTCTCACAAGAAGAAGAGTGAATTTTCTAGGTTGGCCTTCCAGTAGGCATTGTAGTGGGGAAAATGTAACTGGTCCTAGGGTGGAGCTAGATGACTTAATGAAAGGTTTATATGTCAGCAATAATCAGGAATTGGACTTGCTGAACCAGGAGGCTCTTTTAGTTGCATTTCCTAAGCTGCCTTTTCTGGCCCTTTGAGGGTGCCAGTGTCTGAAAGTTGTTAACATCTGATAACTGTGCAGTAGCCTAAATTAAAGGAGTTCTATGTGTTCAGTCCTTTTCCTATGTGAAAGGTATCCATATTTGAAAACTGCCACCCGACTTGGCCACTAAGTGGCAAAAAGGCCAGCAAATGGTTAAATTTTCTGCTTAGAAGATTTCCATCTTGCAGGCCGGTCTGAGGCTCTGTAGGTACCTTGCAGTATTGCTGCCTGTGTTGCACCTCTTTTGTGGAAAGAAAACTTCACTTTCCAGGGCTATCATTTGGCTCTTCTTATTAGTACAAAATTCACTGTCTGTAAAATAGGGTTCCCTAGTATATTATATTTAGAATAATAGTTACAGATATGCACCATTTGGATTTGGTAGTTTCAGATTTGAAGACAAGGTATTTTGTAAGTTTAGGGAATTGCAAATTCTTCATTTTAACAACTAGCCTAGTCAAGGGTTATTTTCAGAGGACAGATCAAAGAACTTGGGATGAAGTATTCACACCTTGGAAACAATAGTTAGTGCATTTCACCTTGGTAAGACAACCCAGGATTTTTACTCTCAGCATCAGCTGATAGTGGGTCTTTTTTTTTTCTTTTTACTGGAAAAGTGCAGCATGTGTTAGGTATGCTTGCTTTAGCATTTTAAAGAATAGTATGTAAGGAAAAATAAACTGTTGACCTGTGAGGAATTGAGAACAGTATATCAACATCAATAATTCTTGAAATCTCAAGTCTTGCAAGCTGAGAGCTTGGCGAAGTAGGAAATAATAAACAATGTAAGTAACTAAAAAAAGTACGTACATAGGCTGTAATTCCCTGCCAAACTGGCACATTGCTATCCAGACTCTAAAAAACTTTCAAAGGACAGAGAAAAGGAAGGTTATTAATGAAAAGAATTGTCATCTAAGAGCTGAAAAACGAACTCCCGCTGCCCTTTGTTTGGGCCCACTACTTCTTTAGTGGAGCCGCTGATTTAAAAAAAGTCTTTTGACTTTAATGCTGCAAATGAGCTGTTTATGAGCAGCATCAGGGAACAAGGTGTAGCACTGTTAGTGATGCATATAACTTTTTTATTTATTAAATAAAGACTAATATGCTAATGTCTGAGCCAGTGGTGGTATAAATATGAGACTTTTTATATGTATATAGTCGTTGGTTGAAGGAGTTGAAAGTTTACAGAAACATAGACAACATTTTGAATTAAGTAAATTATAGATTAACAGCTTTCACTGAATCCATTTTTCCCTTCAGATTGGGGTTACTAGTAATAGGGGATGTGGTATGAAAACATGGATTTTGGTGTTTCATTGACATCTTCAACTGAACTACTTTATGCTTAAAAGTTAAGCATGTGCGTAAGTGCTTTGCTGGATTCAGACCAGAACGCTCAGGACTGGGCAGGATAAAGTCAATGAGGACACTATTGACTTTAACTATTTCAGTACCTTGCAGGGTAAAGTTTTTATTGAAGGAAGAAAGTGAAATTATGGCTGTTCCACGGAAAAGAATAGTTTCTACATTAGTTGCTTATCTCAAGTATAAAACTATAATCATAGGCAAATGAATAAAAGAAAATACACAAAGAATATCTGAACAGCTATCCATGCAAAATTATGCAGAAAAACAGAATTCATCAAACCAATAATTTTTCTTTATGAACTGATGACTGTAACTATGTCATTGTGCTTGTTTGATAGGCGTATAGTAACCTCAGCATAGTTTGAGACATGTATTCATATCACAGATCATCAAAAAATGTTGGTACAATTTGCATGTTTTTCTTGATGGTATAGCTATATTTTAAGTTCAGTGTCAAGGATGTTTGGACAACAGCTGAGGGATCAATCAGTGTTTGTCAGTGTTATTTGTCATTTATTTATGAGCATCAAATTGGGCCTCACACTCCTCACTTAAAAACAGGTATTAATGTGGAGTGCTTGTGTGTGTTAGGCCCTCTCAGACTGTTCAGCAGGAGTGAGTATCAGCCTTTCATTCCTTTTTTTTTTTTTAAATTGCTGTGACTCAGTACGCTGATCGTGTTCACTTGAGTTGTACTGACATCATCACTTTTCTTTTAGTAGTGGGAATCCTACAGTTCTAATGTCAATCTCCTTGGGAAGATGCAGTTATGGATATTGCACACAGAGCTGGATAACAATGGCAATAGTTTCTGAGAAATATCAGATTTACACGCTTTGAGAGCCTACTCTCATATATTCATCTTTGGCTACAAACACCTACATGCACTAAACATAATTTTGACTGGCAGTTTGGAATATTCCAGTATTATAGTGTTAAAATAAATGTCAACATTGTAAGGCTTAGCAAGACTGAACAAGGTTGTGGCTTGGAGGTTCTTTTGCTAGGAAACAGGAGATCAGTAATGTAACTAGGGGTGGGCAAGTGGAACACCAGCCGGAGGCATTGAATTATAGGGGGCACCAGAATGACAGCCCCCAGGGTGTCTGTGCCAGAGCAGATGCAGCAGCAGCAGCAGCAGGAACATCACACCACACTGCTGCTTTACTAATAGTAGTAACAATCAGGGGCTGGATTTTGAATCCCTGGGACAAGTAATAATTGACCAACTCACTCTCCAGCAGGGTTTTGGCCAAGATGCACCACTTCCTAGTTAAGTTCCTGCAGTAGGTACAGGATCAACCTCCCTCTAAAGGAAGTGGAGCTTAGAAGTGGGGAAACTTGCTTCTCAGACAAGTGCTCAACTACTAGACTAAATGGGTTCAAAGATGAGAGGGTCTTCTTCCTTTGTCTAGCATCTGTTAGTCATGAATTCTTGCCTGTCTACAATTTAAGGATTTACTACACCAGAATTCAGCCCTATTGATCATGCATAGTGTATGCATGGATGTTTGTGTGTTCAAAGCTGAGTTACCAAATGCATGCAAGTTGCAAATACTGCAGTTTCGCAGATGCATAGCTGTCATGTAGGTAGGGGGAGGTATTTAAAAGCGTAAAGTGAAATAGGATTCTGCCCTGAATCTATGCAGATCAGCACTGATGATGAAAGTGGTAGTGATAGTCCAAAAGTTAAGTCAAGGTGAAATGCCCTATTATCACTTTTTGCCCTGCTATCCTCAGATACTGAAAAGAATAAATTTCCTGGAAGGTTTGTAGAATGTTCTCTTTAAACCATTCTAGAAAACCCACCTTTTGCATATGGTTACTAAGTGGGGCAAAAAAAAATTGATCTCCACCCTTTTTATCTGCTGTATGAATTTTCAGACTGTTCTCCATCTCCATGTCTGTCTATCTGTCATAAAATGAAAAATTCAGCACCACCACTGGCACCCTTGTCGAATGAGCTTGGGAACTGAGCTGCCCTTTGAGCTGATCTCTTTGGGGCTGGTCTGAGGCAATATATTATGATAAAGTGGAGAGCTTGCCCTATTACCATTTCTGGTTAATTTTCTGTGGATAAAAAGATGATTGCAGTGATCAGTGTAGCATCTTTCACAAACACTTAACTCGCATGTAATTAAAAATAAAAGAATCTGCAATGAGGCTTGACCAGGAAGTACAAAAAATCCAATTTCTATATTGACTTTTTCCACTGGAATTTTAGCTGTTCGTACAGCTACAAGTTACAAGTTAATTAGTTTGAGGAAGAAATACCTAAATTCACTTAAAACACACAAAACTCTATTTTAAGGGCAATTGCAACAGTGTATGTTTAAAAAAAAATAGTGGCGAGTCCAGTGGAGAAAATACTATTTTGAACAGCTGCAATCTGTATAGAGCGTCTCCTTTTTTTGACTGATATACGGAAAGGAACTGTTATCTTTTCTCCCAGTTTAAACCCAAAGCCAGTCCTTTAAACCATGGGTGCTTAACCTCTGGCCTATGGCCAAATGTGGCCTGCAGAGCCATGGTTCGGGACATGACAGAAGTGGTGGCCATTAATATGCCCACCTCCCCCCTGCCAAATTCCCAAACCCATAGGCCTGCATGGTCAGTCAGAGCCGGGCTGCAACCTGCTCCTCCCCCCTGCAGGGCTGGGTTGAAGCTGGACAATGCCCACTTGTCCCCTGTCCTCACAGGGCTGCGTGATGCCTCCTTCCCCATGTGGGACTGGGTCATGTCCCCTCCCCCTGGGTCTGGATCAGGGCTGGGCCATACCCCTCCCCTCCCCACCGTGGGGCTGGTTTGGAGCTGGGCCTTTTCCCTTCTCCTCCCTAGTGGGACTGGGCTGGGTCTTGTCCATGCACCCTTCCCCTGTGGGGCTTGGATATGCCCCCTTTCTCCCTCCCCTCCCTTCCATGGGGCCAGGCCACGTCCCCCTCCCCAAGGTCAGACTGTCTCCATCCATGCAGCCAGATAGTACCTGCTACACCTGCCCCAGGCACAGGATCAAGATCAGCAGCCCATGGATGGACTAGGCACGGCTCATCTAGTCCACCAGGGCAAAAGGTTGAGTACCACTGCTTTAAACTGAACTCTTTAACTTCAGCAAAGTTAAGCATGTACAGCATATCCTTAAGTGCTTATCGGAGCTGACACCTTAACAGTTGTATAGCAAAAAAACCCTAAATGAATTGAAGTGGTATTAAATGTACAGAATAACTGAATGAGTGTGGCCATGTAGTACATGGTGCCACAAACATGTCTACGGTGCCGCATACCATGAATTTAGATGTTCCCTGTGTTGCAAGGGCACCCTGCCCGTGTGTGCACTGCTCTGCCTTTTTTTCCATGGTTTTTTTAACTCTTGGAGACCCAGGGGAGAAAAACTCATGGGGAAAAAAAAGGCGGAGCAGCACACGTGCAGGCAGTGCACACCACTCAAACGTGGAGCCAGGCCACCGGAGCCATGCTCCAGCTGCCAACCAAGCTCCGTGTGGCAGAATTGCTGCTGCTGCAACCCTAAGAGGTGCCCAGGACTCCAGGTAAGGCTGCTGGGGCCAGCCCCATGCTGGCCCCACAACTTCTCTAGATTCCACAACTACTCTAGGTAGCCTGCTCCAATGCTTAATCACCCTCATAGTAATAAAGTTCCTTCTAATCAAACTTAAATTTCCTCTACTGCCATTTGAGGCCATTGTTCCTAGTCCTTTATGCTAGAGAACCTTCTATCTTCACCCTTCTTATAACTGCCCTACAGGTATTTAAAAACTATTATCAATTCCCTCCTCAGTCTTCTGTACCCCAGGCTAAATACTCCTGCTTTTTCAGCTCTTTCCTCACAAGTCATGTTTTCCAGACCTCTTGTTATTTTTGTACCTGTCTGCTGGTCTCTTTCCAATCTGTCCACACCTTTCTTGAAGTGTGGGGCCTAAAACTGGACACTAATCCAGGTGAGACATCATCAGTGCCTAACAAAATGGAATAATCACTTAACTTAATTTGCAAGGGACACTCTTGTTAATACAACCCAGTATTGGCTTTTTTGCAAGGAAGTGGAGTTCCATAACTTATTATCTCTATAATTTAGTATGATTTTGTTTCAAACAGTATTAGAACAATGTGGAAACTAGCTACATTCACAAAACATACTGCCATTAAATGACTTCCCAATTTGGTCACTGCCTTTGTATGAAAGGGCTGAATATCGTACACAAATAGCAAAGAAGGAAATTCCACATAGTTTTTTAACAATATTTTATAAAAACAATTGTTCTATTTATCTTATGCTTTTCTATCCCACTGCATCATTTTGGTATCTAAAAGCACTAATGATTCATTTGTTTAGCACTGACAGCATACTTGGTGCTTGTTGAATGAAAACTTGGCTTCTAAGTGAAGTTAATCACTTATTTAGACTAATAGTTTTTTTGTTTGTTAGAGTATATTTGGCTTTAAACAAAAGTGTTTGAGATTTGTCTTCTTTATCTTTATAAATTTATCTTTATTTGGCAGGGTAACTCCACCATCTGAAAATCCCAACGGTGCTTCTTGTAGCGTAAGTCAAGGAAAGCCTTCTCTGAGAAGAATAAAAGGGAGAATACATAGAAGTAAAAGTCTTGATAGTATTGATTTCTGTGAATTCAGTGTAAGTAAAATATTTATTGCATTAATCCTAGCTGCAGTTTCTGAATACTCTTGGTATCAAACAAGAAGATGTGTAAAATTTTGTCCTTCTTTTTAGGAATTAGATTTCATATACTTGTCAACATTCAACAGGTTATTTTATTAAAGCTTAGTAACATTACATATAGAATCTCATGCTGCAATGTTGACATCCATTGATATTGAATGTTTGGTGATCCACAATTGCATTTTTGTTCCTCAGAAAATATCAGTGTGATAAATGAAAATGTCAGATTTTAAGACTGCTCCTTGAATGATTGGATATATGCACATAAAAGATAGAAAGTATTTTGGAACATATGCATCTACTTGAATACTGTGATCACATTTCCAAATAGGAAAAAAATAAAAACTTCCAGAACTGTATTATCATGTTTGGAACTTGGAAGTTGTACTCAGAAATGTTTATGATTTCAACAGAAGTTACTTAATTATTTTCATAGTACATGGATACAATAAAAATCTTTAAAAATAGATTTTTCTTTTAAGATTATAAATGCGTACGCGTGTGTATATGTTATGAAAGATAGATAGCTAGATATTGTTTAAAAGCTAAACTTGATCAGATCTGATCACTTGTGTTTTAATTAAACAGTAGGAATATAACCTTTCCTGGTTCTTCCTGGATAGACAGTTAGGTTTGCTATTTATGTAGATGCTGCTTCACCAAATTAAGTCTTAATCTTTTTAATAGTCTTGAGTAAGCAAGGTTTGAAGGTCTGAATGGTATCTCTGGAATATGAGGAAAAATAGACTGAAAAATCATGAGCAAAACTGTAATCCGCGTGAGAGGTATATTTAAAAAAGGCAGAAAATACAGTCTTAAAGAAATAAAGAAGTGTAGAGAAGAGGGTTTCAATTTATCATTACTTGCATTGTTATTCAAAAGTAACTCCATTAAAATCAATGTAGTTTTATGGTCTGAAACTAGTTTACATTAGATCAGAAGCTAAATTTATGCTTTCACTAGTATGTAGCAAAGTCAGTGGCAGTTATGCCTATGAATCAAGGGATAGTATTTTGCACCAAATATGAGAAAAATTAGGAATATCAGGAGGAAGCTGAGGTATTGATAATGCGCAAACAAAAATAGAATTAATACTAATAATGAGGGAAGGGGCCTGAAGTTGACTTGCATTAAAGAAAGATGGACAGTATAAATCTCATAACCTAAATGCCAACACTTAATGATGTGAAGGCCAATCATCCTCTCAGGAAGAGTACTTCACATTTGTTGGGAATTAATAGTCTAGATTTACCTTTGTTCAGGAACTTGTATCTACCTGCTGACCAAAAGAAAGAAAGAGGTGTTAAGATTTCCGTGTTTCATATCAAGTACTTCTGTCGGAGTTTTCCTGAAAAAGTGGACTGAGGAACTGCTTAGATTTAACTGAACCTAGTTAGTCCGTGTTGTGACTGTCACTTGTATAGACATGGTAGAGTTAGCTTTAAACTGAATAGCTTGGGTACTGTAGCTGTGGTCTCAGTGTGGTTGTCAAAACCTGCCTGAGGAGCTTGGTAAATAAATGCAGCTGGCACTGATACTTATACTGCTGTGGCTACACTACTAGCAGTACCTGAGCAAGCTAGTTTAAAGCTAGCTTACGTATATGTCTATTCAACCCACAGTTACAGCTGTGACTGCAGCATGGACCTACCTTTAGTAAAGGATATTTTACCAACAAGATGAATTATCTGTAGTTTGTGACAACAGGGTTTTAATCTAAATTTACCTCCACCCTTGGGGCCACCCAGAGAAAAGAGGTTATTACAAACTAAAGCTCATAGTATAACCCAGCAAAGAGATTTGAAATATATCAGGGTGGGGAGAGGAAGAGCTCATTTTCTGTACAATGACTGTTATGCCACAAGCAACTCTGCAACATCCTACTGCAGAGCGGCATATTTCCCCCCTGCCCCCCCTTTCTTTCTTGGCCTTCCTCCAGGGTAGGTTTTCTCACTGAGTAGCCACCATCTCTTGGGGTTTGTAGGGTCCAGAAATCTATACATCTTTTCTTGTAGATCATAACACAAGTGTATATGTCTCTCTTGTTTGCAGAAATATTTATTCAGATCTTTTCTACCAATATAAAAAGGAAATAGACAAAAACATTATTTTTAGTAGTATATCAAATGCAATAACTCATTAAAAGCTAGTTATCTATACATTAAAATACCCAAACCAGTGATGGGATTTATTGCAGTTTGATAGCTTAATAATACAAGTTTAAAATCTCCTTAAATATTTTAGTCTATACGTTATGTTATTACTGTCTTCAATATGCTATATTATAGAAACAGAAATAACAACACCAAAATGTAAAATTAACATGGATTGTGTACTTTTACAAAGCCAAAATTAATCCGTTTGTGGCGAAGTATTGATGATGATGGCCAGGTAAGAAAGACTGGTTAATAGGCTGAAGCCCTCTGTAGAGAATGATGTATATAAAATACTTAAGCATAAAGACTGCCCAAAGCAGCAATTATGTAGCTGCGTTTATGCCATTTGGGCATGTAAAGTGAAATTAGATTTTTCCCTCAATTTTCAGTGTTTAATCCAGCAGGCAATTCTTTCACTACATTAGATTTTATACCAATTATTAGCTACTGATTAATTTATTCTAAGTGCAGTAGCACCTAGAAATGTCATTCACTGTAATATTTCAGGTAGAGAAGATAGAAGAGCTCTAAGTTTCTCTTACTGCTGCCTGTACTAATTGCAGTGCTGGAAGTGATTAACCCAGAATGTAGTGTGGAAAGAGGAAGGTGAAAGTATTCTGTGTGTGTACACACGCGTGCACACATTCACAGGTGTGCACAATGCTTTGTTGCTGCCAGTATTAAGAATTTTATTCTCTTTATAAAGTGAGGTGATATGTTGAGAATGTTGGGGGTTAGTCTTTGTTTCTGATGCATGTGATGACAGCCTTATATCACTACCATAATTTCTCTGTATAGTGCTTTTTCTTTTAAAGTTAGGGCATGGTCTGAATGACTTCTTTGCTGTAAATTTTATCCACAAATCATTGGTATTATTGCAGTTGTAATTAAAACTAGAAATAAAGAAATCCAAGTAATTCAAGCAGTGGACTGTTCCGTATTTTAGCCAGATCATTGCATAATATGCTTCTGAGGAAGGCAGTGCTTTTTCTAATCTGCTGAAAAACATGTATTAATTACTTTTTAAAATGTTGTTATGTGCTTCTGTAGCCAAACTTTCTTCTTTTACATTTTTGGATCTTTGGCTTTTGAGGCAATGGATATTATTTATTAAGTTTGTTTTTATATAGATTATTCCATTTTAAGGTGCTTTTAAGAAGAATGGAACCACATAAAGAAAAAAAAAGTCACTTGTATATACAGTGTGCTAACCAGTGCATAATTATAGTATAAATGTAATAATAAGTTGAATGTCATTTTAAGTCCTGCAGTCATTTTAATCTCATTTGTATAAGTGAAAGGAAAAATCCACCAATCATGATGGAGTCCTTTAGATGCCCTTAATTTTTATTGTACACAGGTATGTGCTCATTATGTGACTGTTTCTGAGAACTAGACACTCTGTAGTAGTTCATACATTTCACAATATTATAGTAAAGTAGAGTAACACATTTACTGCAATCAAATGACATCTTCAAATACTGATATCCAGATTTATTCTAAGCAAGCCACACATCAGAAAGCAGTTTTAGAGCAGTCTGTGGCTTTATCTTTCTAAGGTAAATCTCTTCCATCTCATAGTAACTTATATTTCTAATGAAAATATTAATACAATTTACTTTTAGTGAAATATAAAATGGTGCCTTACAATAATTTTATTTTACTAAAGCACTGAACGGAAAAACAATATTGAATGAAAATCATTTATTATTGTTATGATTCAGTTGCACATAATTCAGAGAGAAAAATAATCTGACGCTCTTTTATTACCTTTGATTTGGGCTCCTTTTGAAATACAAAGCCTATTGTCTGGCTTTTTCTTCTACCATATTTTTTCACCTCTGTTTCAAGATTATATCCCTTCTAGCATGGATTCAGAAAAGGAACATATTTTCAATAGTCTTCCTTTCTCTGATCTTGCTTTTTAATCAAAAAGCAGTTTTCCCATTTTTTATGCAAGTAACTTTTTAATATCAAGGCAAATCATATGTCTTAGACACTGTGCACTCTGTATGAAACTTAGAACAGCCTTAAAATGAATCTGAGGATATGAACCAAAAATGAACAGCTAATTTAATTTGCTAAGTTCAAAACTGGAGCTGACTTTCTTTCCTTTATTAAAAATGAGAATGTCATCACCCTATATAGTTGGAGATCCATTAAATACATTTCTTTTATGTTTCTTTGTAATGTGTTCTGCATTGTTAAGTAAAGAGGAATAAATAAAAAATGACATTTACATATTTAAAATAAACACCAAGGTTAAGTCCCTGAATAGGTTCAGAATGTCATTTTAAATCTACAGCAAATGCTGACCCCTTAGTGATGATGACATCAGCTGAAGGATTCTGAAATTCCCTTTAATTTAGCAATGTGTTTTTGAGTAGGAATATTTGTGCTAATTAATTGTACTCGGTGATCTCACTAGCAAACATCATATTTGAAACGTAACAAAAAGGTCTTTATTGCAGTGAAGGGAAATATTTATTTAAAGAAATAACTGGTTGATTACTTCAGTACCATCATGTCATTTGCCTGTCTGCTTCTAAGTTGTCATAAGTTGTCTCCTTAACTCATGAGAAGAACTGTCAAAAAGATCTAGGACATCATGTATACTAGCTTTTATTTTATATGTATCATATACCTTCTACATGGTTGTATACCCTTTTAGCTTACAGTATTCCTTCACCCTGTGTTTATATCTATATCTACATGCATTCGCTTTCTACTAAGTGAAAACCCCAAGTAGAATCAAGGCCATATTAAGGCAGCTGCTGTTCAGACATAGAGGAAGACATGACTCTGCTTGAAGGATCTTAGCACGGTGGTGTAACAAGGGTGAGGGAGGCAGGGAAGGTGGGTTGGAGCAACTGCCATAGGCACTGATTGGGGAGACAGCGGGGTAACAAAAAGGTGGCTGCTGTTGGCAGCCACATGTTCATATTCACACTAGTGGCAGCAACCAGAAGTTGCAGCTTACACTTTGCCATGGGTACACAACTGCATCTCTACACTAGGGGTGTGGGAAGCAGGCAATATTCTATTTAGATTTGGATTCAGCCCGATTTTGGGGAAAGTGATTCCACTCACTGATTCAGATCACTGCCCTATTCAATTCAGCCAAATCTGAATTGAAGTTTCGATTCTGACTTGGAGAATCAGCGATTTGGCTATAGACATAGCTTTATATGGTTTTTTCTACATACCTTGAGGTACCAGGCACAGCTCATGAACTCTGAGCTGGTGGGGCAGATGGAGTGTCCCACAGGAGAACAGGAGGGTCCACTGCCGAGTGCACCGGGGGCACCCCTGCACCCCCCCCCATGGCTCAGCAATTGGCTGCAGGGGGACCCCAGGTGCCCCCCCAGACCCAGGAGGCACCAGTCACCAAGCTGGGGGGTGGGGAGGTCCCCCATTCGCTCCACCACTGAGCACGTGGGGGGCTCCCCTGAGCTCCCATGGGGCACTACATCTGCCCTACCATCTCAGTGTTCATGATCTGTGCCTGGTACCTTAAGGTATGTAGAAAAATATATAAAGCTGTGTCTGTGGTTGAATAGTCGAATCTCTGAATTGATTCGGAGGCTTCCGATTTGATTCAGAGAGATTAATGGATCTCCTGAATCGATTCAGATTTGGAGATTTGGCTACAGATTCAGGCCGAATCTCTTCCAAATCAAATCAGCAACCGAAGCATCGCACAGCTCTACTCTACACTACTGCCTTACCATTTATATTTTACAAATCTAGACTTAATTTATGGGTTGGATTGGATTTTTGTTACTGTTATTAGCAGTATTTTACAATATATTGTTAGGAAAAGCAAACTGCTGGTTTAACAGGGCTTGGTTACAAAAGCCCACAAGTAAGTAACAAGAAGGCTGACCTGGATAATGGCCTAGGAACAGGAAGATGTATGGTAAAATTTAATAAGGTAAGAACAAAAGTAGTGAAGTAATCTGCTAATCATTTTAAATGCCTATAAATTAATGCAGGAAGTATGGGGAAGAAGCAGAAAGAACTGGACACAGTGGAAACCAGTTTTTATTGAGAACTGCTGGTATAGTTCACAAGAATATGGGTATGGGTGGGTATAGCCTGTTTAAGAAGGATAGGCGTGGGAAAAAAGGAAGAGGTGCTGCTTCATACATTAAAAATACATGCATTTGTTTTGAGATCCAAAATGAAGTAGGAGATGGATCTATTGAGTGTTTCTTAGTTAAATTAAAAGATGGAGAACAGCAAGGCCTCTCTCATGGTAAATGTCAACTAGGAATACCAAATTATGCTATAGGTAGACAAGGTTGTTTGGGTAGATGTGATATCTTTTATCAGACCAACTAAATAGCTGGAAAAAAAAATTGTTCTTTACAAGCTTTCGAGCATAAACACCCTTTTTCAGGCTCTCCCTATGCCTGAAGAAGAGTGTTTGTGACTGAAAGCTTGCAAAGAACAATTTTAGACCAACATGACTACAACCAACAACCCTAAATTATGCTATATGTTCTTGCCCCTTTTCTGCATGATCAGATGCACTCAGTGGAACATGAGATTTGTTCTTATTCTTCAGAAGAATGTTTTGTGGAAGACTCAGCAGAGTAGCAAAGGTGATCATTTTTTGTAGAGAAGCAGCACAAAAAGGTAGCTTTGACTATAAGCTAAAAAAGTGCTTTTTTCCCTAGTGTAACTTGAAATATGTCAAGCAAAGAGTCAACAATGGTTCTTTGCCCTTGTTGTAGTCTTTTGTTTGATCCCTAAAGCAGCTCCAAGATCTCAGGAAACAGAAATGTGGTTTAGAGCTATCTTTGCCTCCCCTGAGGGTCATTCTTATCGCCTAAACAGTTTGTTTGCAATATTAACTTTTTGTATGACTAGGTCATTGGCTACTTATAAATAAAAAGGATACATTTCTCACTGCTGTTAAGTACAATTTAAAAACAAAACAAAACTGATTACTTGTTATTTGCAGAGCATCTACATTAAACTAATCTACTGTTTTTTACTTTTAAAAATCAAGTTTTTTGAGTAATGTACAAAGATCAGTGCCATAAGCTTCAGGTTCTTCTGCTCTCAAAAGCAGATTTTTCATTTTTATTCTTACGTACAGTAAAAGCTGTCTTAGTAACTGGCGCACTCCGCTAACCGGATGTGGGGGAAGGGGGGAAACTTGCACGCAGCGGTAGCAGCTGCCACCCACCACCGTGCAGTGCCACTGCTCCACATGTGCCTGCCACCACCCTCTGCTCCGCATCCAGCCAAAAATCCCTTCCTCAGATACCCAGCATGTTTAGATTACCATCACCCCCCATTCCCCACTTGTGCGGGATAACAGAGCTTTTACTGTATTGTGATACTGTTTGAGGGCCTAAACAAGATCGGAGACCCACAATGCTAGAAGTATTTAGAGTAAATAGGATAGAAGGAGTTATAATGTAATGGAAACAAATTTATTTTTGAGCCTAAACCCTAAAATATCTTACGATAGATTGGTCCACTTTTAATTTTCCTCCCATTAAAATTATACTGCTCAAAATATTTTCCTTTTACTGAGAGAGTCTTTTGTTTTTATTCTACCACTGTATTCAGGGAGATGCAGACTGGTTTATATATGAAGAAACAAGGACAGCAGCAATTCTTGGTGCTGACTGCTAGCCTTATGTTTAAAAATAGTAAATAACAATGTGTCAGTATGAATGACTTTTCAAATACCTTGCTATTTCATTTACTGAAATTTCTAGAGTATGTCTGTTTTAATATTTTGGGGGAGTTGGCTTCTGGTACCTTTTTTAGCCACATGGAAATTACCTCTTGGGGTATGTATAGACAGACATTCAGGGAGGTTAGATAAAATCAAAAATGGCCACCCGATTGAAGGAAGGTTGGGATGGGGTGGAGTTTGAGGAGATTGGAGGGGCAAGTGGGGTCCATGAGGGAGGGTGGGGGAAATTCAGGGGGGGAGCCAGTGTAGTTTCCTCGGGGGTGGGGGGCTTGGGGAATCAGAGCGGTGAGTGGGGTCTGTGAAATGGTTGGTGGGTTCCAGGAGGGCTTGGCAGAATCAGTGGACCTTGGGATGGAAGTGTTTTCTCCCTCAGGACCAGGGGTTATTTTTGGCTCGGAATGACTTCTGCAAAGCGGTCTGAGTTAGTGTTACCCCAGACCAAACAGAAGTTAGTTCACTGTTGGCTCCAGGGCGGAAGGGAATCTAGCTGTTGGCTGGGAGCCTGCAGCCAGGTTCCCATAGCAACAGCCAGACTCTCTGCCGGTGTTCACTGTTTGCAGTATGGACGGGAGGGGGAAAGGTAGTGGAGGGAGCTCATTCTTGGGGCTCCCCAGCTGGTGCTGGAGGGTGGGGTGGTGAATTGGAGCCCCCTACCTCAGGAGGGGGGCTCCAATTCACCTATCCCACCCTCCAGGGAGGGCTGAAAAACCTCCAGACTGCTCCTTTTCCCTCCTCCCATTCTGAAAACGGCAATAAGCTGGGAGCTCTGCAGACACAAGTTACAAGAGATGTTACATTTTGAAATGCCTTTATCTGATACTTCATGCAATGAGGGGTCAGATTTTCACCTGACTGGCCATTTTTTAAGCTGTCTGCAGCTATGCACATGTGTTTGATTACAGCTATAAACTGCTTTCTGTGGGCATATTGGGTGAAAATTTTCACTTCTGTCTGAACCTCATGTTAGATTGGGCAGCCATTTTTCATGCTATCTAACCTCCCCGTAACCTCTCCAAACATCTGTATGTACCCTTAGGATTTGGAAATCTGAGTTTGTGACAAATTTTATCTAAAAAAAAAATCTTTCAATATTTCTTTTTAATATACAAATGTTTGTAGGTAGTTTTGTTTTTTTATGTCTAGCCCTCCTTAAGATCGGGTGGATTGTGTAACATGGAAAACTTAAAATTGGCAAGCAGAAGGGGGAACAGAAAAACAGGTCTTGTCTTCAAAACTTCCAAGCCATCAAAATGAAAGAAAGAAATAAGGCCTTTGCTACGCATTACATATATTATGAAGTTAACTGGTAAATTAAAAAATAAATTTAGCCCCACACATGTGCAAAGACTGGCCACAAATGCAAAGCTGATATCACACAATTAACTAGCTAATTGCACAATAAATTCTCCTAGTGCTTTCGGGGGGAGATTTTTAAAAGTGATCTGCCATCTCCAAAACTGTCATTGTATAGTTTTCTTTGATTTTTTTCTAACTAAGCACCAGATTGGCAGTTCAGCAGGGAGTCCCTTTTGGGCCTTTGGAGAAAACAGACATAGCTTATTCAAAAACTCCACAAATAGAATTTCTACAAATGTTGCCGTCAAACTCAATTTATATTTGAGAGCCCAAAGAGGCATTTAATCAGATTACGTGAGGGAAAACACAGATCTAGCAAAATGGACTAGATCTAGAAATGTAACATTTTGTTCTTCTGTAAGAGGTCTTTGAGGCTAGTCCCTACTTAAAGTGCAAAAAAAAAAAATTAATCAAAGCATTCCATAAGCTGAAGTTACTACTCAGATGGAATTGTGTTTGCCTTTTTGCATCTAGATGGCAGTTTTCTAGGCACTTGAGTAGTGGTTTTGGCATGTATGCACAGGCAGCAATTCCGTTTCCCCTGCAGTGTGGATATGTAAGCATACATGCATGGACTGAGCACATGTATTAGCTGGGCAGACTATGGCTATGTATGTGTGACCATTCTGGATATATACCTGTATGCAAGTCACTCAGCTGGCCAGAAACCCTTGACTAGTGGGTGTTAGATTTCAAAGAAGCTGCATGCTGTGTTTTAATCCCAGTAGCTGAGTGGTTAGGGCACTCATGCAGGAAGCCAGAGACTTGGGTTCTGTGTTCCCCCGCCATCTCTTTGATTTCACTGCAGAGTGGTCTAACCACAGGTTGGGTACAATCCAGACCTCATTTTGAATCTGGCCTGGAGATTCAAGTGAGGGAGATATGTGGGGCCAGGAGGACAAAAGTAAACTGAAGGGTATGTAAGTGAGATGGCTGTTGTGTTAGAAGACAGCAGTCTTGGGTTTTAGCCTGGGCCTTTGCCCCTGATGGGGCACACATTCCTCTACCACTTTCCATCTGTTTTATCCAATGACTACAAAATACAAGGGGCAGTTTCAAATGAGCATTGGAGAGAGCTCTGTATAATGCTTGTGATTAGAGCACTGTGCTAGGAAGTTAGTGATGCAGCTTCAGAACCTCTCTGAGGGGGGCCTAGAACCTGTGGGCGCCTACACATGTTCAGTGTATAATGACAGTGCATTGGAGCAGACTCGATTAATCAAGCCTGCTGGAGCATGGTATTTACCATGCTCCAGCAGACTCCAGCATCATGTGTATCAGCATTGATTGCCACTGCCATTTTTTAGCGTGGGTATGCTGATGGATGTGACGCTCTGGGCACTTCAACTAGAACAGCTCTTTGACTAGAACAGCCCCCACCCCCACTCCTGGAAGACGTGCATAAACACCCTGTGTCTCTGGCTTCCTGGGAGAGTCCCCTAAACACTTGACCATTGGGACCAAAATAAAAGCAGGCTTTTCTCTCCTGCCGTTCTTCCAGAATGGGCATACATACCTGACCAGGGTGTAGCCCCACTGTGAATGCTCAGTCTAGCTGTGAATACTTACACACCCACAGCATAAAGGTAGGGCTGAAAGTGGCCATTTAGGATGCAGATGAAAGTGCAGTTCCCTGCTGTAACTGAGAATGCTTTGCAGAAAGTGTTCCTGAGTTACCTCAATCCTCCAGACCAAAGAGAAATTCACTGGGACCCTGCAGCCAGTTTCCGCTAGCAATAGCCCCTCCTCTCTCCCACCCAGTCCCTGTTTCAGAATGGGAGGGGGGAAAGAGAGCAGTGAGAGCTCGTTCTAGGGGTTCCCCAGCCAGTGCTGGAGGGTGAAGTGGGAGAATTGGAGCCCCCCCACCTCAGGGGAGAGAGAGGGGAAGGGACTCCAATATACCCACCCCACCCCAATCCACCCCACCCTCTAGTGGGGACTGAAAACAGTGACAGACTGGCAGGCAGGACAAACACAAGTTACAGAAGATGCTCTGTGTTGAAACATCTTCATCTGATCCCTCATGCTATGGGGATTCAGATTTCACCTGACTGGCCATTTTTTAACCTGTCTGCAGCCATGTACTTGTGTTTGGGCACAGTTATAAACTGTTTTCTGTGGCCAGATTGAGTGAAAATTGTCACTTCTGCCTGTGCCCTTAGGCACAAAAAGGACAAAGGAACTACACCTTTTGTTTGCAGATCTTGCATACCAACCAAAATGGCTGTGAAATGCTCAGGATTAATTCTTCTGGTGTCACAGACCTGGATTTATATTTATTTCCTCACGCTGTTAAAAAAACTGCTTAAACTCCTTCTTAGTCTCATAGTAGATAGGATGAGTTCCTAATTATCTACAGAATACCTCTCTTTAAACCCCATAATTCCTATTAGCGTACCAAATGTTGACTGCTACACAACAACTACTCATGCATACATAGCACTGGTTTAGGCTGCAAAGTTTTCTGCCAGCACAGACCTGCATGCTTCCTTTCGCAATTGAGAGTCCTGCCAACTAAATCTTGAACTTCTGCCAGTCAAGTTAAACCACCTCCACAAGCAGCACATATCCTCTACGGGCACTCTTCCAAGAGAACATTGACTGTGTGGGTACCTGCACTGGTATAAGCAGTTCTCCGTCAACAATTCCACAGTGCCATTGTCCCTGTGGCAATGACTGCTCTGATCAAATTTAACTCTGCTGTCCAGGCGTCACAGTGACTGGAAGTCTATTTTCCTTCCCTTTAGCATCACTAGCATGTTTTTCAATAACTTCTCCTTCAGGTGGTCCATTTCAGCAAGCCCACTTTTATGGGGACAGCTCCGTGCCAAGCAGCTGCTGAAGCTCCAAATAAACCCTGTGCTACCGCCTGGTCCAGGAAAAGGTCCTAGATATACTTGGCCTGTGGGTTAAGAAGTAGTGCAGGCACGCTTGCAGGATTCTCAGAGGAACAGAGAGATTTAATTGGACATTGCAGTAGAGAAGCAAAAGGTGGGATATGGCAGCCAGCGCCAGGTGAAGGGGAAGGAAGTGTGGCAATCTTACCAGAAGGTACAGGATGCTGACTCTTAGAACTGCTGCTATGTAGAAATTGATTCCAGACTGAACAGGGAGTCAATTACTAATCCATGAGTGACTGTCACAATATTCAGAAAAGGGTACCTCATAACAGAATAGTGACAAATGTTCATAAGGGAGTAAATTGTGGAACCCACAGGCACCTTCAGGTTGTTTTCAGACCCAGCGGAATGGATCTCTATCTCACTGAGAGAGAATGCACTGAAATACAAAGACAGGACTCAGGTGAGTATAATTTAGGCCCCATTGATCCTCACTTTTTCTTAAATATTTTTTGTGATTCCTGACCATTCCTGACAATTTCCCCCCTTTTCCTTCCATTCCACATAAAAGACAACCAACTGGGCTGGGCAGGGAACAAACTGCTTGATTCAAAGCAGAATTCCTTTGTTTTGAAAGCACATGCTAACAGTAACAGGTAAAAATAACAATACTTTCAAAAAGCATTTCCACACGCACATTTCATCAGATGGCTGTGATGCATTCAAGCTGAAATCCTTTGAAGACAAAAAAGAAATGTAGTAAAATAAAAAATAATACATTTCAAAACTTAAAATGAAATACATGCAAACCAGTACCTGAGCATTCAAATTAAGTGCATCAAAAATATTGCTCACAAGCTTTCCAGAACTATGCTTTCCGTAGTTCAGACTATGATTTTGCAGCAATACTGTTGGAAACTGAATAGAGGTTTTAGACCCTAACACAATATTGTTCAAATCCAAAGGTCCGAGTACAAAACGAGTTGTCTGCCTGCTGTGCTAAGGTTAAGGAAAGGGATAGAAAATGCTGGCTCGGGCTTGTTGCTGGCTCACAGAGCTTTTTTTTTGCAATAATGATTCTTCTCTGCTTTCACAGCTGCTGGTTTACTTTGGTTCAGATACCATTTTTCCTGCTCTCTGGCACAGTTTTGCTGAATTTTTCAACCGAATATTGTTGGGATTTTTTCTTTGTCCACACATTTCTAGGAAGAACAACTTGTTTCTCCCACTACTTTAAGATCCCCTTCCCCCACACTCTAAAGTTAGCTTAGTGTGTAAAATTGTCACGAAAAAGCTGGTAGCATTGAGGCCCTGGCAACCTGAAACCACCAGAAGCAGCTGCCCTCTTTTGGCTCTAAGTATATCAAGGAACTAGTCCCAGCAAACAATGAAAACAACTTGTGTTTGTTATTTATTATTACACTTTAAAACTCTGTTTTATGAAAACTGTGATTTATTTTATTTGTCTTTATATACAGGGATGTAAACATCCCAAATCAGTAAAACATCATTGGGTTCAGAAACCTTCACGACAATTCATTATCTGGACACACACTGTATATTCCTTTATTCCTAACCAGGGAAGTCTCTTGACCCTCCTTTGACCATTGAACATTTAACACAAATAAAACATCCTTGGTGATCCATAAATGCTTATATAATTATGGAAAATTACCTGTTTCTGTTTGTTTATAGTATAAAGTCCTAACTCTCCCCTATAAAGATGAGAATTTGTGAATTTGTTGAGGGTATTATGATTCTGTAGTATACAGAGTAGAAGTAAGTAGCTGCATGGGACTGCTGAGGTGCTCTAGCTGTTTGCTGTGACTTTTAATTCAAAGGGCATTGCTTTTCCATCAGCTGAACATAACTGCTGATCAGCTGAGTAGAGAAGGAGTACCCTTTGAAATAGGAGCTGCGGCAGTGAGCTGAGTGGCTCATTCTTAATTCAGCAACTGGATATGAATGATCTGGGTTTTACTGTACTTTGAAGCAATTGTGTGCAGTAAAACACACATAATAGTCTTGTGCACCTTGAGGTTCACAATCACCACTGTAGAGTTTTTCAGTGAACTGGTTGCTCCCTGATCAATGGCAACCTGGTGATGCAGGCTTTCAGAACCCGGTCATCTTCTGCTTCAAAGCAGCTTTCTTTTTTGCATCTCTGTGCTGGATGAGCTCAGCACACAACTCCAGGAATGTAGCCTTTCACATTCAAAAGTTCTGCAGCTACTGCTGATCATCCCAGATTTGCGTCACAATCTGACCCTCCCACGAAGCACTTATTTCATAGGTCTGGAACTGCTGCTCCAGTGTGTGAAGCTGGTCAGTGAACGCCTGCAGCATTTACTGACTTGCATGCACTATCCACATCATCCACTCCTCCCGTCTTCCTATTTTCATCACTGCTCAGTGAGCCACTGTGGTAGCTGTAGTTTTACAAATACAAAAGAGTTACTCTTTAAAATAGCAAATACCATCCTATTGATTTGTTCAACAACTATACATCTGGCAGTAAGACTGCATGGCAGAGGGCACATCTACATGTGGTATTAATGCCATGCAATAAGCTCTGACACAGTTTGCACTGGAGTTTATAGCTCCCAGATGCAGTGTTTACACATGCACCTGAGACTCCAGCATGTTGACCCAGAGAGGCATAGCCCCAGCTAGCTCCCTGAGAGGAGCACTAGTATCCCACTATACATCTCAAAAATTTCTAGAAGACAATGTGCCAGACAGCAGTGAAGTGGTAGTGACTGTATAACCACTGTAGTTAAGGTGACTACATTAATGCATTTAAATATTATTATTATTTGTGTATATATATTATGTTATTGTTATTAATAATGCATTTAATTATCATTATTATTATGTTTATTATTTTCTCTCATGTCTTCTGCATTTATTGACTTATAAAATGGTAGTGCCTAGAGTCCCTTGACAGGTTCCAGGGAATCATTGCCAAATGGTCCATAAATACATAGGAGAAAAAAGCCCTCCATGAGTCAGGCATATTCATGAGTTAAAATATATTTAAATACATGAATACAGATTCATCTGTGCAAATGAATAAGGAACAGATAGGTTCTTATCTGTCACAGTTGTGTCAACCTCACCTTTTTTTGCAGTAGGACACTTGGATGTGGCAACCTTGTAATCATTCCCATGACTGTTTTCATGAAGACTTCTGAAACATCAAACATTTGGCAAAGCTGCATGTACTGAGATGGGTTTGGCCTTCAGTTACTTTATTTGGAGAAGAGGCAGTGAAAGAAGAGGTGGATGCTCATTCTTCTGATGCTGGGACAGGAATAGTGTGTAAGGACTTGAAAAAACTGAAAGAGAGAGGGGAGCACAAATATGAAGAACAACTGGAATGGCAGGAGGAAGCAGGGTTGGACAAAGGGAACCAGCTGTGAGGAGCATAGTAGTTGGGTGGCAGGGGCTGGGGAAGAAAATTACATTTTTTTTCTAGAGAGACGTACTTGAGCCTCCCTATCTAGAAGTCACTTGCACCTGTGAGAAACATCAGTCAGCAAGGACCTCAAACCTTCATAGCTGTGCCAGAGCACAGTATATGAGTTAGGAAGCAGAGGATTTGAATGTAATAGGGCTCTGTCCTTGTCCCTTGTAAGATGGCTCCTGGCACTGACAGCTTTTTACCTCAACATCACCGGTCTGAATTCACACTAGGGGGTATGCTGTATTCTCTGTATTTACAGCAGCACAGGAAAATCAGTGGAGTTGCTGTAGAGGAAGTGAGAACAGACCTGGCCACTGACTTAAACTAACCAAAGTCATTATTTGCAGGTATATAAAAAGAAAAAGTGGTCTCAGTCCATTTCCGTCTTCCTAGGAACCTTCCTTCTTGTCCCAGCTGGCAAGAGTAATGAAGGTTATAAGAGTTCATGTTTGTAAGCTTCACCCTGCCCCAACTCCTCCCCACAGCTGTTGGCATTCCCAAGGGAGCGAAGGATTTGATGAACAAGGAGAAAGGATATTCCTCTCACCTCTAAAGGATGTTTAGAAGGAGAATGAGGCACATGAATTGGTTAGTTCTATACTCCCTGCCTGTGTGGAGGCTTAATCTGGATTGGTGCTTTAGACAAGTAGCTGCATTAAACTAATAGGACATTAAAAAATGATCCACTGAGATATACAAAATTAAGAAGTAGAGTGGTCTAAGCAGTATCATAGCCATTGAAGTAAGTAACAGGAGAAATTAGAGTAAGTTCTTATGCAGTCATAGCACCAAAGGGCCTCTGAATCAAGGCACACAATAAAAGATATACAGTAGTTTGTGTGGGATTGTTCCCAAAAATATAATATGCGCTATGTGCTAAAAGAAATTTATCATCCAATGTGTCTGGTGAGCTGAGAAGGTATCTTAAGGTTAAAAACTGGCAATAATAAAGGAGGAGTTAAAAAAAATGCAAGACACCTCAGTTTAGAAGTAACTAAGAAGTACTGGAAGCCTGCAAAAGATCTGGAGGTTGTTTGTTGGATTTTAAATGTGGTGTGGACCCAGGATGCTTGAGACCTGTGCAATTATGCAGCAATGTGGAAATCATTACAATACAATTCATTAAAATGTAAAATGGCAGAGGCTAACAAAGTTATACTTAAGTGTAAGCCCTGTTTTCCAGGGTTTAAAAAATATTTTTTGCACTTTTCAGAAATAGAAGTGTAAAATAGTAAACTAGAATGACATGAGAGGAAAAGAGACATCACAGAGAAGCGGTCTAAAAGAAACCTGTAAAAGTCATCTAGTCTAACACTGTGCCTGATAATTATAGGAATATAGTGAATATTAGGAGCATTGTAATAGATAGGAGGGACCAGAAATGGAAAATATGCTTCAGGGAAAGAAGGTATATCACACAATTCACTTCATCTCGTTTCATGGCTATTTTTGAAGGACTTTTTTATCCTTTGTTCTACCCTGTTGCTGGTTGCTGCTAATTTTCAGTATCAGTGGTGATCAAAAATGATAAATTTGCTGGTGGCAAAAGGGGAAATAACAGGGAAGTTGCTCCATTAATCCACTGGGTGCTGACTGTGTCAATGCAGTGACTCTCACAGCTATGGCAAGAAGCCCTGTGGTTGGGAAGACCCACCTTCCAAGGCCATATCTGGCCTGCAGGCTCTTGTTTGATAGACTATAAAATAATAAAGGAGGTTCGTTCTTTTTCGGTCATACAGTTGAAAATAATTTCATTGGTACCAGGAGATAATTGTAGGATTTTTCAGTAAATAATCCATGTTCACTGTGAAACCCAGCAGTATCCCTAAAATGTTCAATGACGGTGTGAATCCAGTGATTTAAATTAAAAAATTTGCTCTCTCTAGGCACTTATGGCAGATAAGAAATATATTACCTTCTCCTCCTAATCCCCATTAAGTATCAAATATATTTTAAAACAATTTAAGGTGAAGTGGAGAACTTTGGAAGATTGGCTTAGTGTGATTTTTTTTTTTTTACTAGAGGTAAGTGATCTGGAAGGTAGTGAGTAGTTAGGTGGCCAAATTTTCAAATGACACAAAATTAGTCAAAGTGGTAAAGACCAAGACCCACTGCGAGGAACTACAGAAGGATATGGCACTATTGAGCAAATGGGCAACTAAATGACAGATTAAATTCAGTATAGATAAGTATAAAGTGATGTATGTGGACAAAAAATAACCCAGATTATACCTATACTATAATTGGCTCTACAATAGCTGTTACCATACAGAAAAGTGTTCTGGGAGTCATCGTGGACAGTTTGCTAGAAATATCAGCTCAGTGCTCAGCAGCTGTCAAAAAGGCAAACAAAATGCTAGGAATTATTAAAAAAAGGAATTGTAAACAAAACAGAAAATATCCTTTATAAATTCATGGTGCATTCACACCTTGAATCCTAAAGTCCAGCGTTGTCCCCGCACCTCAAAAAGAATATAGAAAAACTAGAGAAGGCTTGGAGAAAAGCATAAAAAATAATTAGTGTTATGGAGAGGCATCCATATGGGGAGAGACTAAAGAAGCTAGTTCTATTCAGTTTACAAAAGAGATGCTTGAAGAGGGACATGATAAAGGCTTACAAAATACTGAACGGTGAAGGGAAAGTAGGGAATTATCACTTACTATCTCTCACAATACAAGAATTAGGGGTCATAAAATGAAACTAGTAGATAGTAAATTTAATAAAAGGAAGTTTTTTTTCATACAGCATATAATTAACATGTGAAACTTATTGCCACAAGATATTGTGAAAGATGACACTTTAACTAGGTTCAAAAAGGGATTGGACACATTTTTGGAAGAAAGATACATCCGTACCTATTGGGCATGGAAGTTAGGGGTACAGGCTCTGAGTCAGAACTTCTTAGACCCTAAATACTGGACTCTACAAATGGGACAGGAACAGGAAAAAAACCATGTTCACTCTTCCTTTCACTCTCAGCCACTGTGTGACGCAGAATACTTGGCAAGATGAGCCCGTGGCCTGATCCAGTGAATGGCAAGTCTTATGTTCTAATTAGAAGGTTAGAATCTTAGCTTTCATTGTAAAAAGTACATTTCTATCCCTTGTGTTTGCGGAAAAATCTTGCAGATGTGATCTGAGTATGACACCTTACATTTACAAAATGGAAGGCCAACCTTTCCTTCTCCCTGAACTTGTATTTAAAAATTATGTTTTGATAAAGTCCAGATCATGATTTCTTGAGCATGTCTTAGTATCGCCGATTGCTTGGAGTTGGCAATACTGGTAATATATAACTGTATTGTGTTGGTTAGCCATTTTTCTTCAACATACCTAACATAGTTCTCATGTCTACACTGTCTGAGGACAGTGCTAGGTAGCACCGCAGTGATGCACATCATTTTTGTGGTACTGCATCTCAAAACAGATGGAAGAGAGTCACCTTAGTACAGTTCACATGGCACAGTAGGTTTATTGGTGCATGCCCAAACTGCAGCTATCGCAAATTATATCCATTTGGAGTTCAGCTGTGTGCAACAGGCATGCTGCGCTTCAATGCGGCACTATTTACTGTGAGACTTTGATAGTGTGTGCCCTAAGATATACATTTCTCCTCATAAACTGTAAACCCACCAATTGGAGAGTTTCTAAGACCTTTTCAGCAATGAAAAAATCAGAAAGACATTTTAAAATCACTTTAAAAGATGGAAAAGGTTGTCATCAAATAGATTACATGAAAGTGACTGAGCTGCATGCAGAGATCCTGAAGGTGCCTCTAATGCTGCTGACAGATGTACCCTGGCCACGCTCTAACTCACGGCCCTGTATACAAAGTGCCATGAGTTAGAGCCTGACCCAACAGATGTTTGCCTCTTGGATTGGGGCGGGATGGGGAGGCTGGAGCCTGCCTGCACCAGCCCTGGCCAGCAGGCAGGGGCACTCCAGAAGCTTTAGAGGAGGCTTTTGAACCATGCCCCCAGCTTTTCTTGTGGTACTCTGGCCCTTTATATAACATAAAGGGGCTGCAGCAAGGTGAGATTTATGTGTTTGTTTAGAGCTGAGATGAATTATCTTGTCTGACTGCTAGGGAGAGTCAGCACAAAATAACTTAATTTGCAGAATTTTAAGCACTTGATATCAGAATAAATTGATGGAAGAGTTCTGTGGAGTCCAGTAGCCTGAACTTCACTGCTCTATGTTGTAACTAAATAACAGGAGTTAAGGATTTCACATAGATATTAAAGAGATTATTTTATAGTTAAAAGTTAAGCATCTAAAACATGTTTTTTTATTTTTGAATAAATGAATTAAAAGATATTTGAACATGTAAATTATCTTACATAAAGTTTCTAACAGAGTACTGAACAATGTTATATAACACTGTTCTTATTTGTCAAAAGTGTCATATAACATTACATTGTTAGGTCATTTAAAAATACGTGGTTATTTTGATGTCCAGACGTAAGGAAAGATAGATGTCAGATTAAAATAACATGCTTTTAGATGTATTAAATTGCAGGAAATATTTTCTAGCTCAAGTTGGGTTTCCTATATGGCATTTAGAACTCTGTAAAAATATTTTGTGAAGAACTGCAAGTTTAATCCTCTTGATCTCCATTGAAATCAATTGACCTCAATTTGAGAACTAAAATATTGTCATTTTAAATCCTATTTACCATGTTGTAATATCTGAAAGTGTATTTGAGTGTGTGAAATATGTAAAGATTTAGGATGCTACCATGTTTTTTTTGGCCATGATTATAGAATAAGTGAAACTCTGATTGGTTTATGTAGGTCTTCTTAAACAAAGAGTAGATCAAACCATTTATGCCACTTCCTTTGCAGCCTTTTGGCCTTTTGTTTTTTTTAATTTACTGAAAGAAACGATGGGCAGTTTTCAGACCCTCAACCCTAGCTAGTAAATGGCATAATAGTTAAAACACTATCCTAGTAATTAGGATACACAGCCTAAAGGGGTTTGAACCCACACATAATAATTGAAACTGAACAGTTAGGAAAGTATAACTTGGAAGCAGTCATTTTGGGCTGCTACATGTGTTAATATTACTAGCTACTGACCTGCTTAGTACTATCAAAACTGATCACTTTGCATATTGCAGAAGCAGAACTTGCTGGTGTCTAGGGAACTTCAAGGTCACACAATGCAGCATCCGTGGAGTGTAGATTCCTTCAGAGTTAGGTTGCAGCTGAGCAAAGGTTTTTTAGATTACAGTTTTGGGCTCAAGTCTTTGAATTTTGCCTAAGTTCCACTGAAGATGCCTAACTTGTTTTTTCATCTTGCCCTAAAAATATAATTTATTGGCATTAAAGTTTACTTCTGAACACTTTCCACAGTCACTGGTAATGATAGGGTGAGAAAACCAGCTACTAAGGTCATGTAAGGAAATAGCATTTTGGCATAAGTCAAGACCTTCTGTCACTGTAGCAGAGAACAGTGTTTTAATATATTTTTATAGAGAGGGCAGGCCCTCAGCCACATCTCCTAGTCCCTTCTAGGCACTTGACACCACCATGACATGCATAAATATACTGATACTCAAGACTACAGCCTTTTCTGTTGTTCTGTTAATGGAAAGAGTGTTTTGAGGGCCACCTCCAATACCAGTACATTTTGTAAGCATGTAATGTATGCCTTACTGAAAATTACAACCTTTGAATGCCTAAATTGACCCAGTACTCTTTCTACCACAATGTGTATGGGCCAGATTCAGTTTGAATGCAGCTATATAGAGATGGATGAGCTGAGATCAAGTAGGAAAACTCGAGTATGAAGAAGGAATATGATAATTGTTGATGCACAATGTATATATTATCTGTTATCATCAGAAACTGTACAGACTTCAGAGAGTTAATTTAAAATACACAGTAGCCATAAATATATGTTTAACATTGTATCCAACACAAAAACTCTCAGAGCAGAAGGTTTCCCACTGAAATCAGTATGTGTTTGGCATGGAAAGGTTCTTTATCACGATCTGCTCAAAATAAGTAGCAGCACTTGTGAAATGAAGTGTTTATTATTAAATATATAATAAAATTATTTTAAAATGCCCCTTTAAATATCACTTTTTAAATGAGACTGGAGAATTCTAAAAATACATACATGAAGGTTTCCTTTTATAAGGCCCTGATGGTTCTTTTTGCTATTAATTCTTCTACACTTTCTCCCAGTGTTCTAGCCCTGTACTCATTAGTCCCCTACCTGCTTTTTTCCAGTGCCAGTTTTACTGTCTCACACCATACTCAATGCCTTAGTCCTCCTCCTTCTGTCTTAGGCTGGCTGAGCTGCATTTTTCCATGTACTGAATATATTAATTAATTTTCTCATATTGTGGATTAATATATGAAAACATCAAATGCTCACATGTGCATTATGTAATTATGTCTATATATTAACAATGGATAACATAGCATAAAAGATGCATATTATATCTATGGGCTCTGTCATCCATGGTAAATTCATGGAGGCCAAAGCCATCAACCAAAAGATCTTACTCAGTTTGCAGCAATCAGGTTTGTCTATAGCTTGTTTTCTCCTTTTGCCTCCTTTTTCACTCTCTTTCTACTCTTCCAGAAGGAGGAATGCATAAGATGACCATATGGGACAATGTGAAATCCGGGACAATGTGAAATCCGGGACACTGCTCCTTCTCTCCTCCTGCTGCTGCAGGTGGAGGCAGGGGCAAGGTGGTATGGTGCAGCTCTGGTGTTACTATTCGGGCAGCTAAGGAGGTCAGTGGCCCGTTAATGACCCATAGTTCTTTACTTCGCAGGTGCTGACAATTATCCCCTTTTTAATGGTCATTCCACTGATAAAGCTAACCTATTTTAGGGCAATTTTGCTGTCTGCTATTGCTTCCTATTTCACAGCTCATGTGGGCCCACCTCCCTGCCCTGTGCTCAGCACCTGGGATGCTTGTTTTAATTTTCACCCACCAGACAGCTGGAAGCAGCCTCCAAAATCCAGGACTGTCCCTGCCAAATTGGGATATATGGTCACCCTAAATATGCTACAAGGGTCCAGCTAACAATGGTGGGTAATGCATGCTAGTATGTGAGTTAGCACCACTATGTATTTGCAGCATGTTTATAGAACACATAGGAGCCTGAGGCTACTCCATGACGGGATGACCACCACAGTCCTCTGCAGTGGATCAGAGACAGACCAATTTACCATCCATACTGGTGTCAAGCAGGTGTCCGTCATCGCCCCAACACTTTTTTCCATCTATCTTGCTGTGACTTTGATTCTGTTCCATGACTGCCTTCCTCCCAGAATTGGAGTTGACTATTGAATGGACAGTCAGCTTTTCAACTTGCGGTGCCTTCACAGCAAAACAAAAGTTACTAAGACTGACTTTCAATACACTGAGGACTGTGTTACCCTCACACACACTGAGACCAATCTGCAGTCCACCCTTTACCTTTTCTCAGGTGCCTATCACAGCCTGGGACTGTCCGTTAACATTGGGAAAACCAAGGTACCCCATTAAACTGCCTCAGCACAAGCTGTTCCTCTCCCCCCACAAATTACCATTGGTGGAGAAAACGTTGAGCATTTCCCAGACCTTGGCAGTCAACTCTCCCAGTCAGTCGTTCTTGATGTAGAAATTGAACATAGAATTTGCTGTGCTAGTGTATCCTTTGGAAAGTTGCTTCGCCGTGTCTTTGCTGATTGAGATCTGCAGATGGAAACTAAGATCCTGGTCTACAATGCAGTGGTTATCCCCATGCTCCTCTGCGGGTGTGAGACATGGGTGACGCATCAAAGCCATCTTAAGCTCCTGGAATGGTTCCATCAGCGTTGCCTCAGGAAGATCCTTTGCATTAGATGGGAAGATCATGGCACCAATGTCAGCATCCTCTCTGCAGCTAATGTAACCAGCATTGAGGCAAAGATCATGAAATATCAACTCTGCTGGGTTGGCCACTGTGTGTGGAAGGCTGATACTTGTCTCCCGAAGCACATCCTCTTCTCGCTACTTAACCATGGTAAGAGGTCCAGCAGAGGAGGCTCTACAAGGACACCCTGAAAGTATACCTTAAGAAGGGTGGGATCAACCCTACAAATTGGGAAGTGCCAGATGGTAACAGATCTCATTGTCGGTGTACCATGCATCAAGCCACAGAGGAGGAAGGAAAGCCCACAACGTTCTGGCCAACAGCTGTGC
>NW_017728911.1:13012708-13018950 GCF_001723895.1 Crocodylus porosus | reverse complement strand
TCATATCTGTGGAAAAACTTGCAGAGATCCTTAAAAACTTACCAGTAATCTCTGCCCCGCCCCAACACCATCCTCGTATCGAGGGATAGCAGATACATAGAACACATACTAGAAACAGTAAGCAGTTTAGCAGCCCTTTTCCCATTATCCTCTGAGCATATATTAACCATCTGCTTTTTTATCATTATGGTAGACAGGCATTGACAGTGCTCTTGTCTTCCCTGCTTTAACTTATTTCATATTGTAGGACAAACCTGTCCAACTTTTAAGTGGTTGAGAGTTGCATGTCCCATAGACAACACCAGCATGAGGCATAGGCTCCTGGGCTGCGCACCATGTGGATGTCCCTGTGCTGCACTGTGTGTGTGGGCCCCCCTCTGTTGTACCATGTGCACAGCGTAGGCACTCTAGGCCATAGGTTCTCACAGCACCATGGGCTGTGCTGCGTTGCACTGGCTCACCTTTGGAAGCAGAGGCGAAATGGAAGCTAAAGGAAGGAAGACAGCTACTGCAGCTGGAGCGATTTAGGAAGTGGTATTTGGATAAGAGCCTAGGGGCCACAAGTAGTAGCTGCAGGCTGCCAGTTGGATATCTTCATTTTAGGTTGTTCTTGGTGTACTTGTGGTTTGAGTGGTGATTTTGGGGAACCTTTGGGTAAATAGTTGCCTGTGACTGCAGAAGGCTGAATTTGAGCATCCAGGAGGCCCCTTCCAGACCTATGTTCCTAAGTTTTTAATCAAATAGTCTGTGAAAAGATATGTCCTCTTAATAGCTTTGAATATCTCCAAATTTTCTGAATGGCCCCTTGTTTTGGTTTTAAGAAGCAGGGAGAATAGTACCTTCTGTGTACCATTTGTTATTTTATATATGGTGCCCCCATCTTATTTGTCTTTTTTTTTTAAGGATGTGTGGGTGGAGCATGCTAAAGCCACATTCTCTTAGGACTAGCCACTGGGGTTGTAGAGACAACTTCTATGCACATTTTGTCATCTCATATGGTGGATTGATATGTGAAAATGCCAAATGCTCAAATGATCTCCTTCATCCACTAATTTATTGCCTTGCTTAAAGGATTCTAAGAATTCTTCAGGATACCTAGTTTTATGTGTGAAGAAGTACGTGACAAACCCCATTGACAGGTACTAACTGTTATAAAGATTTTATTTATTTTTAGGATGAAACATTTTATTTCCCTTACTTTTAACAGCTCTGCTGCAACTAAGCACATGTATAAAGATCAGTGAATCAGATCCTAGTTCTCATGACCAGCACAGTAAAACACAAAAGAATCAATTTTATGTTGAGCCAAAATATTGCATTAGTGATGGTTTTTGTAGCAAAGCAGTCTAAATTGTCATCTAAATTCTCTCATCACAAGAAAACAGTTTTTCTGAAAATCTTTAAAACAGTGTTGAAATCTGGTATGAATTCCCTTTCATGTTTTCTTTCGTATTTCAGGGATTCCGTAAGAAATGCACTGGGTGAGATTCACTTCTGTACCTGTGCAGATGGCTTGTTTTTGTTGTTCACTTACGGTAGGGCCTCCCAGCCACAGTTATGGACCCCCATTGTGCTAGGCACTGTACAAACATAGGCACCATTTGTGAATTTCAAAATAGGGTTTAAATGGGTAACTAGCAAATAAATCTTTTCCTGGGCCTATGTACACGAATAAGTTGTACCTTCTACTGGTAAGAAAAGTATTTTCTAGATTCCTGTCTTAACCATCTCAACCTAGTATCAGAGAATCAAGCTGGATTCTTTTCTTCTCAGGCATCAATATCAGTAATAAATCCTGCATGTCAGTTGATACATCACTAAACAGCATGGTAGCTGAGATTTTTGCTGGAAGATTTTAGAGTAGCATTTTTCCCCCCTGCATTTTTATTGTTTAAGAGAAGGAAAGAAGACAACATTATTTTGAGAGACCAGTATTTAGGTCTAATAACTGGAAATAAGTTGGGAATGTCTGACCCTAAAAATCAGCATTTTTTTCTTTTATTCTTTTGTTAACTTTAACAGAGCTTAAACGTGAACTTTTTAAATTAATTTTCCTTTCAGAAACAGTTATCTGTAATTGGGCCATTCCATTCCCAGTGAAAGTGCATGTGTCACAGTCATTAAAAGGTTGTTGGGTTCTTTGCTAAACATTCCTTTAGAGCCATTAGCAGCTGAAAATGCATATTCAGTGTTCAGAAAATGTGTTTTCAGGGTAAGGATAATTTGTATGCCAGTACAGGCATAGTTACCTAGTTTAGTAAATTCTTAGGTAGACTTTTTATAATTTATATTTAAGTGACTGTACAATAGCTGCTTTTCAAGCTGAAATACCTTTACTTAATTTTTAAATATAGTCCCAAATGTTTAAGAATTAAAAGCAAAAGTAATCTAAAATTAAAGAATTGCTTTTTTTCTAATTTTGGCTCTGCTGTTTTTAAAAATCAGATGAAAACATGCCATTTTCCTAATATGAATCATGGTATGCTAAGTACCGGTACAAAGGCCTTGCCATCAGAGACCTGTAATGAGATGTTATATAATGCACAAACTTAAAACTTCTCATGCAAAATTAGTATAACAAGAAATATGGTGAAGTTCACAGTATAAATGGGGGCTCTTAGTTATGGATGAATTTCTTGTAACAAGGTTTGAATTTATAGAATTTAATAAAATAAAGCAGAACTTTCCCTTCACCTTCTTTTCCTTTTCCTTAACATTTCAAAGCTTCACTGTATGTCATAACTGAGAGAGGTTACCAGCTCAAGGCCTACTTTAACTTATGGCTGTACTGTGATTGTTCCCAAGGCCCACTGACTAGAAGAGCAGAAAACATAGGGCTCAGTGTGTATACACTCAGCTTCTTGTGCCTACAAATTATTCATCTAGCATGGACTATGATTGTAAAGTAAGGTGGCATAAGGCCATTTTAACAGCTCAGAAAAGTTTCCTGTGTTGATAGATTTTTCTGAATAGGAGAATTCAGTTCATTCCCAGTCCCTTTATATTTCAGGTTCCTTATTTTAAGGGACCAGAATGTAGCTCTGCCCAGAATGTCAAAAATACAGATATACTTGTTCAGTATCCTGTTAGATTTCTCTCTTCAAATTATGCTTTATATATGATGTGTACATTACATATTTCTGAAGCTGTCCTAGCACTACTGATGCTGCAGGTTTATAGAGAAAGAACTAATTAGGACTTGTCATGTTATGTTAAAATTCCTGCAGAAACATATGGGAAAATATCTCTGTTCACTAAGTAAAGGAAGAGAAAACTGATTAGAGAAGCAAATATTATTTTCATACTGCACAGTGGTGCAGTTCTTTCCGCAGTCCTTCGAAGTAAGTAAATGCTCAGCCTTTATCTAAAAATTTGGGTTTTTACTAAACTATAATTTACAAGCTGAAGTCCTGACTGAAAACGTATTTCCCTGACACCTTCACCGAACAGACAAAAATAACTGAAATTTGACTTGAAAATGAAAGAGAACAGTATCTGAATGGAGAGCATTTATTTAAATTTTGTCTGTGTCCTTTTAATCTTTCTTTACCATTTTTCTCTTTTTACTGCCTTGCAATGTTCAGACCTCATTAGTACTATCTTGCTTCACTTCTAATAGCTTTTCTCAAAATCCATTAATACTATAAAATAATAGTATATAAATGGGATTATTCTTGGTGATGTTCATGCATTTGAAAAGTATACTTCAGGGCGATTGGGAGCTTTTTTTAAACAAAGCTATACATACCTACTATTGGGGAAAAATCTATTGGAACATTATATACATGTAAAGAATCATAGGGTTGGACGCCTTGGCTTCTGGGAGGAGGGGGGCCTCATTTTGAGACTTGGTGAATATATGCAGATAAGAAAGAATGACGGCTTATTGGCATCAATCTTGCCTTATCTGTATCCTCCATAAGTAGCCTGTGGAAGGAGCTCTCCCTAGGAAATATTCCACGCACTGAAACAGAATATTTATAACTACTAAACAGTAGAAGATCACCAGGATTTGATGGCATTCACCCTAGGAACCTGAAGGAGCTCAGCCAGAAATGCCTAACTGTGCTATGCAACCTGTCATTAAAAAGAGCCTTAATACCAGAGGCCTGGATGATTGCCAATGTGACTCCCATATGTAAAAAAGGCTCTAGAGGGGACCCAGGAAACTAAAGGTCTGCTAGTCTAACTTCTGTTCCTGGAAAACTGATAATACCAGAACAAAAAAATTCTCAACATGTGGGTGAACATGATTTGCTAGGGAGGAATCAACATGGTTTTGTCAAAGGGAAATGATGCCTCATCAACCTACCAGAATTCTTTGAGGGTGTCAGTAAGCAGGGAGATCAGGGTGATCCAGTTCACGTAGTATATCTAGACTTCTAGAAAGCCTTTGACAAGGTCCCGCAATCAGAGGCTGTTAATGAAATTAGGTCAGGGATGATGCATAGGGGGTGCACACAGGTGCACCTCTGCAAAAAGGCGCTGCTGCTGGTGGTCCATAATCACCGTTGGCCGTTGCTGCTGCTGCTACTGGTGGTGTGTGTGGGTGGCCACCACCCCCTGGTTGGCACTCACCACCCCCCATACGCTGCTGACAGTGCCAGCAGCATCTGTGGGAGCTCCGTGCTTACCGCTGCTGGGCTGCTGCCATTACCGCCGCACTCCTGCCACTGCCAGCATAGCTGTGCCCCGCCCCCCCAGCCACCGGGGGCACGTGCCATTCATGAATTAGGTGGTCATGTGATTATAGGGCAGATCCATTTGTGGATTAGAACCTAGTTTATAGATAGAAAACAAAGAATGAGTATAAATGATCAGCTTTCAGGATGGAATGAAGTAAACAGCAGGGTTCCCCAAGGACCAGTGCTGTTTAACATATTCATAAATGATCTGAGAAAGGGGGTGAGTAGTGATGTGGCCAAACTTGTGGATGACTCAAAATTATTCAAAGTGGTAAAACCAAGATATGCTGGGAGGAATGACAAAAGGATTCTACTGTTGAGTGAATGGGCAACTAAATGGCAGATTAAATTAAATATATATAAGTGTAGAGTGATGCACATGGGCAAAAATAACCAAACTATAATTAAACTAAGATAGACTCTACATTAGCTGTTCAAATTGGTTCTACATGTCTTCTAGCCTTTATTTGTAACAGGGGGCAAGCTCGGGGCCAGATCTCATACTGGCTTCCCCACCTGTTTCTATGGGTAATCTGCCCAGCCTCCCTGCCATGACTTTGTTGTTGCCATAAACTGTTGGTATAATGCGGGAGACTGCCCATTACTGCCCCGATGCCAGGGGACACTATCTGCAGATCCGTTCTCCTCCCCTACACCACAGCCCAAACCTCACAGATGGCATCCACATGTTGTAACCATATCCCAGCCCCTAATTCTGGCCTTTCTCATTGGGCTCCATGCCCCTCAGTCATACTGGGCTCCCTGCCCTCTCCCCCCACCACACACACACAGTTGGGACTCCTAGCTTCTAGACTCCTTGCCTCTTGCTAGGCTTCATGCCCCTCATGCACTCTGGGCTCCTAGCCTCTCACTAGGCTCTACGCCCCTTGCTAGGCTCCATGCAGCCTTTATGTACTAGGATCTCAAAATGGCTGCTGCCTTCAGGCACCTGCTGGATGCTTGACCCAAAAGCAGCATTTAAAGTGGCAGACACCAACACTGCCCTGCCACATTATTGTTTTATAAAGTGCTTTGCTGCTTGTGAAAAGTGCTGCTTTGACAGCCGTGGAGACCAAGGTCCTGTATTTATCCCTAGGACAGGTATGGTAATGGGCACTGTCAGAGTCTTAGTATCACTTTGTCAGTACTTGGCTACATGGGGAAATTTACCAGCATAACTATGTTGCTTTGAAAGTACTGTAAGCTGAAATGGAAAATATCACTTGTATTATGATACAGAAGAGACTGCATGGAGAGTTATACTACTATAACTACAGTGGTTTAATTACACCAATGGTGGAACACCAGTGAAATTCCCCGAATAGAAAAGCCCTGGCTTTTTGGAGTGATTCTATCTCTGTCGCTGATCCAGGTGATGTTTAGCTTCTTTGTGTTGCAAGTTCCAAGCTGGGTAACAAAATAGCAAGGATTTAGTTAGGGAGCTTCTGAAGGGGTTGGAAGTATTCAAGTCAGCTGGTCCGGATGATCTCCACCCTAGAGTTCTAAAGGAACTGGCCGAGGTCATTGCAAGTCCCCTGGCACGGCTTTACGAGCACT
>NW_017728911.1:12992333-13011768 GCF_001723895.1 Crocodylus porosus | reverse complement strand
AAGAGAAGGCTGAGGGGGGATCTTGTGGCCTGTTATAAACTAGTCCGGGGGGATCAGCAGGCTTTGGGGGAGTCACTGTTCCCCTGAGCACTGCCAGGAGTGACCAGGAATAACGGTCACAAGCTGGCAGAGGGCAGGTTTAGGTTAGATATCAGGAGGCCCTACTTCACGGTCAGGGTGGCTAGGATTTGGAACCAACTTCCAAGAGAAGTGGTGCGGGCTCCTGCCCTGGGGGTGTTTAAGAGGAGGTTAGATATGTACCTTGCTGGGGTCATTTGATCCCAGTACTCTTTCCTGCTATGGCAGGGGGTCGGACTAGATGATCTGCTCAGGTCCCTTCCGACACTAGAAACTATGAAATTATAGGGCAATTTGCAAGCAGTTCACAAGTCAGTTTACAGGTCAGTTTTGCAGCCCCTGGTTTTGAAGGGGAGCCCTTAAGGTAAATTCTTTCTTTAAATTATGAGCATCTAACCTACGTATATTTAGTACATGTATCTAAAACTCAGGAGTTAGACCAATACATAAGCCCCTGGCTTAACTAGAATCCAAGCAAGGGGGAGTTCACTAGGGAGTTTGCCAGGAAACTCTGTCTCACCTTCCTTCCCTGTAAGGTTGCTGAGTGGAAGCAGAGAAAAAGGGAACCTCTAGGGACCAAGGAGCAGTTTACAGGCAGGCTTACAGGGGATTTTCCTGGGGAAGGTCTGCTTGAAATAGGGGCAGGAAAAGAGAGGTGGTGGATTAAGAGACCCGGATAAATGGTTGGAGGATTTTGCAATGCAGCTGCCCACCACAGAGGCTCACTGAAGCCCCACAAGCCCCCTGTGGTGCCTTGGAGCGGGCCTGGATAAGGCCCTGCTGAGCCAATTACTGGCTGCGCACACCAGGCTGCACTCAGTGACAGGGGAAGCAGCTTCCTGGCTGCGCTCACCTCCCGGTCACTGAGCTGCACCTGCTGGGGGTAGCTCCACCCCCATGAACCAGCCTGCCCCCACTGATGAGCAGCTTTCACCGGGGCTGAGCAAGAGCAGACCTGGCCAGGGCTGGGGCCACCGTTGGCAGCTACAGCTCCATTAAAGCCACTCCCTGTGCCCTGGCTGGGCTGGGGAGCACTGCAAGAGCCTCCCCTCCCTGCCCCATGGCGGTGGAAGGAGGAGGGGAAGGGGGAAGCGTTCCCCCTCCTCAGCACTGAACAGAGCCCCCTCCTTCACTGGTTTATGTGCACTGAATGTCTGTTCTGTTACAGGTTAAACCAGTTTCTGATCACTTAAACCGGTTTATGTGTAATGTCTGTCCCTAGCCGGACTGGCTAAGCAGCAGCTCTGCAGAAAAGGACCTAGGGGTTACAATGGACAATAAGCTGAATATGGACCAACAGTCTGCCCCTGTTGAGAAGAAGGATAAGAGGATATTGGGCTGCATTAGTTGAAGCGTTGCCAGCAGGTCATGAGAACCGATTATTCCCTCCATTTGGCACAGGTGAGGCCACATCTGGAATACTGTGTTCAGTTTTGGGTCCTTTACTATAGAAAGGATGTAGACAAATTGGAGAGAGTTCAGCTGAAGGCAACAAAAATATTTACAGGGCTGGGGCACATGACTTATGAGGGAGGAGTGGCTGAGGGAACTGGGCTTATCTAGTCTGCAGAAGAGAAGACTGAGGGGGGATTGAATAGAAGCCTTCAACTACCTGAAGTGTGGTTCAAAAGAGGATGGAGCTGGACTGTTCTCTGTGGTGGAAGGTGACAGAACAAGGAGCAACGGGCTCAAGTTGCAGCAGGGGAAGTTTAGGTTAGATATTAGGAAGAACTTCCTCAGTAGGAGGGTAGTAAAACACTGAAACAGGTTACCCAGAGAGGTTGTGCACTCTCCATCCTTGGAGTTTTTTAAGACTTGGCTAGACAGAGCCTTGGCTGGGATATCTAGTTGGGGATGGTCCTGCTTTGAGCAGGGGGTTGGACTAGATGACATCCTGAGGTCCCTTCCAACTCTAATTTTCTGTGATTCTATGATTCTGTGTTTTATGATGTGAGTGAACACCCTACTGATTGTCTGGAAACCAGATTCATCGCTCCCAGAGCACATGCCTGCTGGGAAAGACTTACAGTCACTACCACCTCAAGCTATTTTCCACTGACCAGGACATAAAAGTCTCTGTCTCATTACTGGTCCCTTAAGATATAACCACAACCTTCACATAGTTACTGGAATGTTTTGTTAAAACTCCTTTTAAACCTCCTCATGTCAGCTTTTTTCTCACTCCAACTGGCATCACTGAGCACCTTGGCATCTGTTGTGTTCCCTTGTTGAACTTGTAATTCCTTCATTATTGATTCTTTAAGAGAAATGACAAAACTTGCTGACACAAAGACACTTCATTATTTGTATGAGTATATCTTCTTTAAAAATCAGGTTATTCATGTTCCAGTTATACCACTGGTTTCAGTTCATCTTTTGAAAATGGAAACTCACAATCTCTCTTTGAATGAATGCATCCCGTCTTACTGCATTGTGGTGAGAGTCATGAATGCATCAACTGTCTCTGTAGGAAAGCTCTGAAAATGAAACTGATGCATCTCATTGTGCTGCTCTCATTGTATACCATAGTTCAGAGAATGTTGCAAATGCAATTAGTTGGTTGTAGCAGAAAAAAATCAGGAATCTAGAAGTAGAAGATGATAGCAATTACGGAACAAACTCAGCAAGTATCCTACTTGTTTTCTGAGTTGTTGTCTGCAACTGCTGTAGTGTGTTATCTTTATCGCCAGACTGTTGGAAATAATGATTTTACTAAACTTTGATTTTCTCTTTTTGGCTCCTGGGCTCAGTTCACTAATTGACAAAACCTGTGTATGGTGTATGAGCTAAGCAGTCACCTAGCAAAACTCATTGACTAATGTTCTTTGTAAGGAGTGGTGAAGATTGTCATATTTATAAATATAGATTTAACCATGCAGAGTACAAGCATCGGTCTTATTTAGAGCCAGCCATGCAGTAGCTTATTATAAACTCATTAAAATCAGTTAGTATAGACAAGACAGATGTCTGAGATGCTAGCCATCTGAAATTATTGCAGAATTTCAGGCTGTATAAATCAGATGAATATGCATCAAATGTAGAAAAAATATTTCTAAAGTGGATGAGTGCAACTAACCGTCTCTTACAGAAACATCTACTGGCACAACCAGTCATGGTATCTCTTATTTGACTCTAGTATGACTCAGTGGGTAACCTGTATTGTTTAACTTGTATAGAGAGGCATGAGCTTTCATAACATACAGCCTGCTTCATCAGGAACAGATTTACAGAGAGCAGGGAGGTATAAAAAGGAATAAGTCATTTATGTCATCTGCTTATGTCGCCTGTTTATGTCATGAATTACTTTATTTCTTTCTCTTTAGTTCCCTTGCTTTCTTGAAGTCCATTCATAGCACCTGACAAAATAGGCTGTAGCCTATGAAGGGTTATTTCTCCCTGAATGAGTTAGTCTATAAGGTGTCACCCTGTCTTGTCAGGCTTAAGGCTGACGTGGCTAACTACCCCTCTCTGTATAGCTCGTTATGACACAAAGTAGATTTTATAAGACCTGAAGTACTCGGTCTGTATACTGCACAAGTATGAAATGATGTACTGAGGAGCTTTAGGATTGTTTTCCAAAAACAGTTTCACCACTTTCATTTTACACCTAAAAAAAAGATGTAGATTTTAGAGTCTGGCCTCAATAGGTATTCAGCTGTGCCTTTAGTGATGAACTCTGATTAACCCAGTAGCTGACATTCCGTCCAGCCCCTACTTCCTATTTACAAAATTAGACTGGATGTAATTTTTTTGTGTCTCATTTACCTACATGTTATTACAAATAATAAAACATATCTGGGTTTGGATTTTACTATTTTGCTTTTTATTGTTGTTGCATTGTACCTGTCTGGCTTGACTGCAGACAGACTGATGCATAGATTTGATTTCACATGAATCCCAAGTCCCTCCATATCTGTTCAGTGCTTTCATTACTTCACAGATTTTTTAGCAGGTACACAAGAGGCAAGTCATGAGTGTTTTTCTGAATGTGAAGGGTTTTACCTGTCAATTTGGGCAATGCGATTACTGTTGTCTCTTGTGTGATTTTTCAGTTGATGCTGATTCCTACTGATTTTTGTCCCTCTTCTAAAGAAAAATGCCTGTTGAACCTTATAATACTGTCAACTGGCATAAAGTTCATAGCACCATAAATTTTACTGATGGAAAAGACCTATCAGGTCCTGCCTCTTGCCAGCACAAGTTTGTTTCCTCACTGCATAGTTTCTATGCTTTGCCCACTTAGGATTGATATGCAGTTCTTTCAGCTAGAAGCCAAATCACTTCCAGAGGGACACCACGTTCTCTGAAAGGCTCTCTCCCATGTCTTCATGAACTTTGACCTGGAAGCAACCTAAATCAGCACTAACTATAGCTGTGTGGTGTGATGATAACTGCCGTGTGTCATATTGAATAGGCATGAATGAATACTGGCAAAATAACAGGAATTATCTACCGGTAGTGTCAGAATGATTGAATAGATAATCGGCCTATTTCTGAGCTTGGCAGGTAATTCTTGCCAAGGAGTTGAATGTCAATGTCTAAATGTATTAGTTTATAATAGCAGTTGTGCAGGCAAAACCTCACCTCACTTTGCCCTGTCTTTCCACCATCTGCCTCCTCCCTACCCCGGTCTGTACTTGAAGGGAAAAATGTGGTCCCTGCTGCTGCAGCTGCTCCTCTGGGGACACGTATGCTGACTACCAGAACCGCATGTATTCATAGCCCTTCTCATCAGCCCCAAGAATATAGGAGAAGGGTGGATGAGCTAAGCCAAAAAATGTGGTTTCATGGCCCCATATCTTCCTGCCCATCTACATGCACAGCACACTGCACTGCTGGGAATATGGAGGGGCAGGGAGTTGCTAGCAGACTGGGAGCAGATGCAGGGTGCTGGGGTATCTGGCAGGAGGAGGAGCAATCACTCACCTCTTGGCCAAGTTGAGAATCTACTGTGATATCTTAAAAGGGAGTCACAAGGCCTACTGTAATACTAGCATAATTTTCCCTATTGGGAAATGCATACTTCCTTGATCATCCAAAAATATTATTTTGCAGTAAACATGAAATAACTGGGTATGCTCTGCAAAAGTTCACCATGCAGCTTCCTAATGAAATGTGCTAAATCTCTTTGAGGCTTGTGTGCCTCTTTAAGGGCCGGGCTAGCCAGTCCCAGGTGAAATGAGGGTCAGGTGATGCCTGTAGTGGGCTGAAAGAGCTTAACTGAAAACAGAACTTCAGGGTAGAAGGCTGGCTCTTGTGATTAGGTCTGAAGCACAGAAAGATGTGTGTGGAATGAAAGGTTTCTGGGCCTCTGCAGCCAATGTTGATTAGGGGGAAACCGTGAATGTTGTGTTGCTTTTTGAGTTTTTTAATTAATAAACTGAACTCTGAGAGAACTCTTGAGAGAAGGGCCTGCAAAAAAAGCTTGACAGTGTTAGTTCTTCCAGAACTGGGGATCAGGCCCTCAGACATATGTGTTAATATTTAATAATATATGTTGTATGTACAGTGTAGTGTTTGTAAACTGTGCATGGTAATTCCATGCCAGCAGCTTTTGCTGCATGCTGCAAGGACAGTGGCTGTTTTGAATTACTGTGCAATGGTTTCTCTAGTAAGCTACACTCTAATGCAAACAAATAATGCAAATAATAATTTTAAGAGGACACTTCTAATATAAAAAATGGTGCAGTTACTGTAGTTAGTTACTAATGTAAATAAATTAGTGATTAAAAAGTTTAGTATTTAACAATTAATACAAATAGGGGGTCTACCTCGATGATTTTATGGACTATAGATGGACTGAAGTAATCCATTTGCTTATTAGAAATCAGAAACTTATAATGTTTTATGAGGTACTGTTAAGAAACAAGAATTTGTTTAACTTAAAAAGTTGTTTAATTGTTGTTTAAAGGAAAAAGGAAGGAAAAGAAGAAAAAAAAAACACTATGCAATTTCTTTACAACTGTCTACCTTTTACTTTTCCACATGCTAACTTATGGAAAATCTGAGTCTGTCCTGCTTTTGTGTCATGGAATTGGGCTTTTAATGAGACATATACTCTATCATTAACAGATTGATTCTGCAAAGTTATGAGCATCTCCTTTGAGCTGCTGAACTTACTACAGCATTTCCTAGGAGCTGATCCCAAGAGAGTAGCTGCCACTGAAAGCTGTAGCTCCATTCACTGAAAGGAGGTACTGAATAGAAGCAGCTGTTTCTAATATTTCTTTATATTTTACATATATATGTTAATAAGAGTATGTGTACTTCCCGCAACTTGCTCTCCTCTATTTAGTTGTATGGGTTCCCTCCTACAACTGGTTCTACATTATATACTGACCCCTGTGTCCATGTAAAACATTATTGAAATCAGTGGAGTTCCCTACGATGGCAAGGGTCAGTTTGTACAGATCTAGTATCAGGATCGGTAGTTACAAGAGGAGCATCCAGGTCTTAGTTCTTTTGTAAGGGAGGTGGATATAGAAAAATAATCCATCAGAGGCACGAAAAGACAAGATAAATAGCTCTTCAGTTTATAGTTTTAACACCTAACGTCTTTACTCACAGCAATAGTTAAAGATAGGTTAAGTGACACATCCTTATCTGTGTGAGAAGCAAGGCTTTCAGATTATATCTTTTATTGGACCAATTGTATAGTTGGAAGAGACGTTCGACAAGCTTCAGGGACCTGAAGAAGGACACTTTGGGCCTGAAAGTGTGTCTGATATTTCTCCAAACTATCAAGTTGTTCCAGTAAAGGTATTACCAAAAAATCCTTGCTTCTCACATATTTCCTGTACAATTACACCTACAGCAATACTTCAACCCTACTGTATCTTCATCTATACTAGTGGTGTGCAACCTACAGGCCACGTGTGGCCTGTAGGGCTGGATTAACTGGCCCACTGGGTTCCCTAAGGATCCAGAAATTAGCAGTAGGTGGGTGGTGGAATTACCACTCCCCCACTGCCAAATTTTTGGACCTATAGGGAGCTCTGCACTCCAGACAGTATGACCTTGTGCACCAGACTGCATAGCTGGATTGAGCAAGTGTGGGATGAGGCCAGCATATGGTCAGATCAAGTCAGCATGGGATTGTATCAGCACATGGCTGGATTGAGTTGGTGCAGGACTGGGCTGGTGAGAAATCAAGCAGGTGAGTGACCAGATCAGGCTAGCATGGGATCAAGCCAGTGCACTGCCAGATCTGGGAGCATGGGATTGGGCCCATGGACCAACCCCATGCACCAGCTCCACATGAGATCCAGCCTGTGGACTGACCCTGCACCACTCATCTGACCCATTGGACCTGAAGGTTGTGCACCTCTGATCTATACTTTTTGCAATCACTCTGGTTACAAAGAATTTCTTTCTTTTCCCATTTAGGATTTAAACCTACCACCCCTATGCAGACAAAAGAGATATATGGAGATGTAAGTTTGGGCCCTTAGCTTATTATATACTCTTAAAAATCCTGGAAGCAATGTTGTTATGTGAAACAAAATGATTGTGTACTTTTTAATAGTTAATAGAAGGTAAAAACTTTTGACATGCCTTCAATTTTAATCCCTTTATATTCCATGTGCTTTCATATGATCTGTCACTCTCTGAGAAATTGCTTCATTATCTTGCATAACTGGTTGGCAATTTTCCATTGTTGCCCTGCTGAATAAAGGAATAGTGTTTTTAGATAAACAAGTTTAAGAATTTACTAGATGGAGAAGGAGTTCCAGGTTTAAGATCCAGCTCTTAATTAACTGTTGTCAGGAGCCAACCGTTTTTACTGGAGTCATGTGGATATTACTAAGTATAGTTTAATAAGGTTATTTTGTGAGAAGTTGAGTAAGTTCAGAGGAATGCTCATAAAATATTTTGAAGCAGATTCCATTCCTGTGGTAGATAACTGATATTGCTTTCCATTGTCTTTAGAAGTAACATAACTAACAGATGCTGGCGTATTTTCTTATATACAGTTTCAGCTGGTGACCTCATTTATACAAGTGTAGATTCATGTGAACAAGGGCATCACCAAATCCAGGATGACTCTGAATTTAAGACGAGCCCCTAGAAATTAGATTCTATAAATGGAAAATTTATAAATTTGTCAGAACTGTCCTTGTATAGAATCTGATTGTTAGTGGGTCATATTTAACTCATTCCATCCCCCCCTCCCCTCTGCAGCAGGAAAGGCAGTGGACAGGGGGGCTGGTGGTAAGGGGCAGGCAGTAAGGAGGCCTTAACTCTGGGGCCTGACTGGACCTACCATCACCACAGCAGCTATCAGGGTAGGCTGGAGAAGGGCCAGAGCCAATGCCTCAAATTAAATCCAGATGAGGATTCAGGCTAAGTGAGATTCATGATAAATGGAGGAGAGAACCTCATTTTTTATTCAAATAATCCAACATTTCTTATTTAAAGACTCTGGTGTCAGCTTTACTGACAGACTTGTAGGTATCCTATTTAACCAAAAATGATACTGTGCACATTTGTGACTTAGACTAAGCTGCCCAGGAGATGAATGGGACATGTTTAAGACCCAGTAATTAATTATCTCTAGTATGTGGACCCTCCATTGTACAAGCTAAAGACTGGGTGGAGCAGAATGGTGGGCCAGTGGTTAGAGCCCTAGTATAGGATATGGAAGAGCTGACACTGTTCTGCCACCAGCTTCCTCTATCCTTTGGCAAGTGACTTCACCTCTGGTTTAGTTCACCATGTCTGTAATGGGGACACAACCACTTCCCAAACTCATGGGGATACAGTAAAATACGTTGAAAATGTAAGTACAATAAACACATTAAAGTTTGTCAAGTACTCAGATACTATGGCTAGCGCACCCTACAAATACTAGGGGGACACCTATGTTATTGCAAGCCACTCAAGAAAGAAGCTGTGTTTTATAAATTGTCTGTAATAACTTCTAGCACAGTGGATCCCTGGTCAACTGCTACCGTAATATAAAGGTATGCTGTAAATAGCAGTGTAACAAATGCATTACCACTTACACTTACAGATAGTTTCTTTGGCTAAATTACCACTCATTGGTCCATTCACTTGGGAGCAATGTTAACTTCAGAGCCTAGGGAAAGGCATTATTAATTTTAGGAACCTGGAAAATAGACATCTCTGATGTACTTTGGATATTAAAAAATGACTACAAGGAAAGCTTCCAGAATGTTATGACATTGTAGGCCAAATCCTGCTCACCTTATTCCAATACTATTGTATTTATTTGACTTCATTAAATTTATTCACCTAGGAAATGGGAAGGTGATTTGGCCTTTTTTCCTCCAGTGTCACACTCATTTCAGATTACAGAAATAATCCTTCCTGCTCATCCTAACAAAAGTTTGGTCACACTTGCACTAGGAGGAAAATGGAGTTTTATGCACTGCATTTTGGTAGATTATATTTTAATTTCTCAATTTACTTTCTGGTAGCTCTTGCATTCACAGTCTGAAGAATGAGGGAAGGGATCTCAGTGTCAGAGATGGATAGTTATTGATCACATTCTTCATCCTGACATTTAAGTGGTCTTGTAAATATCCTGCCCCGAGGATATTGAAGATAAGTACCGAGACTAAAATTTATTGAAAAGTCTATGGGAAGTCAGTGCAGAGATTAAAAAAAAAAACAGGGTTGATGTGTCAGTGTTTCTATGGTTAACCAGTGTTGCTGAGTGCTAAAGGTTTCATGCCCAGATATATCACATTGCTGGGAAGTGATGAAGGTGTGAATAACTGAGGCCAGGTACTTGTCCTCCAGGAGAGGACAGAGTCTCCTAGCCAACAGGATATGGCAAAAATCATTACTCATAGGTGCTGTATGTGAGAGCTCAGCATCAGCAAGGAATCCAAGAGTTCTCCTATACCATGGGCTGAACTGATCAGTTTAGTCAATGTGCAGGATGTGTGCCTTTGCCCAAAGGAGGCTGCACCATGGCTGCAAATTCTTTAGAAGGCCTTATGTGCCAACTAGTATCTTGCTCTGTTAAATCTGCATTGGAAACAGAAATAACTGGATACCACAGAGTCCTGTAGGCATAAGAGATTGCTTGTATGGCATAAAGTTAGTATAGTGACTGTACCTCACTCCCACTTTGGGCCTCATGGATAGGTGTGGTATTGGTGGTAAAGAGGTCTGATTAGAATACTTTTGGATTCCATTGATCCTTGGATTTTCATAGAGCCATGTGAGCTTATTATGAATAAGCAGCCCAAAATTAAAGAAGCCTGCTGGTGACCTGATTGATACCCAATTAGCTCAAAGCGTGTGTGTGTGGGGAGGGAGGGGGGCGGGGGCGAGCTTGCAGCTGTGGCCTACATTTCCTTTTCATCTCATGTCTGAGGTGGGTCATATATTGGATGCAGCTCAGAGTTCAGATCAGACATTTACAACCAATTTGGAAAAGGCACAGTAATATGATTCCAAATTATTTGTATTACCTTTACAGGGTATTAGTGGTGACAGTTCTGTCCATTGGCAGGGCATATTTTACAGTATGAAAAATAAACAACTGCACTGAAACAACTGTACAGTTTCAGTTCTGTTATCTTCAAAATGGTGTCACTTTCAGTAGTTCTCTTTTTCAGGATTTATACTGCTTTCATCAACAATTTACTTTAAAAATAAAAAGGAATAGAATTCATAGTCAAAAGATTACACAAATATTTCTCCAATTGGAATTATTGACATGTCTTACCATTACACAAAAAAAATTAAAGTCGCCCTGCAAACCTGAATGTCAAATTAAGCTTCCTGTTAAATGCATTCTAAATGCTTTGCTTACAAATTATAAGATGCAAATGGTATTGAGTTTATTGCTTCTATCAGTGAAAGAATACTTTTGTCACTAAATATAAGGGTGATGGTGCGTTTATAATATTATCTCTTGTGAATTTGGATTCCACCATTCTAAATGGAAATAAGAAAAATCAAGTCTTTTTACTTTTGCTGGGGTTTTTAACCTTCTTTTTAGAAGCAGTGGTGACAACGACTGCACCAGGAGTAATTTATGGATAGGGTAAGCTTTGACCAGCATATTTAGGGTAGAAAAGCTTAGTAGAATCATAACAGTATTGATAATCCAAAAATATTTTTGCCTTCCTACTTCTACTGTGTAACAAAACTTAAAACTATTAACTCTAATCTTGTGCTAATATTGCTGAAACTGTTTTGGTCCATGGAAAATGCAAAAAGCAAGATTTGTTTGATTATATCTTTTATTGCATCTGCTGTATAGTTGAGAGAGATGTTAGATGAGCTCTTGGGCAAATGCAGTTCCCTGGGGTTGGAAAAGGAGACGATAACAACCTAATCTTAACATATTGAGAGTACAAAGAGTCTGTGAATCATGGTATTCCTTGCTTGGGATACATGGTGCAACCTAAAGGTAATTTCTAAAGGTTTTTTTAAAGACAGGATTTGTATCCCTTTGCATTTTATGATGTCAAAAATCTTGTTTCAACGAAACTGTAGTCCAGAACAGTAATGCAATTTAAATATATTGCTTTAATGGGAGAGAGCAAAAAATGGCTAGTCAGCCCTGTACTTAATACAGTTGAGAAACTAATCAAAATGATTCCTTTTAAAATGATGCCTTTCATAATGCAGTTAAGGTCAGCAATTTAATGTCTTCTTAATGTTTAGTGTAATGTCTCCATTCCCCCCTCAATAGTTTCCTTCCTCCTGTCACTGGGCTAGCTCCTGTTCCAAGCTACGTGAATGTCCTGTAACAGAGCAGCAGCTTTTTAAATTCTGTTTTGTAGTGCATATGTAATTGACTCCTCCTTTCCACCCAGGGTGTTGTTTGCTGCTCTGCCAGTAGCCTTGCAGCCTTTAGCTCACCTGGACTAGATTTAGTCCCATCCTCGAGAGGGGCCCAGGTGCTTCAAGGAGGTTGGGAGTCAGCCTTATCAGGTTCAGGTTTGCCAACTTTTTAAGGTGCGGACAGACTTTGGTGCTTCACAAAAAGAATGGGAAGGATTATAATGACCATGTAAGTTGTTACATGGAAAGGCTTGCTGTAGTTTCTAGGAAGAAGACTAAATTTAGTTTAGATATAAACTCACTTACCTATGCCAGAAGTTCTGGCAGTGCCAGATGGCAGAAGGTTGTGCCAGGCTGCCAGAGCACATATACCTCTAGGTGCTTACGGTAGGTCTGCTCAGGAGCTGTACTGCTACAGAACAAAGTTCACCCTCCTGTTGAAGGGCCCACAGAACATGCCTGAAGGTGGAGAAGGTCTACATGTGCCTGCAGCTGAGTGGGGCACAACCCTCACTCTACTTGGCAGAGGTGGAGCAGTGTTGCTGGCACAAAGGAGGGTTCTGCTGCCACAGAGTTATGTCAAGCATGAACACACTCTAAATTGGCTAGCAGGACAGTAGTTCCGCTGACAAAACTTTGTAATTTAGGCTAGGTCCAGAGAAGCTGGCAAAAGGAAGGAATCAGAACTTTGTGCTACGAGCAAAGACAGCTGGCTGGAGGAAGGGTTATTTTGATGTTATGTAAATGGAACAAGAGTATTGAATGTGGAGAGAAAACATCTGAACCGTGAAGCTTTCTCAATCAGGGACTGAAAGGGAACTGAGGCAGTGAGAAGATGCAGGCTAAAATTGGTTTAGACATGTCAACCCTGCTATAGATGCATTCTTTAGAGCAGTGGTCTCCAAAGTGGGGTGCAAGACGATCCATTGGGGTGTGGGAAGAAAATATTAGAACTTCTATTTATATTTATTTTTTATCTCATCCTTTTTTTATTTCTATTTTTTGTGTATGTTTTATAATGTACATAATATATTAGTACAGTAGTACACGTATATAATTTATAAATAAATAAATGTACATATATTGGAGGTGCATGCTCAAACATTTTTTACTGATAGGGGTGCGCGATCAAAAAAGTTTGGAGACCACTGCTTTAGAGGAGAAGGAGCTACAGTTCATCACAAATTTCACTCAGGTCTATATGACAAAGTTTCACTACATGAGCTAGGGGTATAAAAAAAAAATCACCTTCATTTTGATGTAGCTGTGCCAAAAGAATAGGGCTTCTGTTGGCTTCACCTATATGCATTGTGGAGGTGGTATAGCTATGCCTGCAGAAAAAGTCTGTGTCATCTTCACTACTGGGCTCTTTCACCATGCCCCTGCCAGGATAACAATACTGGCAAAAAGCCAGTAGTGTAGACAAGTATGAAAGAAAGGGAAGCCCTGGTGTTTCCTTTAGACTTCTTGTCACATTACTCCCACTATCAGCTGAATGGAAGCAGAGTGTACTAAGTGAATTCAAAATAAGTTGAACAGATTTGCTGGGAGAGAAATCTCAGTGTGCCCCATGTCTGTCTTACGATGATTTCCAGTTTTCTTGCTCAGTTATCTCTTTTTTTTGGGGAAGGCATACCAGTGGCTGCAATATTGTCCTGTGACTGTTATTTATTGTGTGCAACTGTGTATAAAATTTAGTATAATATAATTGTCACTGAGCAAGAAGTAGAGGGAGATTGTGTAACTTTTATTTCTGTAATTTAAATAGAATTTAAGATCACAGGCCTAGGAGTCATTCCATCTGTGATCAAGTAAAAAAAAGGTAAGTATCAGAGGCTACAAAACAGAGGTGGGCAGGGCCAAATGGAAAGCTTGGCCTCATTTCATTCCAACTTGTTATTGCACTTGCTGTGAGAGAACACAATGGTTAGTCCAGCAAGCCCTTGTCACTCATACCAAATGTATGGAAAAAGAGAACAGTCCCCATTTGCTTATACAGTTTCTGCTTAGTTGTTTTTTCCCTTCCCTTCTAGTGAAAAACAGTGATCCTTCACTTTGCTAGTTGGATTCTTGCCCTCCCCCTGGATTAGTTCAGTCTTTCCCCCAAAATATATCTTTTCATGATTCTCAGTTATTATTTTGCCATATGCTTCCCTACCAAAACTAGCTTTTGTTTCCTCAGCTTGATCTTATGGTCTGGTACATTGTTTAGTTAATTCAGACTCCTCACTGTCATATCTATAAATAGTGATATAATATGATATTAAGCCTCTTTATTACCTGTCTAAAAGTTTTGTCTCTCTAGAATACTGACCTTTCACTTCCAAAAATGTTATCTCAGCCTCTGATCTTACCAGTTATATTCTTGCTTTTCAAAATCTTTTTTTTCTATGTGGTATCTATAACCAGAGTCTCTTAATTCCAAGTTAAAGGCTTTGATTTGACTTTTATGTAGTCATTAAGAAAATAGTGCAGTTTATAAATTTTAAACAGAAGAAACATTAGCCCAAAAGACTCAACTGAGTCAGAAAAAAATTATGGCACCTAGTTATCACCCCCAAGGACACAGCAGGGGCCACTCTTTAAGTCATGGTTCTTTGCTCCTTGTAAAATATATCTTTTTTTGCATTAATATTACGTATATGAATAGTAGATGCAAGAAACAGGACAGTTAAAGGTAACTTTAAAGAGTACAGAGTTTATTTTTGTCCTTCATCCTCTTCCTCCCCTGTCATCCTGCCTCCCCGCCAAGCAGAAAAGGAGCTTTTCCATTGCCTATACTTTTACTGTGAAAGAAAAAAAGTAAAGGTAACAATACCATACATTGCTGTAGACTAAAGTTTTAAAACCTCTGTTCTGCCTTGCCTCCATGAAGATTTTACATTGAAATAGTTTCTTGATATTAAAACACTTCTTTTTCAGTGAAAGTGTAGGCATTGACTTCAATGGGAATATAATTAGGTCCATAGTGATCACTTCAGAAAATCCCACATTTTATGTTTAATTGTTTTATTTATAACAAACCAATACAAATAAAGAATAAGTTTGTTTCTGTATTGAAAGGCTTAGTATTTTTTCATAGCATAAGCATGACAAATTCTGCTCATTTTATTCATGTGGTTTCAATGGGATTGATTACTTCAGATGGAAGGGTATGTTGCTAAATTTGACATGCTATCAATCACAGTACCATTTAGTTTATACACAGTATAAATCAGATATAACATCAGTCTACTGGGTTCAATTTTCTTATCTTTTTGAATAAAAAATCTAAAAAAAAAAGTCATATATCATAAAATGTTTAGTGTCTTTGTGTTGTCCCAAGTCACCTCTTCCAGTAGGCTCATTCTGCTATGTCTAACATGAAGATAAATTATCTAATTTATTTGAAAAATCAGTCTTACTATGAGCAAGAGTATTTAACTTGTATGCTAATCTTGATTTAATGAAGATTATAGCTTCATTGCTACTTAAAGATTGTTATTTAAATGAAAGCTTCCTTGGTTTTCTAAGAAAGTTGGTGTCAGCTCAATTATAATGTTTTTATGTGTTATCCTCAGGATTTCTCTCTAATTCTTAGAACAACGAAACTGATATTTTGTAGTGACGGTTGTGCTTTCCAAATATATGAATATATATTGTTAAAACAGTGCCTTGCTTTACTGCCTTGTACATTATGGAGGCATTTAAAACGGAGAAAAGCACCTTTAAAAACACTGTCTAATCAGAATATCAGATGTTCACACATACCTTGCATTTACTGCTCACAGGTGTCAATGACTACTGGCAAATGACTAGGTAAGGTGCAAAGCAGTGTACTCCAGCCCATGACCCTAAACCCTGTCCACATGAAGAATATTTATACCAGTGCAGTGCAAACCCTCTTAACATGGACTGCTCTGGTGCAAAGAAGGGTTTGCCCTGTGTCCCAGGGGCACAGCCATGGGGGAGCTGGAGGCCCTCCCCTGAGGGCAACCTGGGATGGGGCTGCACACCCCATGGGGAAAAGCCCTGATAAAAGAAACTACTTACCGGCCACAGGACACCATACACCGAAAGAACAAAGAGCAAAGTCTGTGTGGTTGACAAGCCATGCCCATATGCAGTTGGAGCTGTCAGGTGATGTCAGGAGCAGTCACTGGCCAGTGAAGATAAAAGGGAGTGCTGGAACAGAAATGGAGAGAGTGGGAGAGGCAGCAGAGGCTGCGGGGCCTCTCCACACCAGCCACAGACAGCGCTTGCATGAAGGAAAGAATCTGGACCAGAGAGCAGCAGCAGAGGCTGTGGAGGCTCTCTGCACTGGCAGCAAACAGCCCTGGTACAAGAGGGCAGATTACGCTTGGGGAGAGGTACCCCAAGTGGCAGAGAATAAACCCCACGCCAGTCACGAGCAGCACTGGCATCCAGGGAATGACCTTGCTCCTGAAGGAGCCATAGCAGATCCAGAACTGGCGGAGGCTTCCTACTCTGGGTTCTCACAGGTACCAAGCCGTGGAGGGAGGCTGACCTGGAGAAAGACAGAAGATACCCCGACAAGAGTGCAGAGCGGAGCAGCTCCAGGGGACACCACCTGGCTCAGACTCTAGGGCTGAAGGAGGGAAGCAGTAGTGGATCCTGATCTCATTCCATTCTGTCCGCCCTCTTACCCTGTTCTTTAAAAATCCTTTTCTCTCCTTAGTTGCTACTGAGCTGTAGTTGATCTTCTGTGTGATGGTTGTGGTCTGGTTTTTTTTGGTCTTTGGGTGCCTCAGTGGTTAGCTCTGCCGGGGGTGGGGGAGCTACCCAATACCGTACCACCAGGGTGATCATGAGGGTCAGCAAGTAGCCACTGATGACAGTAAAGATAAACAAGACAAGCTTATCCAGTAGGCCCATAGCCTATCAAAGAAACCAAGTTAATAACCAATCCTGCAGAGGGCGTGAAGATCAAAGGTCATCTAAACCAGCGGGATGGCCGCATTAACATCAAGTGGCCCATTGGAGGTTGGCATGAGGAAGGGGTGTAGGGGAGGTGGAGCTCCACGAGTATCCACCAAGAGGAGTGACCTACCTCGAGGGACTGACAGAGGAAAACCCCTCCCCTGGAAATACATTCAAAGTTGTGGCAGGTGAATTTAGGGGCTTTCTCCGGGGTGATTGAGGTCCCTCTCAGTGGTGACACGAACCCTTACCATGCCCACCATGAGGCGCATGCACTAGGGCACTGTGTGAACAGGTATTCAAAGCGAAGTGGGCACACCCTGTTTTGTTTTGGGGGGGGTTTTGAGGGGGGAGGGTTGTAATTTTTTAGAGGAATGTGCAACAGTGAAATTTTTTCCTGCAGTGTAGCACATCAACATTATTCCAGTCACTAATGTCCTTAATGGAGCTATTCCTAACATAATCTAATTTCCTTGAGAAACAAACAACTGGCTCATTTTACTTTATGTAACCAGTAATAATTATACTAATACAAATATTTGTAGTACTATACAAAGCGGTATTAAAACACAGTCAAATGGCCCCTCCCCTAGTGAAGATATGCAGGGTCCTTTAAAAAAATAATGCTTCATACATTTTTGGTCTAATCCATCACACCAAGTCCTGGGAAGACTCAGCACCACAACACTGCTCTGGGAAGTTCTCTGCAAGTTTCCCTGGGATCCAAAGGAATGACAATACAGTGCCACTGAAATACACAAGTCACCCTTTGCATGTTTCCTAAGTAAGACTCACCCATCTGAGTTGCCCTCAATTTTTGGCAGTAGAGGTGACAGTCAGGATATCTCTTAGCATACCAACCTGCCTTGTGATACAGAAAAAAGAAAATGTGGTTAATTTGGTCCTGCTGTACCCATACAGCCCCATCACTTAAATTCATGGGGATCTACTTGCTTAACCAAGAGCATGTTTGACACAATTATGCAATTTGTACAACACAAGCTGGGTGATTCTTTGTGGCGCCAGTATTGGAGTTCAAGAGGTCATGCCTTCTAGACACATGTATAATCAACTAAATTATGTTTCTGTTTGTGTAAATTGTTGTGTCCTTGAAGAGAGTATGCCTGTGCCTGGTATCGAGCAATATCAAGGGAAACAGTTTCTGATGAATGTAGAATAGAGTAGATTTGCAATGTAGAGAGAGTGCTTAAGGAGAAAAGGATCTGCTTCACAAAAATCCCCTTTTTACGCTAGAAGTGGGCAAGGCCATGATTTACCCCTTGTAGATACTGTGGGCCCTGTTATCTTGGAAGGGAGAATGGAAGGTCATACCATTACCTGTGGGTGACTGCAGTACTGTTGCCAGTGGCAGTGCCTCCTAAAACCTATTAGAGAGCAGAAAGACCAGAAACAAGGGGTTTCTCTTTCTCATGACAGAGATGCAATGGCTCTCTCCTCCCTCTATTGAATTGTTTCTACCCCTTTAAGTGGATTGGATTTGCTTTTCAGCATGGCATGGGCACTCTAATAGTGTAAATGGGCCAAGGTGTTAAAATTGGAACAAAAATATACTTTCTCCAAGGTTTTAATTTCCACCCCCAGTAGACTGATCAAACGCCTAGCTCAGCAACTAGCACAGCAATAATTGAAAAATGTTCTGTGTGCTTGACCACTTCATAGATGGCAAAAAGCCTATGTAAGTGGTTAACCTTAGTTGATCAATAGGGAGTACAGTTATTTTGAGTGAGTGGATAGCTTTATTGATTGCTGTGCTCACTATAAATGTCCAAATCTTGGCCAACATTTCCACATCAGAATGCAGCAAACCAGGTATCTGGTTATTATCAAAATCAATTTGATAAGCATTTCATAGTGTATTTGGTAAGGATCTCCACAACATAAAAAGGGGATACCTCTTACTCTGGTGATATTGTAAGTTTGGAGATGTATCAGTATTGCCATAACTGGAGGCAACAATTTGCCAGTAGAAATGCAAAGTATGTAGTGGCATCAATTGTCTTGTCTGCCCATGACATTTTCTTCCACTGATGCCCTAAATTTTTTTAGTTACAATAGTGAATCTCTATTATGTAGACACAATTAAGGTGTTTTAATTCACACTCATGATAATTAAATTAGGCCAGTAATTCATCAAATTAAAGTAAAGCAGAACAGGTATGACTGAAAGCAATATAAATGCATCTACATTCAAGTGTGCACTGGTGTAGCTAACTAAATCAATTTAATTATTTCAGTGCAAGTTATATAATCTAAACAACGGTTTTATTAGAGGGATGTTGTAGCTGTGATGGTCCAAGAATCCTGCAAGAGGCTACAATGGCTGTGCAGTCACAGGGTGGGGTTTATTTTTGTATTGTATCAGGCCACTTCAGGGTATTTGGGTGCCTCATTCAATGATATGGTCTGTCTCTCTAGTGGAGTATTTTAAATAAAGGTATATTTTAGGCTGGCTGTCACGGGGTCACATAGAGGCCCCGTGATGTGAGGGTGATTGACAGAGCTGCCAATCACCCAGGCAGCTCAGGTGCCTGGTTGCCAGGACAACCAGGTGGTCACATGGCCGGAAGAGGGCAGGGCCTGGCCTTTATAACTAGCTGAGGCCGGAGCTGGAAACACAGTTCCCTTCTGGCTGTCGCAGGAGCAGGAG
>NW_017728911.1:12988679-12992233 GCF_001723895.1 Crocodylus porosus | reverse complement strand
TCACGGCCGCCCCTAGCCCCCGCTCCCTCACACTGGCCAAGTGGGCATCTGTAACAGGGGGCCTGCTTGGGACTGGTCTCACTGCGGCCAGCCCACCTGTTCCTGGGCTAACCGCCCGCCTTCTCACCCGCCACGCCTTGTTGTTAATTATTAAATAGATGTTAATTAGTGGGAGGCTGCCCATTTCCTGCCCCGATGCTAGGGGGTGCTATCTGCGGCTCCTTTCCGTCCCTACACCGCAGCCCAAGCCTCACAGATGGCATCTATAGTTCTCATCGTTACTGGCCCCCACAGTAGGCCCCAGAATCCTACTATTGAACCCCATCTGGATTCCTCCCCTCCGGCGATCTCTTCCGCCTTCATACCGGGCAACATAGCTCCCTGAACTGCTTCCCCTTTGGGTGTGATCCCCACACTGGGACCTTCGGCTCACTAGCCCTGGCCCACCTCCAGGCTAGCAGGAACTCCAGGCATGCAGCTCTTTAGCATTCCTGGTGGTGGGCTCCTGGCCCTTCAACCCTTCCAGTCCTGGCCCCAGCATGGGCCAGTCAGGGGAAGTTCAGACAGGCCTGAGTCTATGACCCTTTTCTCTCTTTCTGGGGGTCCACCTTCCAGACCTTCTAATCAAGGGGTAACCCACCCAGTTGTGGAGGCTAGGGGTTAAGGTGCCCCGACCCGCCTTTCACCCAGGTGGTAACTGGCCTGGCATTTCCTGGGGGCTCCCGCACCACTGGGAGCCCCACCAGGCTACCCACTCCTGGCAGGGTGCAGTTTTAGGTCATGTCCAGGACCAGGAGCCTCCTTTTCATCCCCTACAACTCCTCTTTTACCTCCAGATGATATCAGCAGCCCTCTGGCCAGGTGATGTTGTTGCCTGGCCCCCAGCAGCAGAACTGCCCTGTTTATATGGGCTGCCCTCATCAGACACCTGGTGGCTGCCAACTCCAGGCCCTTAAAGTGGCAGCACAACCAGTGCCCTGCCACAGCATTACAAGTGTTCTCAGAGCAGATGCAATAGTATCTGAGGGCCTGGCTGTAGATTACATCTTTTTTGGCACTTGGGATGACTACTGATCTTGTGGACATCAGTATGGTAATCTGTAGGGGTTTTTTTGTATATAGTGGTTTGGAGGGAGCCATCCTGGATGTGGATGGTGGTGTCTAGAAGTTGGTGTTAGTGTGGGAGTATTCCAGAGAAAGTTTGATTGGGGAGTGATAGTTGTTAAACCTGTGGTGAAAGTCAATAATTGAATCCAAATGTTCAGTCCAGATGATGAAAATATAATTTTTGTCCCAGAGGTATAGTATAGGTTTGATGGTTCAGTTTTTTATACTTTTTTCCTCCAAGTGGTTCATGAAAAGGTTAGCATATTGAGAAGCCATCTTTGTGACTGTAGGTTTGCCTGTGGTTTGGAGGAAATGTCAATTGTTGAAGGTAAAATGGTGGTGGGTGAGAATGAAGTAGATGATGATGTTGCAAATCTGGGTGTACTCTCATGTTCATGGTCTTTAAACGATGAAATAGACCATACTTGGAAGTAATTACTCCAGCTTCTGGTTTTACACATGCATGCATGCACAAACACACAGATGTAACAGGCCATTGCCCTTTTTGTGATGGCCCATCGGTAAAAATATTGTCAAATATGTTACCCTTCTCATAAACCTGACTGTAAAATCCTATCAACATTTTTTGTCCCTGTCTGGTAAGAACTAGGATGCATTCTCTTTAGTTTAATATGTTTTTGTTCTGTACTACAGAGAGAATTTTCAGTTGGACAACTTCTTTTCAAATCTTATATCTTACGCTCTAATTGACAAAGAAAGGTATTTCTCTGGTAAGTAGAAAAAGATACCATACAACTTTGTGTGATCATTTTAAAAGCATCCCATCTTATTGCAAGGGAGGAAACCCTAGAATTTTTTTCTTCTTCTTCAAAGAACACTTGTATCTTAAGAGCATTTGACTGTAAGAAGTACCACACTGCATAAGACCAATGGTCCATCAAGCTCAGTAACCTGTTTCCAACACTGGCAGATGTGGATGCTATAGAATAGAGGGAGAACATTGAACTGGATATCTCTGGAGGGATGTATCCCCTATTCAGTATCCTCCCTGGCATCCACCATTTTTGGTTTAGAGATGCCACAGGAAACATTTCCAACTGTTCTATTAAGTAACTATTAATAAATCTACCACTCATGAATGTGTCTAGTCCCTTTTTTAACCTTGCTATGCTATCTGCTCTATGGTCTCCTGTGGCAAAGGATTCTACTAGTTAACTGCATGTTGCATGAAAAAATACTTTCTCTTGTTAGCTTTAAACCTGGTACCTACTCATGTGAGCAAGTAGTACATCAGGGTCCCAGGGGCAGCTGTGATGCCCTCTGGGGGCTCCGTGACTATGCGCCACTCCATCCCTAGCATGCCTTCTCTTCTCAATGGCCACACTTTGATGGAATAATAATAATAGGGAGGCTGCCCACTGGCCTTCGTGTGGTCCCAGTCCAACTAGACCTCACTGGGGTTCCCTGGCACTACTGGTCTCTACTGCTCCCAGGCCCCTCACCAGGCCTCTCAGGTCAACTGTGCCCTGCAGGGCACCTAAAGCTTTATTGCATGGCTCCAATCCTCCCCTCCACCAGGTCTTAAGTCTTTCAGGCATTCCAGTAATATTGTTCACCTGTTGGGGTTTTGACCTCAGCTGCCATTCCTTTCCTCCTAGGCCTTTTAACCCAGGCCCACTGGCTTTGAGGCACTAGCTCTGGTTTGGCCCTGTTAAGCATGGGGCCCTTGGTATCTGTCTGGTTGCACCTCTCTTGGGCACCGGGCCCCTGGCTGGCGTGCCCCTCTTGGGCCCTGGACCCCATCCCAGTCTGGTTGCTTCTCTCTCAGGCCCTTGAGTGGTCACACCCCTCTCAGGCACCAGGCTCCTGGCTTGCTCTGAAGCCTCACTCTCTGCTCTTCTCTGGGCTCAACAATCACTCAAGCCTTGAGCCTGCCCCAGCAGGGCTCAAAGCAATTACATGCCCCTCTGGCATTAATGGGACCTCCGCATACCACCCCAGTGCCAGCCCAAACTGCCGGTGTAAACTGTAATATGAACCATAACTCCCCAGGCTAGAACACAAACAACAAGAAGGAAAGCAACTCTCTGCCCATTTAAGAAGGCAAAGCTTCCCTCACCTTTAATGCTGACATACCTTTCAGCCCTAGGCTATCCTTGCAATCTCCCTTAGCCTCACTGGGGTTCCTCCGGCAAGACAGCCGTTCATCCAGGAGCCTTGCTGCCAGGTGCCCTTCACCCTGTGCCTGCCAGGAGGAGACTAGGCTGCTAGGCCAAGCCTAAGGTTATGCCTAAGGTTATGCCCTTCCAGGGCCCTGCTCCCTTCCGGCCAGGTGACTACTGATGCATAGTCCAGGTTCGTTTCTCTGAAGGCCACCAAAATCACAGACACACACTCATTAGATGGCACAAAAGGTGTATTTGCAAATAGGGTCAGAGCAGAGTCAAAAACTCAGATTACTCTGAACCCACCAAGGAATTTTGCAG